>NC_141695.1:10334174-10721674 GCF_964263255.1 Lissotriton vulgaris
CGCGCTGCTGCAGACACTCAAAAAAAAAAAGCGTAAAACACAGATATGATGTCTCGGGGGTCCGCGGGCCGCCAGTAAAGGCTTGCCGGGCCGCCACAGGCCCGCGGGCCGTACTATGAGTACCCCTGCTGTAGAGTTACCTGTGTTTTTCCAAAACCCAGACTCTGTAGCAGAGAGAGCCTTACACACATTAGATGTTAAGAGAGCTCTGCTATACTACATAGATAGAGCTAAACCCTTTAGAAAGACAAAACAATTGTTTGTATCTTTCTGTTCGAGGCATATGGGCTGAAGAGTGCTACATTATGAATAGATCGCCATCTGGTGTTGGGTCTGGTGATTGCACTTGTTTTTCTCTTGGAGAAGTCTTTTGTCGTCACGAGACTGGTGACTCCTCCTTTGGGTGCTATTGCGCATGGGCATCGGCTCCATCCTTAGATTGTTTTTTTCCGCCATCGGGTTCGGATGAAGATCGAAGCGCTCCAGATCGACTTCGAGAAAAAGTGATATTTCGGCGAGTATTCCCTTTCCAATTCGACGGTATTGTTATCGAACGCAATTTTTCCATTCCGACGCATTTCGACTCCAACAATAATACATTTTCTTCTACGTCGACGAGACCACTCCTCCCTCTCACTCCCTCCCTCCCTCTCACTCCCTCCCTCTCACTCCCTCCCTCTCACTCCCTCCCTCTCACTCCTCCCTCTCCCTCCCTCTCCCTCCCCTCTACTCCCTCGCCCTCTCTCCCTCCCTCTCACTCCCTCCCACCCACTCCCTCCCACCCACTCCCTCCCACCCACTCCCTCCCACCCACTCCCTCTACCTCACTCCCTCCCACCCACTCCCTCTACCTCACTCCCTCTACCTCACTCACTCCCACTCACTCACTCCCCCCCACTCCCTCCCTCTCACTCCCTCCCTCTCCCTCCCTCTCCCTCCTCTCTCCCTCGCCCTCGCCTCTCCCTCCCTCTCACTCCCTCCCACCCACTCCCTCCCACCCACTCCCTCCCACCCACTCCCTCCCACCCACTCCCTCTACCTCACTCCCTCCCACCCACGTCCCTCTACCTCACTCCCTCTACCTCACCACTCCCACTCACTCACTCCCACCCCACTCCCTCCCTCTCACTCCCTCCCTCCCTCTCACTCACACCCAACCCACTCACTCACTCACTCCCTCTCACTCACTCCCTCTCACTCACATCCCTCCACTCACTCTCACTCACTCACTCTCACTCACTCACTCACTCTCACTCACTCATTCCCTCTCACTCACTCACACCCACTCACTCCCCTCACACTCACCACTCCCCTCCACTCACTCACACCCACTCACTCACTCCCTCTCACTCACTCACTCCCTCTCACCCACTCACTCACCCCCTCACTCACTCCCTCTCACTCACTCCCTCTCACTCCCTCCCTCCCTCTCACTCACTCCCTCTCACTCACACCCTCTCACTCACTCCCTCTCACTCACTCCCTCTCACTCACTCCCTCTCACTCACTCCTCTCACCACTCACTCCCACTAACCCTCTCACCACTCCCTCTCACTCACTCCCTCTCACTCACTCCCTCTCACTCACACCCTCTCACTCACTCCCTCTCACTCACTCCCTCTCACTCACTCACTCCCTCTCACTCAACTCCTCTCACTCACTCACTCCCTCTCACTCATCACCCCTCTCACCACCACACCCTCTCACTCACTCCCACTCACTCACTCACTCCCCTCACCACTCACTCCACCACTCACTCACTCCCTCTCACTCACTCACTCCCTCTCACTCACTCACTCCCTCTCACTCACTCACTCCCTCTCACTCACATCCCTCCCTCTCACTCCCCCCACCACTCACTCCCTCACACTCACTCCCCACTCACCACCCTCCCCTCACTCACTCACCCCCTCACTCACTCACAACCCTCTCACTCACTCACACCCTCTCACCCTCTCACTCACTCACTCACTCCTCTCACTCACTCCCTCTCACTCACTCCCTCTCACTCACTCCCTCTCACCCACACCCCTCTCACTCACTCCTCTCACTCACTCCCTCACACCCACTCACTCACTCCCTCCACTCACTCCCTCCCTCTCACTCACTCCCTCTCACTCACTCACACTCACCCTCCCTCACACACACTCACACCCTCTCACTCACACACTCCCTCTCACCACTCACTCCCCCCTCTCACTCCACCCTCTCACTCACTCCCTCCACTCACTCACACCCTCTCACTCACTCCCTCTCACTCACTCACTCCCTCTCACCACTCCCACTCACTCCCACTCACTCCCTCTCACTCCCTCTCATTCACTCCCTCTCACTCACTCCCTCTCACTCACATCCCTCTCACTCCTTCTCACTCACTTCCCTCTCACTCACTCCCACTCACTCCCTCTCACTCCCTCTCACTCACTCCCTCTCACTCACTCCCTCTCACATCACTCCACTCACTCCCTCTCACTCACTCCCTCTCACTCACACCCTCCCACTCACTCACTCCCTCTCACTCCCTCTCACTCACTCACTCCCTCTCACTCCCTCTCACTCTCTCACTCACTCACTCACTCAATCCCTCTCACTCACTCACTCACTCTCACTCACTCCCTCTCACTCACTCACTCCCTCCCTCTCACTTCCCCCCTCACACTCACTCCCTCTCACTCACCACTCCCTCTCACTCACTCCCTCTCACTCACTCCCTCTCACTCACTCCCACTCACTCCCTCTCACTCACTCACCCCTCTCACTCACTCCCACTCAGTCCCTCTCACTCCCTCACATTCACTCACTCTCACTCACTCCCTCTCACTCACTCCCTCTCACTCCCTCTCACTCCCTCTCACTCACTCCCTCTCACTCACTCCCACTCACTCCCTCTCACTCACTCCCTCTCACTCACGCCCTCTCACTCACTCCCACTCACTCCCTCTCACTCCTCTCATTCACTCCCTCTCATTCACCCCTCACTCACTCACTCCACCACTCACATCCCACTCACTCACATCACAACCCTCTCACTCACTCACTCCTCTCACCCACTCACTCACTCCCTCTCACTCCCTCTCACTCACTACCCTCTCACCCACTCACTCACTCCCTCTCACTCACTCCCTCTCACTCACTCCCTCTCACTCCCTCTCACTCACATCCCACTCACTCACTCCCACTCACTCCCTCTCACTCCCTCTCTTCTCACTCCCTCTCACTCACTCCCTCTCACTCACTCCCTCTCACTCACTCCCACTCACTCCCTCTCACTCCCTCATCATTCACTCCCTCTCACTCACTCACTCTCACTCCCTCTCACT
Source organism: Lissotriton vulgaris (assembly GCF_964263255.1). Lineage (NCBI taxonomy): Eukaryota > Metazoa > Chordata > Amphibia > Caudata > Salamandridae > Lissotriton > Lissotriton vulgaris. Next base: position 10,337,495 of record NC_141695.1, read on the forward strand.
CCTCTCACTCACTCCACTCACTCCCTCTCACTCCCTCTCACTCACTCCCTCTCACTCACTCCCTCTCACTCACTCCCTCTCACTCACTCCCACTCAGTCCCTCTCACTCCCTCACATTCACTCACTCTCACTCACTCCCTCTCACTCACTCCCTCTCACTCCCTCTCACTCCCTCTCACTCACTCCCTCTCACTCACTCCCACTCACTCCCTCTCACTCCCTCTCACTCACTCCCTCTCACTCACTCCCTCTCACTCACTCCCTCTCACTCACTCCCACTCACTCCCTCTCACTCCCTCTCATTCACTCCCTCTCATTCACTCCCTCTCACTCACTCACTCCCACTCACTCACTCCCTCTCACTCACTCACTCCCTCTCACTCACTCACTCCCTCTCACCCACTCACTCACTCCCTCTCACTCCCTCTCACTCACTCACTCCCTCTCACCCCACTCACTCACTCCCTCTCACTCACTCCCTCTCACTCACTCCCTCTCACTCCCTCTCACTCACTCCCACTCACTCACTCCCACTCACTCCCTCTCACTCCCTCTCTTTCTCACTCCCTCTCACTCACTCCCTCTCACTCACTCCCTCTCACTCACTCCCACTCACTCCCTCTCACTCCCTCTCATTCACTCCCTCTCACTCACTCCCTCTCACTCACTCCCACTCACTCCCTCTCACTCCCTCTCACTCACTCCCTCTCACTCACTCCCTCTCACTCACTCACTCCCTCTCACTCACTCCCTCTCACTCCCTCTCACTCACTCCCTCTCACTCACTCCTCTCACTCACTCCCTCTCACTCACTCCCCTCTCACTCACTAATAATAATAATAATAAAGGATTTTATAAAGCGCCTGGTGACGCCATCCCGGCGTGTCCCCGCGCTGTGGAGAGAGTAGCAGGAGAAAGTGAGATACCTCTAGGGTAAAGAGGTGGGTTTTTAAAAGTCTCCTAAATAAGGTCTCTGTCTCTGCCAGTCTGATGTGCAGAGGAAGAGAATTCCAATTTTTGGCCGCCAGCGCACGAAAGGAGCGCCCTCCCATTCTGGCTTTGTTTATCCGGGGGGCTCTCAGAAGCCCGGTACCCTTGGAGTGCAATTCTCTGTTGGGCACATAGGGGATCGCAAGATCCTTCAGGTATTCAGGGGCTACTTGAGAGGTTATCCTGTAACATATTAGGAGCGCTTTGAACAGGATCCTCTTTTTTATAGGGAGCCAGTGCAGGGCATCCAGGGCGGGCTTGGAGGCAGCTCTTTTGGGTAGCCTGAGGACCAACCGGGCTGCCGTGTTCTGGAGAACCTGCAGCTTTCTGATGTTCTTCTCGGTAGTCCCTAAGAGTAGAACATTACCGTAATCGATACGGGAGGTGACTAGAGCTTGGGTCATCGTGCGTCTGGCCTCTAAAGGAAGAAGGTCCAGGGTACAGTTTAAGGTCTTCAGAACACCAAAGCATTTCCCTGCCAGCTTCTGGACGTGGCTGTCAAAGGAGAGTTTGGGATCAACCCATACACCCAAGTTCTTTGCTTCCTTGCAAGGCGAAGGTATAGGGCCTAAACAAGGAGGCCACCAGTCCAGGGTCCAACTAGCCGTGTTACCCCCTATCACAAGAACCTCTGTTTTAGAGCCATTGAGCTTCAGGCAGTGTTGGTTCATCCAGCCTGCAAGCTCCTGCATGCAAGTTTTAAAATTAGCAGCAGCCAAGGTGGGTGCCTGGGATAGGGAGATGAGGAGTTGGGTATCGTCGGCATAAGATACTAATTTTATGCCGTACGATTGAACCACCTCCGCCAGCGGGGCCATGTAAAGGTTAAACAGGGTGGGGCTCAGGGCAGAGCCCTGAGGCACCCCCTGTTCTAGGGCAATGCTGTCTGAGAGGGAATTACCTCTCTGAACCTGGAAACTGCGATCTATGAGGAAAGCTTTAAGCCATCCCAATGCCGCCTTGGTGACCCCAGCCTGGTTTAGACACTGTAGCAAGATGGAGTGAGCTACAGTGTCAAACGCAGCACTGAGGTCCAGCATTATGAGCGCCATCGTATGACCCTCGTCAGCTCCTGCCCGTAGAGTTTCAGTTGCTCTCAGGAGGGCTGTCTCGGTGGAGTAATTAGTCCGGAAACCAGACTGGGAGCTATGCAGGGATTTATTAACTTCAAAGTGAGCCATGAGTTGTTTATTGGCAATTTTTTCGGTCACTTTTGCAAGGTATGGCAGGAGAGAGATTGGTCTCAGGTTTTCCAAGATATCCTGACTTACATTAGGTTTCTTTTTGATTGGCAATACAATAGCCTTCTTCCAATCTAGCGGAAGGTACGCTGAAGAGAAAGATAGTTGGATTATGTGCCTAAAGTAAGGTTCTAGTACCTGTAAGCTCTCTCTGAGTACTTTCGGGGGGGCAGGGTCACGAGGGGAACCCGATTTGACGCTGTTACAGATGTTTATAAGTATATCAGGAGGGGGAACCGTAAAGTTTTGAAGGCAGGACTCAGTGGAATTAACAACTGCACTTTCCATAAAATCACAGCCGGATGGCAAGTTGTCAGAGAAACTGGCATAGATGTTGGTGATTTTTTCTGAAAAGTAAAGTGCAATCTTATTGCAAGTTTCCACTGAGTTGTTGCAAGGCACATTATCATTAGTGAACACTGAAATTTCTTTAAAAATTTTAAAAAGCTCTTTAGAGGAGTTCTCTGCCTCCCCAATGCGCGTCTTATAGTGCAAGGCTTTGGAAGTACGTATTTTTTTATTGTATTCCTTTTGCGCTTATTTATATTGTAATTTGATGGCTGGGCAGAAGTTAATACGCCATTCGCGTTCTAGTTTTTTGCAAGCGGATTTGCTTGCCTGGAGTTCTGGAGTGTACCAGGGAGTGGATTTTCTGGGGTTTTTGAAATTTTTCATGCTGCGAGTGGGAGCAGTTTTATCTAGGGCCTTTAAGATTCTATGCTGCAGCTGACTTTATGCTGTTTCACAGTCAGTGCTTTCAAGAGAGCCTCCTGTTACAATCAGTTTGTTGAACGTATCTTGAGAGAAGCTTTTCCATTTCCGGCGCTGGTACCGGTGGTCCGTCTCATTTTTAGGATCGGACTCAGATCTCAGCAAGTAGAATGGAACAATTGAGTGATCTGACCAGGGTACCGGAATAGGAGGAGAAGCGTACATTCTGGAAACGTTCCCAAAGATGGGGTCAAGGAGGTGACCAAGTCTGTGAGTGGGATCAAGATTTATTAGGTCTAGCTGCAAAGACTGGAGAGCAGACCTAATGTCCTTCGCTCCGACGTCGAGGGGGTCTTCAAAATGAGCGTTCATATCACCGAGCACCAGGAAATTGTTTTTCCTTATAGCTAGGTGAGCGGTGGTTTCTAATAGGCTAGATGTAAAATCATACAGTCTCCCAGGAGGTCTGTACACAAGAATGCCTGAAATGGAGAATTGGGGGTTTATCATGATGGTAAAAGATCCAGCTTCACAGTGATCGATGATCAGAGGCGTTAGGGAGCATTGCATGGGAGTTTTAATGGCAATAGCAATACCTCCTCCCCTGCCATCCTTCCTATCCAGTCTGGACAGGGAGTAGCCAGAAGGCATGGCTTCGATGATGTCTGGGTCTGAAAATTCCCCTAGCCAGGTCTCCGTAAAAAACATAATATCAAAGCCATCATCCTCCAATAGTTTATGTATTTGTATACCATGTTTGCCAAGAGAGCGGCAGTTAATCAGACCCGCCTTAGTCTGCATAGAAGAGCCTGCCCTAGTGGGTGGCTCGTTCGGCGTGAAAGAGCATAAGGGGCAGCTATGCAAAGACAGCGCCTCCATAGTATGAAAACAAGATAGGGTAACTCCCGGACGGAGATCTGATAGCTCCTGTCTAGCATACCGGATTCTGTCGGAAGTTAAAAGGCCAAGAGTCGTAGCCCCGTGCCCCGTCCGGCCGCGGACGGGCGCAGACGGGCTGGACTTTGGCTCGACTTCGGCTCGCAACCGGCGCGCCCGCTGCACGCGTCCGCTGCGCGGTCGCGGTCCTCTGCACATTTATGGGAGAGGTAGGGGCGACTAGAGCGCTGAGCAAGCAGCCCTGAGCCCGGATGTGTTGGGCTCCTCCTCCACCCTCCGCAAACAAACGCCCAAGATGGACGCGGCGGACCCGGGGCGGGAGTTCGCAGTCAAAGTGCCCAGAAACAAGCAATGTCAGCCTACAGGTGAGGCACAGTTTTAAAATAAAATACAGCAGTACACTGATACATAAAATTAGCAGTAGTCGCCAAAATTAAAAACGCTAATGAATCAGCGCTCCCAGTGCATGCTAATTAAACACCAGCGTAGCGGGTCGAGTCAGCCACTGCCACCGGCTGAACTCATCTCCACAACGCGAGTGCACTTGAAGCAGGATTTTATTAACAGTGGAGTACAGCGCGACTAGAGCGCTGAGCAAGCAGCCCTGAGCCCGGATGTGTTGGCTCCTCCTCCACCCTCTCACTCCCACTCACTCCCTCTCACTCCCTCTCACTCACTCTCACTCACTCCCTCTCACTCACTCACTCTCACTCACTCACTCACTCCCTCTCACTCACTCACTCCCTCTCACTCACTCACACCCTCTCACTCACTCACTCCCTCTCACTCACACACACACTCCCTCTCACCCACTCACTCACACCCACACACTCACCACACCCTCACTCACACCACCACCACTCCCCTCACTCACTCCCACCACTCACTCCCCTCACCACCCCTCTCACCACTCACCACACCACTCACCTCTCACTCCTCACACTCACTCCCTCTCACACCACACCCTCTCACTCACTCCCTCTCACTCACTCCCTCTCACCACTCCACTCACACACCTCACTCACACCCTCTCACCACCACACACACCACTCACTCTCACCACACTCACTCACTCACTCCCACTCCCTCTCACTCACTCCCACCACTCACCACCCACCCACATCACCACCCCTCACTCACTCACCACCTCACTCACTCACTCCCTCTCACTCACACACCCCTCCACTCACTCACACCCTCACACCACCACCCCTCCACCACACCACTCACACCCTCTCACCACTCACTCCCACCACTCACTCACACCCCTCACTCACTCACTCCCTCTCACACACTCACTCACTCCCTCTCACCCACTCACTCACACCCACTCACTCTCTCACTCCCTCTAACTCACTCCCCTCACTCACACCCTCTCACCACACCCTCTCACCCACTCACTCACTCCCTCTCACTCACTCCCTCCCCACTCACTCACTCCCACCACTCACTCTCACTCACTCACTCCCTCTCACTCCCCCCTCTCACTCACTCCCTCTCACTCACATCCCTCTCACTCACTCACTCCCTCTCACTCACCACTCCCTCACCACTCACACCCCCTCACACACTCACTCACCACCCCTCTCACCCACTCACTCACTCCCACTCACTCTCTCACTCCCTCTCACTCACACCCTCTCACCACTCCCTCTCACTCACTCCCTCTCACTCACTCCCTCTCACCTACCCACTCACACCCTCTCACCCACTCACTCACTCCCTCTCACTCACTCCCTCCCTCTCACTCACTCCCTCTCACTCACTCCCTCACTCACTCACATCCCTCTCACTCACTCAATCCCCTCACTCACTCACTCCCTCGCACTCACTCACACCCTCTCACTCACTCACACCCTCCCACTCACTTCCCCCCTCACTCACTCCCTCTCACTCACTCCCTCTCACACTCACTCACTCCCACTCCACCTCTCACTCACTCCCTCTCACTCACACCCTCCCTCTCACTCACTCCCACTCACTCCCTCTCACTCCCTCTCATTCACTCCCTCTCACTCACATCCCTCTCACTCACCCTCTCACTCCCTCTCACTCACACTCACTCACTCCCACTCACTCCCTCTCACTCCCTCTCACTCACTCCCTCTCACTCACTCCCTCTCACTCACTCCCTCTCACTCACTCTCACTCACTCCCTCTCACTCACTCACTCTCACTCACTCTCACTCACACTCACTCACTCACTCCCACTCCCTCTCACTCACTCCCTCTCACTCACTCCCACTCACTCACTCCCTCTCACTCACTCACTCACTCTCACTCACTCACTCCCTCTCACTCACTCACTCCCTCACTCACTCCTCCCTCACTCACTCCCTCTCACTCACTCACTCACTCCCTCTCACTCACTCACTCACTCACTCCCTCTCACTCACTCACTCACTCACTCACTCCCTCTCACTCACTCACTCACTCACTCCCTCTCACTCACTCACTCACTCACTCACTCACTCACTCCCTCTCACTCACTCACTCCCTCTCACTCACTCACTCCCTCTCACTCACTCACTCCCTCACTCACTCACTCACTCCCTCACTCACTCCCTCTCACTCACTCACTCCCTCTCACTCACTCACTCTCACTCCCTCTCACTCACTGCACTCTCACTCCCTCTCACTCACTCACTCCCTCTCACTCACTCACTCCCTCTCACTCACTCACTCACTCACTCCCACTCCCACTCACTCACTCCCACTCCCACTCACTCACTCACTCCCTCTCACTCACTCACTCTCACTCACTCACTCTCACTCCCTCTCACTCCCTCTCACTCACTCCCTCTCACTCACTCCCTCTCACTCACTCCCTCTCACTCACTCCCTCTCACTCACTCACTCCCTCTCACTCACTCCCTCTCACTCACTCACTCACTCCCTCTCACTCCCTCTCACTCACTCCCTCTCACTCACTCCCTCTCCCTCACTCCCTCTCACTCACCTCCCTCTCACTCACTCCCTCTCACTCACTCCCTCTCACTCACTCCCTCTCACTCACTCACTCCCTCTCACTCACTCACTCACTCCCTCTCACTCACTCACTCACTCCCTCTCATTCACTCCCTCTCATTCACTCCCTCTCACTCACTCACTCCCTCTCACTCTCTCACTAGCTCTCACTCACTCCCTCTCACTCACTCACTCTCTCTCACACTCACTCCCTCTCACTCCCTCTCCGTCCCCCTCCCCCCACCCTTTCCCTCCCACTCCCTCTGTCACCCTCTGTCATCTCACCCTGCCTGTGTGCAAGCCGGGGCGCGCACACACTCACAGCCGCACCCGAGCTCTTAACACGTCTTTAAAAGACCATTTGCATGTTAATATGGCCTTTGTATTTCACCTCTTTTTAGGCCCCTGCAGCTTTTCTCTGGCCATTGCTAGGATCGCCCGGTCGTCAGCTCCCACAGAGCAGCAGTCTCTCACGCTGCTGCAGACACTCAAAAAAAAAGCGTAAAACACAGATATGATGTCTCGGGGGTCCGCGGGCCGCCAGTAAAGGCTTGCCGGGCCGCCACAGGCCCGCGGGCCGTACTATGAGTACCCCTGCTGTAGAGTTACCTGTGTTTTTCCAAAACCCAGACTCTGTAGCAGAGAGAGCCTTACACACATTAGATGTTAAGAGAGCTCTGCTATACTACATAGATAGAGCTAAACCCTTTAGAAAGACAAAACAATTGTTTGTATCTTTCTGTTCGAGGCATATGGGCTGCAGAGTGGTACACTATGAATAGATCGCCATCTGGTGTTGGGCTCGGATGATTGCACTTGTTTTTCTCTTGGAGAAGTCTTTTGTCGTCACGAGACTGGTGACTCCTCCTTTGGGTGCTATTGCGCATGGGCATCGGCTCCATCCTTAGATTGTTTTTTTCCGCCATCGGGTTCAGATGAAGATCGAAGCGCTCCAGATCGACTTCGAGAAAAAGTGATATTTCGGCGAGTATTCCCTTTCCAATTCGACGGTATTGTTATCGAACGCAATTTTTCCATTCCGACGCGTTTCGACTCCAACAATAATACATTTTCTTCTACGTCGACGAGACCGGGAAGCCTTTATCGACGTAGTCCAGTCCGGAGTCCATGGAAAGGACTCCATTTAAGAAATGTCCAACGTGTGGTGCTAAGTTCCCACACAAGGACCTACACGAGGTGTGCAATCTCTGCCTATCACCTGAACACAAATCCAGGGACTGCGAAGCCTGCGCAGCATTCTCCTCCAAGTCGACGATTAGAAACCGTCGAGCCCGAAGACACGAGGTTTCAAGAATGTAGGGAAGGAGGCAATCCCGGAGCTGTTCGAAGACCAACACCTCGAAGAAGAAGAAGAGGAACATGAAGACGAGTCGGGGTCGGAAGGGGACGAGTCTGATGTCGAGGAAATCGACGTTCAACAAACCGTGAGTGACGACGTCCCCTTACCCAAAAAACGACCCCGTGTGGAACTGACCCCGCCTTCGAGCCCGGTCAGACCACCGAAAAATTTTCCGGCGCCCCGCCTTCAGGACCGGCAACGAAACCGAAACAGAAACCGAAACTCTCGGCCTCCCACCATGTCGGATCCGAGAAACAATCGACATAGACACCGAAGCTCCATACAAAGGAAAGCTCGGCATCGAAACATTCCATGTCGAAACTGAAACATGCTTCGACGTCGAAGACTTACTCGACACCGAAAAAATCGGAATCGAGCAAATTCTCGGTGGCAAAAACACAGAACATTGACGGTCAGAAGCAAAGGCACCTTTCGGAACCAAAAACTTCAGTACCGACACAGGAGCAGCAGACAGATCCAAAACAAAAGATTTTGTTTATCGATCCGCAAACTGGCAAAGTAATGACAAAATCACCGAAAAAGAGGAAGAATGAACTAGATAACAAAGCTCCTCCTCCTAAAAAGAGAACAATGGGGACAAATACAACTCCCCCTCTTTCTCCTCAGCCTAGAGACTCACCCTCTTCTCCTATTCCTCACACTTGGCCAACTATTCCTCCACCTTCTACATAAAGACCATCTACACCTCAAACAGATGTAGACAGTGATGCAGGGGAGGGAGAACCTCATGGAGATGACGACACTATCCCAGATGAGGAAGACCCATGGGAAAATTATGATGCAGGGTCAGACGATGATAACGACTGTTGGACCCGGCCTCGTGGCGTGGTCCCCCTCCTCCCGCATGGCGGGCCCTGGTCGACATCGACCCCTGTCCTCCGGCTTGAAGCTACCACTTCCAACCTTCACGAGAGCCACCACTCATGGCGACCCCTACTCGCCCCACGTTGCTGGTCCGATCCCTATACTGGGCCACCCTCTCAGGCGCCAACTCCATCTTGGGCCTTCCATGTCCGGGCCCCGTGGCCTCGGCCCGACTTCAGCCGCGGCCCCAGCTAAGTCCCGACATCGAGGCACCAAGATACGACCAGGTGGTAAAACGGCCACTTGACGGATCAAGGAGGAGGAGAGTTTCGATGGCCCTGCAGCCGTCCCCGGACGCCTGGTTTCGATCGCCTCCGGCCTCCCTGGGCGCTGGCTCCACCCCCCTGCTGGGTGTCTGGACACTCTCATCCCGGCCCCTCTGACCCCCAGGTGCGAGGGTCCGGACATCAAAGGACTTCAGACCTATATCTGGGGCAGCTCTGAAATGGGTCGACAGTTGTATCCTGGAGTAGAGAGACCCTAAGAAGAACTCGCCTACTTTGAACCACCTTTGGAGCCCTGCTGGCGCTGCTGCGGCCCAACCTCGCTGAAACCATCTTTGGAGTCCTGCTGGCGCTGCCGCGGCCCAACCTCGCTGAAACCATCTTTGGAGTCCTGCTGGCGCTGCCGCGGCCCAACCTCGCTGAAACCATCTTTGGAGTCCTGCTGGCGCTGCCGCGGCCCAACCTCGCTGAAACCATCTTTGGAGACCTGCTGCCGCGGCCCAACCTCGCTGAAACCATCTTCGGAGCCCTGCTGGCGCTGCCGTGGCCCGACCTCGCTGAAACCATCTTCGGAGCACTGCTGGCGCTGCCGCGGCCCGACCTCGCTAAAACCATCTGCGGAGCCCTGCTGGCCCTGCCGCGGCCCGACCCAGAGGAACCCCCCAGCTCGAGGATTGAGAGCTGAGCGTAGGGTATCCCAGTACCCGGCTGGTACCACGACTGTCCCTCTACCCCCTTCCCACAGTTACTAAGACTCTAAAGATTCCTCAACCTATTTGTACATATATTGCTGAGATAACCTGCCTTGATTGCTGATAAAGCCGTTAAGAATCTATCCTTGTGTAGTGTCCTTCTGTAGTGGTGTGATTGCTCGCCTGTACGATCCTAGGAGAGGAACCTCGCCAGGAGGCCTCTCGACGGCACTCGGCCAGTTCCATAAGGAAAGGTGGGTCTCGGGTGGTCGGCCAGATAGCTTCTGCTTCCCCCTTAAGGCCGCCTTTCTAACATTGGTGGCAGCGGTGGGATCCGAGCCGACGCAAATAGTACAGAGAGTGACTCACCCACTACTGACAGAAACACACTACGACCATGACTACCAAGGAAACCAGACCGACCGTAGAGTTCCAGAAGGAACGGTTGGAAGACTATAACCACAAAGAATTGACACAGTTCTGCAAGGACCTGGGCATCGCTACCACTGGACTAAGCACCAAGGACGATTTCAAGCAGGCCCTGCAAACATGGGTAGAGACAGGAGCAACGCCGCCCCAGGACGAGGATATCACGATCCCAGATAGGCACACGGAAACCATCACAACAACAGCAGAATAAAGAAATACCAATATAAACACGGGCCTCTTCCCCGAAGACGCCCAAGAGCGAGAGAGGAGCCGGCTCCACGAATTGGAGCTCGCCCAACTCCGTCTGGACGGAGAACTACAGCTGGCCGAGAAAAAGATAGCCCTTGAGCAACTACGGCTGCAAGGGGACCTGGAGGAGAAACGAAGGCAGAGGGACTTAGAGTAGAAGCGTACGAGCACGAGCGTGGTTTAAAAGAACTTGAAATCAAGGCTTAAAGCGGGGAGGCCAGCGCCTCCGGGAACCGGAGCCCACCTCCTCCTGCGGACACCAAGGTCCACATCCCCAAAGATGTCGTAAGAGAATACTATAAAAACGACGACATCCAACAATGGTTTAAGGCCTACGAGGTAGCCATGACCTCGCACCGGGTGCCGCAAAAAGACTGGGGTGCCGGGTTGTGGAGAAAGTTAGTCAACGAGGGGAGAGACGCCCTGCTGCAGCTCCCAGACGCCTTGATGACCTCTTACGAACACATGAAAGCCGCCCTCCTTACCCGCTATGGACTCACCCCCGAGATGTACCGGCAGCGATTCCGAGACTGTAAGAGAATCCCCGGTACTAACTGGGTGGAGTATGTGAACTTCTATAGTAGAGCCTTAGAGGGGTGGATCAAAGGCAGCCAAGTCACCACCTACGAGCAGCTGTTCAACCTATTGCTGATAAAGACGTTAAGAATCTATCCTTGTGTAGTGTCCTTCTGTAGTGGTGTGATTGCTCGCCTGTACGATCCTAGGAGAGGAACCTCGCCAGGAGGCCTCTCGATGGCGCTCAGCCAGTTCCATAAGGAGAGGTGGGTCTCGGGGTGGTCGGCCAGATAGCCTCTGCCTCCCCCCTAAGGCCGCCTTTCTAACAACGACCTACAATTATACCCCTCAAAACCTTCACCACCTGATGATAATACAGGTTTTGTGCAGTTGATTAATAGGGCAGCTAAATACCATAAAGTAGATTTACATACAGAACCTCAAATAGAGGATTTCCTTTTAGAAACGCTACCTGCTGCACAAAGAACATCAGGCACACTACCTATGCTAAAGGGTCTTCTCAGTCACACAGCAGACATATTCAAAGACCCTGTAGGGGCTAGGGTATTAAACCCAAGAATTGATAAAAAATATAAGGCAGCCCCAAAGGACCCAATATTTATCAAAGGACAAGTACCTCTGGACTCGCTTGTAGTTACAAACGCTCGTAAAAGAGCAAATTCATTATCTACAGGAGAAGCTCCTCCTCCTGATAAAGAGTCCAAGCTAATAGATGCATCAGGCAAAAGGCTAGCATCCCAAGCAGCAAACATCTGGCGCATAGCTAATACACAAGCGCTAATGGCACGTTATGATAGAGCGCATTATGATGAGTTAGAAAAGCTCATCACACATCTCCCTAAGGAACATCAAAAAAGGGCAGACCAGCTCATACAGGAAGGGAAGATAATAACTAACACTTCCATTAAGTGCGCATTAGACGCAGCAGACACTGCAGCAAGATCCATCAACACCAGTATCATGTTAAGAAGACATGCATGGCTTAGGGTCTCAGGGTCCAAACAAGAAATACAAACATCTTTATTGAACCAACCTTTTGAACAAAAAACACTTTTCGGCTCAGGAACAGATGAGACTTTAGAAAAGATGAAAAAAGACACAGAAACGGCTAAATCAATGGGAGCATTACAACAGCCAACTCAAAGGGGTTCCTTTCGTAGGTCCACCTATAGAGGGGGGTCAAAAAATACAGGCACAAGCCAACAATCTACCTCTTTTACACCAACATCACCCAGAGGTAATTCAAGAGGCAGTTACAGAGGTAACAACAACAAGGGTAGAGGTCGCGGAAATAATAACAACCGCAACTCCCCAACCCCAAAACAGTGACTTAATACAACTCCCCCCAGACCAAATAACACCGGTCGGGGGACGTTTATCACAGTTCCTACCTGTCTGGGAAAACATCACATCAGACGGGTGGGTGAGACAGATTATCCAACCCCCCCCCCCCAGACAGCGTCCAATGAGTCAAGATCATCTAACATTGTTAAAACAAGAAGTAAATGTACAGGAATATATATATATATATATATATATATATATATATATATATATATATATATATATATATATATATATATATATATATATATATATATATATATATATATATATATATATATATATATATATATATATATATATATATATATATATATATATATATATATATATATATATATATATATATATATATATATATATATATATATATATATATATATATATATATATATATATATATATATATATCGCAAATCACCAACCGGTCTCTAAGCGCTTGCTTAGGGAACACGTCCTGGTATTCCCCTGTGAGATAACCCCGGCAGGGTATCCTCAAGGTGAAAGCCAGGCATCCCGCCGCGAGGGGCCGTTGGGGAGATTAAGCAAGCTATTGCCCAGAGTCGCAGATTGTGAACCCGTGAATCGACTAGGCACCGGAGCGAGAATTGTCGAGTCCATGGACATTTTAGGACTCAAGACCCCGCCGAGCCGGGAATTGAACCCTGGTCGCGGGCTGACCTCTGCTTCCAGGTCTGCCTGCTCTAATCAGTGAGCCACACTTCTCCACTAGTACTATCACTGCTACAAAAGCATGCCATAGAGAAGGTTCCAAAACATCAGCAAGGGACAGGAGTATACTCTCTATACTTCCTAATCCCCAAAAAAGACTGGTCTTTAAGACCAATCTTAGACCTCGGTATACAACGTTTAGCACGCATTTTTTAAAACGCACTACCATTACAACGCAGGCATTACCACGCATACCATTACAACGCATTGCGCTGGGGGGCGCTCTAGGATAGGGAATAAGTTTAATTTTATATCCAACACCTTCCCTAGTGTCCACGGGGACTGGAGTTGGAATATAAAATTATACTTACCACTATCCAGCACCTCAAAGCGCTATGCGTTGTAACGGTATTCGTTGTAAATACCGCGTTGTAAAGGTATGCGTGGTATTAGTATGCGTGCTAACGTCATACATCCTTAGACCTCAGACCTCTCAATGCATACATAAACTCGGAACATTTCCTCATGGTCACGCTCCAACAAGTTCTTCCTTTACTGAAGAAAGGGGACTTTCTTTCTACACTGGATCTAAAAGACGCTTACTTTCACATCCCAATTCACAAAGCGCACAGAAAATACCTCAGGTTTGTAGTAGAAGGACAACATTATCAGTTCAAAGTCCTTCCATTTGGGGTCACAACAGCACCATGGGTGTTCACAAAATGCCTAGCAGTAGTTGCAGCACACCTAAGAAGACAAGAAATACATGTCTTCCCTTACTTGGACGATTGGCTAATAAAAGCCAAATCACAGGAAGAATGTCTTCAGAACACACAGAAGACCATTCAATTGCTGCACCAGCTAGGGTTTACGGTGAACTACACAAAATCCCACCTACAACCAAACAAAATTCAACAATACCTAGGGGCTACTATAGACACAGAAAAAGCCAAAGTCTACCCCAATCCAGTCAGGATCCAAGCAATGATCACGTTGATCCAAAGATTTCAACCACAACACTCACTAACAGCTCGAGTGTTCATGCAGCTGTTAGGGATGATGTCCTCATGCATACTGCTTATACCATATGCCAGACTACAAATGCGTCCACTGCAAGAGTGTCTAGCGACACAGTGGGATCAGGCTCTAGGTCTGGTGTTGGTAGACGACCACACACATCGCTCTCTGAAGTGGTGGAACACAACAAACATTTCCAAGGGACGGTCGTTCCTAGAACCGATTCCACAGGTGATACTAACAGCGGATGCATTGCTCACCGGATGGGGAGCACATATGGAGAAATATACAGTACAGGGAAAATGGAGTGTACAGCAAAAAAGACTGCACATCAATTATCTGGAACTACTAGCAGTGTTTCTAGCATTAAAAGCTTTCCAGATGCAAATCCTCAACAAAGCAGTCCTGATCAGAACAGACAACATGACTGCAATGGATTATATTCAAACACAGGGGGGGACACACTCTCTCCAACTATCCAGACTAGCACAGGACATTTGGAGATGGGCCATTCCTCAAAAGATCTATCTGTTAGCCGAACACCTACCAGGAGTTCAAAATCAGATAGCAGTCATCCTAAGCAGAGAGTCAGAACAAATACACGAATGGGAACTGCACAACCAAATACTGCAGCCATTCTTCAAAAGATGGGGACAAGCAGAGATAGATCTCTTTGCCACTCATCAGAACGCAAAATGCCAAAACTTCGCATCCAGGTACCCACACCACCTGTCCCAGGGCAATGCGCTATGGATAAATTGGTCCAACAAATTTGCTTACGCTTTTCCCCCTCTCTCACTAATTCCATTAGTGGTTCGGAAACTGCAACAACATTCAATGACAATGATACTAGTAGCACCCACGTGGGCAAGACAGCCGTGGTTTACCACGCTACTGCAACTCTCACAGGTGCCACATCAAAAGCTGAGATTATTCCCCTTGCACCTTACACAGAACCATGGAGAAATAATGCACCCAGATCCCAAACAATTGAACCTAGCGATCTGGCTCCTGAGGTCATAGAATTTGGATACTTGGATTTACCTCCAGACTGTATGGAAATCATTAAGCAAGCAAGACGTCCTACCACCAGAGCATGCTATGTAGCAAAGTGGAAAAGGTTTGCTGTACACTGTAACAGTAACAACATCAACCCTCTGGACGCATCCACTAAACAGATTATTTGCTATTTACTACACTTGCAGCAATGTAACCTTGCCTACACCTCTATTAGAGTACATCTTGCAGCTATAGCGGCGTACCTACAAAACAGGCAACATCTTTCCCTGTTTAAAGTACCAGCAATAAAAGCTTTCATGGAAGGCCTCAAAAGAGTCATTCCACCAAGACTACCGCCTGCCCCAGTCTGGAATCTCAACATAGTACTTACCAGACTAATGGGACCACCTTTCAAACCTATGCATAGGTGTGAAATACAATTCCTCACATGGAAGGTGGCCTTTCTTATAGCTATTACTTCACTCAGAAGAGTAAGTGAGTTGCAAGCATTTACAATACAAGAACCATTTATGCAGCTACACCAAAATAAAGCGGTTCTTAGAACAAACCCAAAATTCTTGCCTAAAGTAATTTCAGCATTCCACATCAACCAGCCAGTGGAACTACCAGTATTCTTTCCAAAACCACAGACGGTAGCAGAAAGAGCCCTACATACATTAGATGTCAGAAGGGCAATATTGTACTACATAGAAAGAACACAAACTTTCAGAAAGACAAAACAACTATTTGTAGCGTTTTCTCCTACACATAAGGGCAATCCTATCTCTAAAGCAGGCATTGCCAGGTGGATTGTAAAATGTATACAAATATGCTACTTAAAAGCAAAGAGGACATTAACTGTTCCTCCTAGAGCTCACTCTACACGTAAACTAGGAGCATCTATGGCATTCTTAGGAAACATTCCCCTAGATGACATATGCAAAGCAGCTACCTGGGTTACACCGCATACCTTCACAAAACACTACTGTGTAGATGTGCAGGCAACACAACAGGCTAGAGTGGGACAAGCTGTACTAAAGACTTTATTTCAGACTTGCAACAGACACTGGTGGCCACCGCTAGGGAGATAACTGCTGTATAGTCTATTCATAATGTACCATCTGCAGCCCAAATGCCTCGAACGGAATATGCTACTTACCAGTATGCATCTGTTCTTGGCATAGAGGGCTGCAGAGTGGTACATGCCCTCCCAGCCTCCCCGGAAACCTGTGTCTGTTCCAACACTATCTTATTTAGATACACTTACATGGGCATTTCTATCTGTATTCTATCATACTACTCCATCTAACCCTACTATGGCAAAACAATCTAAGGATGGAGCCGATGCCCATGCGCAATAGCACCCAAAGGAGGAGTCACCAGTCTCGTGACGACAAAAGACTTCTCCAAGAGAAAAACAAGTGCAATCATCCGAGCCCAACACCAGATGGCGATCTATTCATAATGTACCACTCTGCAGCCCTCTATGCCAAGAACAGATGCATACTGGTAAGTAGCATATTCCCTCCTCTACACAAAGGCAACCCTATCCCTAAGGGTGGGATTGCCAGGTGGATTGTTAAGTGTATACAGATGTGTTATCAAAAAGCTAAACGCACCACTAAAACTGCGCCAGCAGCAGCATCAGGATCACCTCAAGACACAGGTAATTGACAATATTTCTAAAACGGCTCATAGGATCTACGACATTGGAGACAAGGCAGGGAAGATGCTGGCATGGCTCGACAAAAGAGGAGGGAGTAACAGAGGCATACAACACCTATATACCCAGGAGGGACAGCTACAATCACACCCTGAAGACATAGTGCACACACTAGCGGACCACTTTCAGGCAGTATACACTCCAGAGAGGGAGGTCACGGCGCGAGCGGCACTAGCTTCCCTCAGTCATATAGAAGTCCCGACACTTCCGCCATTCTAAGCGATCCATGAACTAGAAGCAGATCTGGCGGTGGAAGAAATACAGCGAGCGATCCACACAATACAATCAGGGAAAGCTCTGGGCCCCAACGGGATTCCCATCGAATGGTACAAGCTAATGTCTGACAAACTTGCTAAACCACTGCAGGCAATGTACAAGGAGAGCTTGGTAACAGCGGAACTCCTGTTAGACCAACGTACCGCAACAATCGTAGCCATACCAAAACCCGGTAAACCGCCAACAGATTGCTCGTCTTACCGCCCGATATCCCTTCTTAATGCGGAGGCAAAAATACTCGCCAAATTACTGGCTAATCGACTAATGAACCACCTTCCACTGCTGATCCACCCGGACCAATCAGGATTTCTGCCCCATAGAAGCACAGCCCTTAACCTCAGGCATGTGCACGGGATAATGGCACGAGCCCCTTCCTTATCGGAGGCAGCGGTAATCCTCTCCCTGGATGCCAAAATGGCATTCGACCTGGTGGAATGGGAATACTTGTTTGCAGTCCTGTCCCGTATGGGCTTTGGCCCGAAATACATTGCTTGGATACAGCTCTTATATACCGACCCGGTCCCTCAGGTCACCGCCAATGGACACATCTCGCACACATTCATGTTGGCAAGAGGAACCCGTCAGGGCTGCCCCCTGTCCCCCTTACTCTTTGCCCTGGTCTTGGAGCCGTTGGCGACACTGATTAGGACAAGGCCTTTGTTAAGAGGGATTAGTTGGAGAGAGGGATGGGAGGACCGTGTATCACTGTACGCGGACGATATGCTGATCTACTTAACAGATTCCGACAGGGGCATCCCAGCACTTCTGACGCTTTGTGACACGCAAGGGCAGACGTCAGGTTATACATTAAATTGGTCAAAATCAGTGATTTACGTCTTGAAGGGGCCACAGCCCTTGCTCGCAACAGATTGCCCGCTTGTAATCACTTCAGGTCCCTTTAGGTATCTTGGTATCCATGTCCCGGACAATGCTTCGGAATTCTTCGGAAAAAAACTGAAACCTCCCTTGGAGCGTCTCCGTACAGATGTGAGGCTTTGAGCGTCCCTGCCACTGACCCTTCTCGGACGTGCTGCCCTCTACAAAATGATGGCACTCCCGAGATTCCTGTACGCCCTAGAAAATACCCCGTACCCAGTCGCGCCGCGATACGTCCGACAAGTCACAGCGTTGGTTTCCAACTTACTATGGAGTAATCGCCTGGCGCGCATTGCTCATATCAAACTGACCAGAAGTTGGTATGAGGGGGGGATTGCTTTGCCGAATATACAGCTGTACTATTGGGCTGCGCAACTCAAAATAGTGAACCTTTGGATACACGCACCGAGGGACGACCCGGCCTATAGAACTGATAGGGCGCAGCTGGGTACCGACTGCATGCTGTCAGCACTCTACAACAGACACCAGGCAACGTTCTGCCTTCGTGGCTGTGGGAGGAAGGTCCACTCATAGTTGAATATTGGCGACAGGTGATGCGTACTATCTCACAAACACTTCAAGTTTCCCTGGTACCTGAGCCGCGTAAGTGTCTACTGAGTATTTGGGAACCAACTGACTTATCTAGATATGGACACAGTGGGGCGTGTCAGACCTGCCCACAGTATCGCAGTGGAGCAGGAACATGGATCTGCTGATGTTCACGGAACGGGCGGTATATGTGCTTAGGGCATGCCCCCGTAAATGGAACAAAGTATAGTCTGCATGGAACATATACAGAGGGGAGTTGTGTGACCCGCTACCGGAAGAGGACAGTATAAGTTCAGATGGAGAGGAGGAAGGGGACTAGATAGGGAGCAGGAGGGTGTGCGATTTAGGAGAGAGGAACAGAGATACATCGCAAATATGACGTAACTCGTACCCACATCATTATATGCATATAGATCTCAACAGTGTAACGACACGGACATTGTGGTTGCCGGGATGTGTGGTGTTATCTTGAACCCAGTTGCAAGTTCGGTTACAAAAACTAAAAAAAAAAAAATGAAAAAAACGATGGACCTCAAACGTTGCCAAACACGGCGCTGATTGTGAAATATGCCATACTTAGTTGTTCCGCCACCGGACCCCAGGGTTGTCGGCTAAAAGGCTGTGTAAAACAGGACAAAACGAAATGGAAAATACAAATGACGCGGCCGGCCCCCGGGGTTGTAGGCCTTATGGTGTGTTTTTTCGTATATTTAGCCAATAAAGGTCTTTAAAAAAATTTTTGAAAAAGCTAAACGCACACTAACAGTTCCTCCTAGAGCACACTCCACTCGCAAGCTAGGAGCCTCTATGACTTTATTAGGAAATATACCATTAGAGGACATATGCAAGGCAGCAACATGGTCTACACCACACACCTTCACTAAACACTATTGTGTTGATGTGCAAGCCAAGGAGCAAGGTGCAGTAGGCCAGGCTGTCCTTAGAACACTATTTCAGACTACTGAAATGGATACAAGCGACCACCGCTAGGGGAGACACTGCTGCACAATCAATGCATAGTGTACGATCTGCAGCTCATATGCCTCGAACGGAAAATGCTACATACCAGTATGCATCTGTTCTTTGCATGTAGAACTGCAGAGTCGTACACGCCCTCCTGCCTCCCCGGACTTGTATCCATTCCAGTTCTCATCTTACTTAGATGCACACGCATGGACATCCTTTTTTTCTTACTGTATCTCTACTAACTCCATCATTTCCCATCATGGCGAAAAACAATCTAAGGATGGAGCCGATGCCCATGCGCAGTATTGTCCAAGGGAGGAGTCACCTATATCGTGACTACAAAGACTTCTCCAAGAAGACAACAACCTGCAATCATCCGAGCCCAACACCAGGTGGCGATCTAATGCATAGTGTACGACTCTGCAGCTCTACATGCCAAGAACAGATGCATACTGGTAAGTAGCATTTTCCTTTTAGATTTTGCGCTTCCTCTCCCTTTTCAGTACACTCTGGTCTCTGTACTACATGTGTGCAAGTAGTGTTAGTATGCGTTTATACTAATTCTGTAGTTATGCAGTAACCAATGCATCATGGCCCTAGGGAGCGCCACCTCCCAGGCGCAGCTCATACAATTTCCTGGGGTGTGCATCCGCGGGACATTTATGTTTTCTATTAGAGGGCGGGTGCATGGCTTTCCCCCTGTGATAGCAAATCCTTGTTTGCCCTGTTGAAGGGAGAGGAGGTAAACCTTGTATCGCTTTAATAGAGCTGATCCGGATGGTAAAAATGGAGAAAAAGAAAATTGAAGCGGGGTCTCAGCCGTTCATTTAAATGAGCCCCCTGGTGGGTAATGTTCCATAGCCAATCCTATTATTATATTGAGGGGTCTCTGCAGGATTGGGGACCTTAATCTCCCATGTAAATTAGGCGCAGGAGGGCACAGAGATGTTTCGCAGCCTAGGGGATCCCCACCTCCCTGGGTATTGTGTACTAATTGTTCGGGGGGCTTCGAGGCCAACTGAAGTCCGGGGATGACCACCCTCCGGGGCTTTACTTAAATATGCAGGGTGGGCCTCGCCAGTCCCTGAAGCCTTGGTGGTCCTTGGCAGTGCCTTATTGGTTCTGTAATCACACGGGCAGTACTCATGGTGTTGTAAAGTGATACACGCATAGAACCCTTGCAGTTGTAGAATTCCGCAGGCATCATTTATGTAATAGTCTGTTGGTTCATATTTGGTAGGTGCGCCGCAAAATTACAAATGTTTTCCCTCATAACCTCCTATAAATAGACGATTTTCACAATAAACTACAGATAAGTGTTGTCAGAAAAAGAAGACCAATACATTCACTTATTTATTGGTAAAAAAATAACCTTTATTAAAACAACACAAATAAATGCAAGTTTATTAGAACAAACAACAGTATAACATGAAATAAGTGGGTGAGACTCCTCCGGAAGCAGCTAACAAAACCTGAAAGAAAAAAATGAAACATAAGTATGTGTGCCATGTCCAAAAAGAAAGGTAGTCAGATGAAAGGAAGATAGTGCGAATGGGACAGAGAGGGAATGGGTGGAAGGGAGAAGGGGAGGGAGAGTCAAAATAACAGAGGGAGGAGGAGTCAGAGCGTCGGCCTACTGCACCCAGCCCTCACTTTTTACATCCCATCACCTGTGTTTCTGGGGTCCGCGAGAAAGAGTGTTGGCCAGCAAGTCCTTGAAATAAAACAGATATGAATGAGGCCAGAGATTACATTATTATCTATGGCAACATCGCTTGCCTGCACCTGTGCACACAGGCTGCTGCACCCCAGCTCCTTCCCTCGCACTGTGCTCAATTGCAGCTCCTGCGCACCGAGGCTTCACTGCTCACCTGCCACCACCGGTGTGCCGGTGCAAGCTCCAACTCCGGGGTGCCTCTGTAGGGTGGCACAGCAGGTCTCCGGTCGGGGTCGGTGTCTTGATACCACGATGGAAGGCGTCAGAATGCCCCAGGGCACCATCACGGGGTGAGTACCCACTCCGCCCATTTTGGCGCAACCAATTCAGTGGCTGAGAAGGGAGAAATAATATAATGGTGGAAACGTCTGGAGGTAAATGAAGGTTTATTTCAAGCTTAATAGAGAACACCAGTTGAGTGCATCCCGGCTTCTTGAAGTATGATCTACCAACTGTTAGTGGTAATCGTGGTTCAAAGAGGAGTTGGAGTGCACAAGAATACATAAGGTTAAATAATAATATGTTATGCCACCGTTCACATATAAAGGAACAGAGCGCATGCTAGAAGCATAATGTGCGCGTGTAACGCAGTGGTGCAAGCCTGTGTGCATGTACACTTAGTAATCAGCTCACTACAGTGCCCCAAAAGCCAACGCCACGTGTCCGTAGGGCAGCGCTGCCCGCTGGCTCAGGCCTACAGTATGGTCCAGCAGGTCCTTTAAAATGAGACAGACATGTGACTGAATGAGGTCAGATATCACATCATTACGCACGGCAACAGCGCTTGTTCGCACCTTTGCAGCCAGGCTGATGCACCCCACCCCTCCTGCGGCACCGCGCTCTATTGCAGCCCCTATGCACCCAGGCCCCACTGCTCATCTGCTGTCATTGTTGTGTGTCCAAACATGACGGGCAGCAGTGTTCACAATTCAGATGCAATGTTGATTGCAGGATGGTGTACACCTCATGAATCCCTTTCGAAACACGACGTCCTGCAGGGTTCACAATTCATGTGTAAATGTGTGTAGGCATATATGGCGTCGTCGTTATCCTATTTATACGTACGCAAAGTGGGATGGGCTAGCGTACGCCAGGCCAGCGTAGGGATGTGAATAATTGTTCCGGGGACCTGGGTGTTGTTCAGTTCCTGCCTGGCCAGGAAGTGTACCTTTGTGTGTTTCTGTGCAGTTTTGACGTTGCAGAATGCGCAATTTACATTAATGTAGCATGTGCCGAGAGGGCGGCAACTATCGCTAATGAGATTCTGTTCAAAAACATTGAATGGCCAACATCACATGTCGCATGTAAATGGTGTGCGGTATTATTGAAAGTGTTGCCAAGCGCACACAAGTGAATGTGCTCGGATGGAGGGAGGATCAGCAGTGAGGCTACGTCATACATAGTGATACCGTTCATTACGGTCAAGCAATGCATGTCAAACGTGAATCTGAAAGTCTCACATATGACACACTACTATAGTGGTATAGCCTGACAACAGAGCATACATAAACACAAATATACACATTACTCTTTGTCACGTGATCCAGGATGTGCACTCTGCCCGTGGCTGATGATACTCCTTCGAGCCACCAATACCCAGGCTGAAAGGCAGCACAATAATGTGCACACACACACCTACCAGGGGCATTGTGTAACACACATTTGTTTTTTAATGTAACGTTTGAGATGCATGGCCATCACAAGTGAAGGCTAATGTACAGACCATGAATATTGATCAAGATGATTGTCGCATGTTGTGTGTAGTATAAGATATGTGTACACAGCAAAAAAACTTTTCAAGAAAGCTCTCTAAGCAAAAGGAGTGTGTCTCATCAAACACTGTAGAGAGAATGACTAAACTGGGTGGGGTCTTCCAACTGTTACAATGGGAAATGTTATGAACTAATCAAATGCTTTTTTTAAAGTTATGTTATGTATTGTTTTGTATAGCGCACGGCTACTCAAAAAGAGTGTCCTGGCGCTTTTATTGAGCCCTATAGCAGAATAACACAACACAGTGATGTAAAAACAGATTAGAAGAAAACAAAACAGAGGGGAAAGAGGCCTAAAGGGTAAAAAGCCAAGTTTTAAGGCCCTTCCTGAAGGCAAGCAAATTAGTAGCAACGCGTAATGTCAGCGGCAAAGTGTTCCACAACTGTGGCGCCAGCAACCCAAAGGAGCGGCCTCCAATGCGGGCTCTTTTTACCCGTGGGACCACCGCAAGAAACAAAGATTCAGATCTTAAAGATCGAGCCGGGTGGTAAAAGGCGAGTCTCCTTTGGAGATACTTTGCTCCCATGGCATGAAGAGCTTTATAGGCCAAGGTCAAAGCCTTAAAGGCAATCCGCTTCCGGATAGGCAGCCAATGGAGCGACTGCAACAGGCCGGCAGCGCTGGCTCGCCTATTTAGGCCATAGATGGCCCTCGCTGGCGCGTTCTGAACAACTTGCAGCCGCTGCAATAGATATTCTGGCAGGCCCAGATAGAGGACGTTGGAATAATCCAATCTTGAGCCAATCAGGGCCTGCACTGTCATCTTCCTATGCTCCTCTGAGAGAAGAGGCAAAAACATCTGGAGCATCTTGAGGAGACCAAAACATGTTCCCGTTAAACCAAGGATCTGAGATCTCAACGTCAGAACCTTGTCCATCTCGACCCCCAGGTTCTTAGCCAACTGGGACGAACAAGACGGGGGGAACATATTAATAGGCCACCATGCCTGCCAGTCCGGATCCGATGAGCAACCGAAGAAGAGTACCTCAGACTTATCTGAGTTGCACTTAAGGCTGTTCAGCTGGAACCATTTAAAAACAGCCCCAAGGCATTCCCGGATACTCTCACCATCGAAATCTCCTCCTTTCTTACACGAAAAGAGGAGCTGGGTGTCATCGGCATAGGATACGATCTGGGCCCCGAAAGACTCCGCCAATGCCGCCAAAGGGGTCATAAAGATGTTAAAGAGAGTCGGGCTCAACACAGAGCCCTGCGGAACTCCGACTCCCAGAGGCGGCATCACAGCAGAGTTAGGAGAGTCCCAGACCGTTTGTCGACGGCCAGCTAAAAAAGATCTGAACCAGCTGAGCACCGTCCCCCTCAGACCGATCTCATGAAGTCTGGCGAGAAGACCCTCATGGGGGACGGTGTCAAAGGCCGCTGACAGATCTAACATGACAAGCATGGCTTTGCCCCCGGAGTCAAGTACCTCTTTAATGGCTTCAGACACCTCCAAAAGCGCCGTCTCGGTGCTTAAGTTGGGGTGGAAGCCAGATTGAGTGGCATGCAGTACATCATGAGCTTCTAAAAAATTAGAAAGCACCATATGCACATGCTTCTCTAAAATTTTCGTAAGAGCAGGGAGGAGGGAAATAGGCCTGTAATTGGCCAGAACCTCCGGATCAAGACCAGGCTTCTTCAGCAAGGGAATGACCATTGCCTTCTTCCAGGCCTGGGGAACCACTCCCTGGCTCAAAGAGAGGTTCAAGAGTGGATTCGCTAGCGGATTTATAACTTCCACCATTTTTGCCAAAAATTTGGCCGGGCAAGGGTCAAGAGGCGACCCAGATTTAAGATTGCCCATAAGTGCCAAAGAAGCAGGAGCTGGAATCCATGGAAAAACGGCCATAACTGGGCCCGAAGGGGCCAATAAAACTGATCCATCCTCAGGGCTGGTCGAAACAGCCGTCGCCACCAGAGGAAAAGAATCTTGGATCAGTTTTATCTTGCTGGTAAAGAAATTCGGAAGATCGGAAGCCCAGGACCCCGAAGGGACAGCCTGGGTCGCATTAGATCGGGGGGTCGTGAATTCCCTGACAATTGTAAATATCTCTTTACAGGAATTCGAGGCGGCATCTATCCTCCTTCCAAAGTAGGCTTTTTTCTCCAGGAGGATGTCCCGATGATAGGCCTTAACCGCTGTCCTATAGGCAAGCCTTGCCGCAGGGTCATACTGTGAGCGCCAGGCTCTTTCAGGTACCTTACACAGCCGTCGGGAGACCGACAGCGCCTCAGTAAACCAGGGAGCAGAAATCCGCTTAGATGTTAATCGGGGGTCATCACAGGGGCAAGATCGTTTAGCCTGTCCAATAACCACACTTGCAGGGAGTCCAGGTCCCTCTCCAGATCAAAGTCATATGGCAATCACGCATCGAGCATGCAAGGAGGCCGCACCCGACGCGATTTTGAGAAAATTATTTATCATAATATAAGTTTATTATAGTTAGAAATATATAAATGTTTAAAATATTTTAGATTATTGCTTGCTGCACTTTAAAGTTATTTAGATATAGTTTTGAGACCTAAAAAAATAAGGGAATGGCGTACCCGGCACAACACCATACGTCTTTGACGTAACACAGGGCCTGGCAGCGTGCACACTTCATATACGCAACGCACAGTGGGCGCGACCCCATACGTACATAACTTAACGCATGGCTTGGTACTGCGTACCCGTCGGATACCAAAGTAAAAGCTGGCGCGACCTCATACGTCTATGATGTCACGCGGGACACGGTGCCACAAAAGCGTTGGATAAGAGTTTAGCAATATGGCGGATAGGATTCGCTTGCTGATGGAGCTTGGTACACTACCGGTATGGGACTGCAGTTTTCTCAAAAAAAGATATACATATTTTTGGGGGAAGATATAAGACGTTACATAATTTTTAAAGTAAAAAAAAAGAAAAGGGTAATAAAGTTCCAAAATATTACAAAAAAAATAGAAAAAATTGTTTTTATAAACATTAAAATATGAAATTAACATTTAAAAAACCTTGGAAATTCACTGAAAAAAACATAGGTTTTACAGACGTTATAGTTAGAAATTAGCATTTAAAAAACCTTTTGAAATTAACAAAAAAAACATAGGTTTCAGGGACGTTATAGTTAGTTGGACATTTGACTCATATAAAACCAGAGAAATTCACCTGTTATAGTTAGTTGAGCTAACTATAACTCGCACGCCCGCAATGCACTGCTGATGATGTCACATATTGCATCACTCATGACCTGGTCAGTGACATCACTCATGACATCTCAAATGACATCACTCATGACATCGTCCACGTGATAATCTGATGAACATACTGATGCCCTAATATAAACTTTGATACACCCATTCTAAAATGGAGACTACTATTTTTGAAACCATACACACAAGAATGCCATATACTATATACAACTCACTATTTCCTAGGTCTACACACACATCCAGTCACTTATACATGTAGTTACTCATCAATACAGGACTATAATATGCACTCATACATCTATACATGCATTCACACTCTGCCACTCATCCATAGAGTTACTCACACACCTAGTCAGTAATGCGGAGTCAATCACATACCCATTTACTCATGTATACAGTAATACACACCTACTCCACTATTTATAGACATACCACATCACTTATTTATAGATACTAACACATATCTACTGTCTAATACATTCACTGACGGAAGCAGACACTTATTTATACACCCACTCTTCAAATAACTTAGTCTCACGTATAGTCATTTATATATTCCAACACTCACATATGGTGCCTCAAAACATATGTAGTTAGTCAAAGATATACCACTGAGACATTCATTCACTCACCAACACACCCATACAAACACTAACTCACCCATACAGCCCTTCCCAGATGCACCTTTTAGGTATCGCTGGCATTGCAGCGCAAAGCGCTGTCGCCAACGAGACTTATAGTCGCTGTGTTTGCCTCCAAGGGAGACAGACCTGGAGACAGACCTGTGCACGAGCCGATTCTACTATGGGCACGAGCCGATTCAGGTCTGTGAACGCGCTTCACAGTGGAACAGCTTGTGCGCGTTAATTAATGCGCAGCACGTCAGGCGCCGCAAGTAACAATTATCACAGCATGAGACCCCACTTAGCACAGCATGTCAACAGGCGCCCCAGGCTGCTGGAGCACTCAACTATAATTAATGCACAGTTGAGTGCTCCAGCAGCGTGGGGCGCCTCTCGGCATGCTGTGATATTTATTACTTTGGGGCCTCATGCTGTGATAATTCTCACTTTCTGATCGGGAGCAGGCATAACAATTATCACAGCAAGACACCACTTATCACAGCATGTCAACAGGCGCCCCAGGCTGCTGGAGCACTCAACTATAATTAATGCGCAGATGAGTGCTCCAGCAGCGTGGGGCGCCTCTCGGCATGCTGTGATAATTATTACTTTGGGGCCCTCATGCTGTGATAATTCTATCCCCCTTGCCCTCTCTTCTCTCAGCCCTTCCTCTCGCTGTCAGTCTCTCCCCCGACTCACTACCCTCTAGGTCACTGCCTCTCAATGCCTTGTCTATCCCCAACCCTCCTTCCTTAGTTCCTCCTTCCTTAGTTCCTCAACTTCTCACACGGGCTACAACTCGCAGATTCCAAGAACATAAACTTGATAGATAAGCTGCAAACTCACGAACCTGGGGAACCTGATATCTGTTGAAATGCCGAAAACTCCATGGCTTCTCTTGCAGTAGCATGAACGATGCTTCCCTTTTGCTCTGTTGTTCAGAGAGACGACTGACGTCCTAAATATATATTGGAAAGTGTTTACATGTTCCCAATTAAAAATGGACGCTCCGCTTGACATTGCTTCAGGGGGTGTTGCTGTGAAGTCCTTTCTCTAGTTCTTTAGTTCGCCTAGTCGCCTATGTTACCGTGTTTGTATCAAGGAGTAAGTAGTAACACAGCGCTTACTACCCGAGACGAGACGAGACTTGAAAGTGGGAGAAGGGCAGAACACCAGACAGGTTAGTGCCGTCCTGGCATGTTTGTTAGCGGTATGTTTTTTAATATGATCTCCTTGGCGCACCCAGTGTGCGAGGCCAGCTGTCCGTTGTGCTCGCTTTTCTGCCCCCGCCCCCTATTGCCTCGTGATCGCTTTTCTACCCCCCCAAACCCCGCTTTGGGGGTGCAGGGACTGTATTCGTATAAACTAATAATTGATTGCGGAAACTACACGTATGATGCTCGAGTCCAGCACTTTGAATGAAGCTCGTCATAGAACAGTCTTCAGCTCTGCCAGTTTCAGTGGGGCACCATTATAACTCTAATTTTGATAGCGCATATCTGTGAGCCTTAGCTTTTCGCTTTAATCTTACATTTTGATTTTGCATCCTTAGTCTTAGTCACTTGTTTAGAGCAATGGATCCTGAAATCCAAAGGTATTTGTAAAAACAACCTCGGGCTTTTGATAAATGATAGAAGTATGTCTCCGCATGCGATTCCTCGTATGAAGTCTCTGTTTTGTGTGTATGCCCCCACCCCCCCCCCTGTTTCTCGCTTTTCTGCCCCCCCATCCTCCTGTTGTGTGTGGGGGGGCTGTGTGTGTGGGGGGGGGCTGTGTGTGTGTGGGGGGGGGCTGTGTGGGTGGGGGGGCTGTGTGTGGGGGGCTGTGTTTGGGGGGCTGTGTGTGTTGGGGGGCTGTGTGTGTTGGGGGGCGGTGTGTGGGGGGGCTGTGTGTGTTGGGGGCTGTGTGTGTTGGGGGCTGTGTGTGTGTGGGGGGGCTGTGTGTGTTGGGGGCTGTGTGTGTGGGGGGCTGTGTGTGTGTTGGGGGCTGTGTGTGTGGGGGGGCTGTGTGTGTGTGTTGGGGGCTGTGTGTGTGTGGGGCTGTGTCTGGCTGTGTGTGTGGGGCTCTGTGTGGGGGCTCTGTGTGTGTGGGGGCTGGCTCTGTGTGTGTGGGGTCTGGCTCTGTGTGTGTGGGGGGCTGGCTCTGTGTGGGGGGGGCTGGCTCTGTGTGTGTGGGGGGCTCTCTGTGTGTGGGTGTGTGGGACTCACTGTGTGTGTGTGGCTCGCTGTGTGTGTGTGGCTCTGTGTGTGTGTGGGGGTGCTCTGTGTGTGTGTGTGTGGGGGGGGGGGCTCTGTGTGTGTGGGGGGGTTCTCTGTGTCTGTATGTGGGGGGCTCTCTGTGTGTGGGGCTCTGTGGGTGGGTGCAAATGCAATAGGTCTCCCGTTTGCTTGCGAGAGCTTAAGCTATTGACATTGTAAATTACAATGCCATTTATTTATCTGTTTTCAAAAGCAACACATAAATAAAAAATGTCATTTACAATGCTAATAGCTCTAACTTTGGCAAAGGCGAGACCGTTGCATTGAAATGCTTGTTGTATGTGCGTCTGCTCACTGGTTAGAGGAGGCATACCCTGAAGCAGAGGGTCAGCCCGAGACCAGGGTTCAATTCCCGTCACGGCAGGGTCTTGAGTCAATATGTCCATGGACTCGATAATTCTCGCTTCGGTGCCTACTTGAATCATGAGTTCACACTCTGCAGCTCTGGGCAATAGCTTGCTTAATCTCCACCACGGCCCCTCGCGGCGGGATGCCTGGCTTTCACCCTGCGGATGCCCTGTTGGGTTATCTCGCAGGGGAATACCAGGACGGGTTCCCTAAGCAAGCGCCGAGATGCCTCCGGGTAGTCGTGCGCTATATAAGCACGTAATTTACATTTACATTTTTTTTTCTGCCTGTGTGGACTGGTGCATATGTTGGTGTTTACGCGTCCATGTCTGTGTTTTGTGTCCCTCTTTGTATGTGTGTGACTATGCATCTGTGGGTGCCTGTGTGTATTGGTGCATCTGTGGGTGACAGTGTGGATTGGTGCATATGTTGGTGTTCACGTGTGTATGTCTGTGTTTTGTGTTCCTCTCTCTATTACTGTTTGTCTGTGGGCGCCTGTGTAGACTGGTGCATTTGTTGGTGTTCACATGTGTATTTCTGTGTGTGTTGAGTCTCTTTGTGTATATTTGTCTGTGAGTGCCTGTGTGGACTGGTGCGCATGCTGGTGTTCGCGCATATGTTACCTAGTAGTGGGCTGAAGCCAGCCCCTCTTCTCCATGGTTCGTTTTTTTATTTTATGCACTTCGTCCGTGCCCCTGTTGTCTACTTCTTATGGCCCTCATTAAACTATACCTCTGTGCCTCTCTTTTACCCTTGTGGAGTCTCTCATTTAACTACAGCTTAGGGGCTGTCTGCTCTACCTTTGCCAAAGCTTTCATTTCAGTACAAATTTGTTCGTGGCTGCTCTACCCCCATAAAGCCTCCCATAGCACTAAATTCCAAGCCTTACTGTTTTCCCCTCGTCATCATTTCTATTACTCTGCCATCTCGTGCCTCTTGTTTTAAATTGCGTTAAGTCTACTTTAATATTTCAATCATTCCTTTCACTCTCTTATTAGTATGATTCAAAGTATACTACAGCTCTGTGCTTTCGAGTTGCCCTGCAAGTGCGCAGGCAACTCCAACGTTGGGGGCAAGTGTGTGTGTGGCTCTGTGTGTGTATGTGGCTATGTGTGTAGCTCTGAGTGTGTGGGTGGCTCTGAGTGTGTGTGGGTGGCTCTGAGAGTGTGTGTTTGGCTCTGAGTGTGTGTGTTTGGCTCTGTGTGTGTGTGCGGCTCTGTGTGTGTGTGCGGCTCTGTGTGTGTGTGCGGCTCTGTGTGTGTGTGTGCGACTTTGTGTGTGTGTGTGTGGCTCTGAGTGTGTGTGGCTCTGAGAGTGTGTGTGTGTGTGTGTGTGGCTCTGAGTGCGTGTGTGTGGCTCTGAGTGCGTGTGTGTAGCTATGTGTGTGTGGCTCTGAGTGTGTGTGTGTGTGTGTGTGTGGGTGGGCTCTGTGTGTGTGTGTGTGTGTGTGTGTGTGTGTGTGTGTGTGTGTGTGTGTGTGTGTGTGTGTGTGTGTGAGGCTCTGAGTGTGTGTTGGGCCCTGTGTGTGTGTGTGTTGGGCCCTGTGTGTGTGTGTTGGGCCCTGTGTGTGTGTGTTGGGCTCTGTGTGTGTGTGTGTTGGGCTCTGTGTGTGTGTGTGTTGGGCTCTGTGTGTGTGTGTGTGTGTGTTGGGCTCTATGTGTGTGTGTTGGGCTCTATGTGTGTGTGTTGGGCTGTGTGTGTGTGTTGGGCTCTGTGTGGGTGGGTGCGTGTGGCTGTGTGTGTGTGGGTGCGTGTGGCTCTGTGTGTGTGTGGTGCAAATGCAATAGGTTTCGCATTTGCGAGAGATTACGCTATTGGCATTGTAAATGACAACAACATTTATTTATAGGTTTTAAAAACAAAAATAATGTCATGAGCAATGCCAATAGCTCTAACTTTAACAAAGACGGAACCATTGCATTGTAAATGCTTGTTTTATGTCTGCTCGCTTCCCCTTTCTTTCAAAGAGGGTCCCATCTCTTCATGGAACACTTCACTGATTAATCTATTGTGCAGGCATTGCCAAACAACCGTCCCTCTGAGCCATATTGCTACTTCTTACCACCACTCACAGATGTGGTAATCGACCTCTGCATGGAATACAGCTTTTACACATTGGATGAACGTTCTTTTACATCCACGCAGCAACATTTCAAAAACAAAACAAACAACAGGAAAGCTGTCATTCTTAATTAACCCCTTGCATGCTGGTGACGGCTCCCGTCCGTCATGGCACACAGTGCTCTTGTGCTGATGACGGCCGGGAGCCGTCAACACCACGCCTGCGATCGGAATGTGCCACACAGGAGCGGAATTCCGACCGCAGGCAAGGGGTTAAGTGTCAACCGAAGACACAGTAACAAACATTATTAAATGTTTGTCAACTTTGTCTTAAGTCGAGTTTTTCAATGCAACCGTAAATTCGTCAACTTTGGCTGAAGGGCATCAAATGAAGGTTGCACGAGGGCAAATAATCATCTGTATGACGCAGACGAACAGCTTTTCGACTATTAAGGCAAGTACTGGCTCCTATGCGCATTTTTCATGTTGAAGCACATTCACGCTTTACTGTGTCTGTAGCGGTTTAATGCACCTGTTCTAGTAAGTGACGGATGTACTGAATGTGGCTTGTATATACCTAGCTGGCCGCCACCTACGATTGAATGCTCTAACATGCTATATTTGGTACTTCTAAACAAGTATACAAAAAACCTCTCACACACTCACACACACACACACACACACACTGACACGCACACAAACACACGCGCACACACGCACACATGCACACACACACACACACACTCTCTCAGGCCTTTACCAGAGGCACTCTTTTGTAAATAGCACTAAGTAACACATGTATGCACTCAGTTTGTGTACACTAAGATGCATTAATCAACACTCAAGCGTAATTAGTACAGACAAAGAATTATGTTTTAAAAACATACATTTGTCTTTGCAAACATGTAACAGCACCACAACCTACTCTCCCACATCCACATTATAATATGCACTGTCTTGTGCCACACCGCCCTGTCACTGCTCACACTGAGGCATAAATAAAGATACGCATTAACGTCTGAGGCTGCTGCACACTTTATATCGCTGGCTTTAGGTAACCTCTTAAAAGCTGCCCATTTGCTGAGGGCAATATCCATTTCAGAATTAAATGCAAAGAGCTTTGGAGGCCAATGCAAAGTTTAATCATGTCCAGATTCGCATTTCAGCGAGCAATGGGCGTCAAACCTCCGCTCCAGGCCGTGTGTTTATCATTAGCAAAATTGAATCTCGCTGAAATCCATTTAATTAAACCCACAACCTGATGTAAACCTTT
Source organism: Lissotriton vulgaris (assembly GCF_964263255.1). Classification (NCBI taxonomy): domain Eukaryota; kingdom Metazoa; phylum Chordata; class Amphibia; order Caudata; family Salamandridae; genus Lissotriton; species Lissotriton vulgaris. The sequence goes on from NC_141695.1 coordinate 10,370,344, forward strand.
ATACCAGGGACCTCGATGAGACTGTGGTGTAAAGACAAGTACACATTTTTAGGTTGTACTGGCGGGGATGGAGGAACACTGCACACGTTGTCCCACATGTTCAATTGTGAGGACTCATGCCAGGTATTAGGCTTTTTTTTCAACAATGGGTGCATGGACTTTCCACAAACAATGACATCGCAGAACACAACCAGATTTGAAAGTGAAGAGTCTTTGCGGTCTAGCTACCTCACATTACTGCACACACAAACATACGCCAAGCAAAGAAACACACAAGCATATAAACAAAATATAGACACGCAAATACTCACAATCCCAGAAAATCACGCAAACACATACCTCGGAGAGACACACACGCACTTTAATTTGCTCTACTGTATTAAGTGGCTGGCATTAATGGTTGTCATACAGAGGCGTCTAATCAATTTATATGCCTCTTTCAATTATAACAGACCAACATGTTGAAGCCCAGAAGTAGCTCTTAATGGGAGCATAGAAATAACGTTGCTTTGTTAGGTCAAGCCTGCAGCGCATGCAGTAGTGGACTTGTGTCATTGTCCTTCGTAAACGCTGACTTACTATTCATTATTAGACTTGTTAGTCCCTCCTTGGTGCCGCCTGTCTGCATTTGTTACCCCCCATAACGACCGAACCTTTTACTTGTCTTTTTACACGGTCTACTTTATCCTGGCTCTGAGCCTCATTTTATTTAATGATTTGCCCCAATTCCACCCACTACCTCGCAGCACGCCGCCCGCTTTTACGTTATTTACTATTGGCGATCCGCTTTAACTATAGCGGCCGCTATTTTAAAAGGTATTTATTTTAGCAGCTCGGTCCGCTTTAACTATAGCGGCCGCTATTTTAAAAGGTATTTATTTTAGCAGCTCGGTCCGCTTTAAGTATAGCGGCCGCTATTTTAAAAGGTATTTATTTTAGCAGCTCGGTCTGCTTTAAGTATAGCGGCCGCTATTTTAAAAGGTATTTATTTTAGCAGCTCAATCTGCTTTAAGTATAGCGGCCGCTATTTTAAAAGGTATTTATTTTAGCAGCTCGGTCTGCTTTAAGTATAGCGGCCGCTATTTTAAAAGGTATTTATTTTAGCAGCTCGGTCCGCTTTAAGTATAGCGGCCGCTATTTTAAAAGGTATTTATTTTAGCAGCTCGGTCTGCTTTAAGTATAGCGGCCGCTATTTTAAAAGGTATTTATTTTAGCAGCTCGGTCCGCTTTAAGTATAGCGGCCGCTATTTTAAAAGGTATTTATTTTAGCAGCTCGGTCCGCTTTAAGTATAGCGGCCGCTATTTTAAAAGGTATTTATTTTAGCAGCTCAATCTGCTTTAAGTATAGCGGCCGCTATTTTAAAAGGTATTTATTTTAGCAGCTCGGTCCGCTTTAAGTATAGCGGCCGCTATTTTAAAAGGTATTTATTTTAGCAGCTCGGTCCGCTTTAAGTATAGCGGCCGCTATTTTAAAAGGTATTTATTTTAGCAGCTCAATCTGCTTTAAGTATAGCGGCCGCTATTTTAAAAGGTATTTATTTTAGCAGCTCGGTCCGCTTTAAGTATAGCGGCCGCTATTTTAAAAGGTATTTATTTTAGCAGCTCAATCTGCTTTAAGTATAGCGGCCGCTATTTTAAAAGGTATTTATTTTAGCAGCTCGGTCCGCTTTAAGTATAGCGGCCGCTATTTTAAAAGGTATTTATTTTAGCAGCTCAATCTGTTTTAAGTATAGCGGCCGCTATTTTAAAAGGTATTTATTTTAGCAGCTCGGTCCGCTTTAAGTATAGCGGCCGCTATTTTAAAAGGTATTTATTTTAGCAGCTCAATCTGCTTTAAGTATAGCGGCCGCTATTTTAAAAGGTATTTATTTTAGCAGCTCGGTCCGCTTTAAGTATAGCGGCCGCTATTTTAAAAGGTATTTATTTTAGCAGCTCAATCTGCTTTAAGTATAGCGGCCGCTATTTTAAAAGGTATTTATTTTAGCAGCTCGGTCCGCTTTAAGTATAGCGGCCGCTATTTTAAAAGGTATTTATTTTAGCAGCTCAATCTGTTTTAAGTATAGCGGCCGCTATTTTAAAAGGTATTTATTTTAGCAGCTCGGTCCGCTTTAAGTATAGCGGCCGCTATTTTAAAAGGTATTTATTTTAGCAGCTCGGTCCGCTTTAAGTATAGCGGCCGCTATTTTAAAAGGTATTTATTTTAGCAGCTCAATCTGTTTTAAGTATAGCGGCCGCTATTTTAAAAGGTATTTATTTTAGCAGCTCGGTCCGCTTTAAGTATAGCGGCCGCTATTTTAAAAGGTATTTATTTTAGCAGCTCAATCTGCTTTAAGTATAGCGGCCGCTATTTTAAAAGGTATTTATTTTAGCAGCTCAATCTGCTTTAAGTATAGCGGCCGCTATTTTAAAAGGTATTTATTTTAGCAGCTCAATCTGCTTTAAGTATAGCGGCCACGCTTATTTCTTTATTTTGTACTAGGGCCCATATGTCGCTTTCACATTCATAGAGGCCGTGCCCCCCCCCCCCTTTTTTTATAAACACAAACCGCATCTTAAGAAAGGTGAGCGGCTGACATTAATGTGAAAACACGGCTTGTGCCCTTTTACCAAACAAAAATCTGTTTGTCAACTTGACAAAGAGATGCTTTATTTTGTCAAAGCCCCCATGCCGCTATTTCACTTTAATGTCAGACTCGCCTGTTTAATTAGACGTGTCTTGTCTAAAGAAAGGACCACCGCCTTCATGAATGTGAAAGCGCCGCATGGGCAATAGCTCAAACTCTCATAAATGCGAGACCAATTGCATTGCAAATTCTTGTTAATCCATACAACCAGTGAATCACCCACTCAGACATCTATGAACAGACTCATACAACACACAGACACTCAGGGACCCATATTGATACTCAGACAACAAAACCAAACATGGCATATATTTAAATGCCATCAAACCTGATATCATTTGGGGGACACAGAGTCACGGCCAACAACAAAGGACTGACAAAGTTCTTGGTCCAGAGGGGGCTCATGTTACGCCCCTGGGTTTGAGATTGGATATTTAGTCTCAGGTCTAGGGAAAAGGAACTTCCAGCACAAGCGTTTGGTTTCTTGCACTGCAAAAGACATTTCAGTGTTAAGCTAGGTATCACAGCTATTAGTGAAGCACAATAGATTCGTTTTCAATTCCCCAGGCACGGACATGTCGTATTTCTGAGCTGGCAATTTCTCTAGGTTTGAGTTTAAAGTCTGTTTTGCAGTTTTTGACAAAATATTTGGAAACACCATATTGGTGAATTATTGCAAAGATGTTGCAACCAGTATTGTTGATTTTATAGAAAGACGGTAGGTCTGAGTCCAAACAGCAGCTAATGAGTGGGTGCAGGGAAGATACACTAAGAAGATATGGATGACAGAAGAAAAGCAAGATTGTGCGTTTGTCTGTCTGGTGACTATACCTATAACTATAGGGAACACTTAAGTATTTTACAGGGTTGTGGGACTAGAGTGAAGTGCTTGCAGGCTTCCTGGGAGAGGTTGGGCGTTTGTGGATTAAGCAAGTATCAAGAGCCATGGGGTAACAGGTCTTTTTATGTTATTCACGAATATTCCTTGAAGATATGAGTCTTGAGTTGCTTTGCTGAACTCTCCAGCCTCCATGTACATGAGGCAGAGCTGGGGCAGGAGGTTCTCAGTACATTGGTAATCACTGTATGACTTTACTTGGAAGCCACGCAGTGATTGAGCATTTTCTATCTAGTCTTGTTCTCTTCCCATCGTGCCCAGCGCCAGTAATGGTATAAACTGAGACAAGAGAGCAGTGTGTCCTTCTGCATATGAGCGAGGTCCTTGACGGGAGACCCTCCTTCAGTTCTGCTTTGAATCAGGGCCATCTGCTGCCAGAAATATACTTTTTCAACGTATCTCTAGGGCTTCACAAAAAAAGCCCAGAATGCTTTAAAAAATAAGACTCTGGTCTTATTTTTCCAATGCTACGATGCCAATATGTGCAGAGTTCACATCTTTTTTCTTATCCGTTAATTTCATGACGGCACAAAGCCCTTGTGCTTATTGTTGAATTATTAAAAAATGTGCACAGCTTCCAATTACGTGCTTTGTCTCCTATTAAGAAACAATAAAACATACTGACTGTGATCTGTGAAGATTTTCGTCGGCATATTTTGTCTTTTCTTTTCTTAAACATTAGACAGGTGATCGAGGCACAACTTTTTAAAGGAATGCTTGCAGTGTTGCTCTGGCTTCTTCTTTCCGCAGTATTTTATATTTACATCAGACAGCCATAGAGATTAATCTATTACTGCTAGATTTATGCATTTCATTGCCCACGACCAGCAGCCATCCAGATTAATTTCAGGAAATAAGTGTGCGCATTTGTAGATTAACGTCCAAGGGTGTCTGATGCATATATAGAATTCAAGAGAAAGTGGAAGCCAGATAAACACTCCAAGCATTCTTTAGTAAAGTTCTCTTATTAACCCCACCGCTGCTGCCAACGTTCAGCGGACGTCGCGTGCACTACTTTCTTTAGTGCTGCGCACGTCCTTTGAACGTTGCGGCCCGCCCGCGCAATAGAACGTTCCGCACTAGCGCGGAACATTCAGTGCAGGCAAGGGGTTAAAGAACCAAAACTACAAAACAGGTAAAGTGCGGCTTTACTATGGAATGTCTAGCTATAGACCGAATGCCTTGGAACCCCATTTCCTAAGGCAATAGCTTGTCGCTGGAAGGTACTGCTTGGGTTTGCAGCACGCTGGTCACAGCTCACTCCAAATGAATGAGTTTGAGTCGTGGGGACGCATGAAAAGTTAAGAGCAGACAGGGTTATCAGAATGAGTGCAGAACATCCATCCATTACTCCCAGTACCACGCTCCCTCCCAGTCCCTGTGCTACCAAGCAAAGAATGAGATAGCAGGTGATTAGGGCTGCTTCACACATTTCTGAGATCTAATAGATGTTGGGATTCCTCAAACGAGCCTTATTGATGTGATAGTGTCCCTACAATCTTGAGTAGACTTGGGTGCCCTTTATCACTGTTGTGGTTTCATTCAGCTAAACTTCCATTTTCTTGATAGAGATGGATTGCTCATATAACACCCCCTTGTAACTCCTTCTTCCTCCCTAGAGGGCTGTGGAGCTTCACCCCTCAACATTGTAAATGGTCACTCTACTGTTCAGCGGGGTGGCTGAAGGTAACTGAAAGACCAGGCCCAAGGCAGGTGCATCGCACTTCCTCAGCTCCCCGATTGAAGGAGCGTCGAGGAGAGAAAGAGATCAGAGAGGGAGTACCGAGATTAGCAGAGAGAGCAGATGGATGGAAAGAGGTAGAGGGAGGAGAGAAAGGAGGCAGGACTGCGTTTGGTTCCCCAGTCGGGCCTTCTTGCTGTTGTGGGCGCTGTGTAACATATTATTTTTCTGTTCTACCCCATTCAAACACATATATGCTTCGTTATCTTAAAAGACTAACAAATGCACTTAGAGACAGCAGAATAGCAGACGATTTAAGGAAGTGGCGGCTAAACTGCATGACACGTTCCTGCAGAAGCTTCTGCCCCCATGTAAACAAAAACACACATATCTATCCTTACATGGAATTATATTCACAAACATAGTTTTAACGACCTGCGGCCTTCAAGAAAGTATTTTCCTCACTGTTGTTAATTTAATAATCATGAGCACTTTCAGACCAGATGAAAACCTGGGGCTTCTTCGCCGCCTTAAAGAAAGCATTGGGCAGGCAAACCAAGGAGCGTTAGTGGCTGCGGTACAATGTTGAGTACAGACTATATTTACCATCTTGCAAACGTCAACTAAATAAGCAAATTGGCAGCACACACAACAACCAGTATTAACATGGCACTGTAAAAATGTTTTTGCAATGGATGTTGGGTTTATTCCTATGGTGCAATTTCTCAAAATGTGCTTTAAAATGCACCATTTGCCACTCTCTTTTTCAAATTGTTCTCTGTGGGGGAACCCCCAATACCCTCCCTTCCTTATGTCAGTCAGGCTTGCGATGTAACACTTCTTCCCAATTTTTATGTCTAACCACATTGAAATGTCACCAGCTGCCACTGGCTGTGAAGGTGATGCAATCATATAGATAGTCAGTGAAGTTTCTGAGGAGGGGGTGAGCCAGTTGCATTTTCTTATATCCTATGTTGTACATTTGATACTACTCACATATCCCATGAGATGCAGGCAGCCAACACCGACTTCTCAGACTCTCCCCAGACTACTGTTGGAGACTGACCGCTTTCTCTGTGGAATTTGAACATCCTGTTGTGCATTATGCTTCTCCTTTTACAGAGTTATTTTCGCAAACAATGGTCCTTCGAGTGACAATATACAGGACAAATGGGATATAGACCTGAATGGGTACTATATATATATTCAATGTCCAGCCGGACAAAGAATTTTAATGTGACAATGTATTAGAAATGGTAAATGATATAAGAAAATCAATACAGCGGGACGCAATCCTGCACCCGATACAGAGGACAAGGAGCAGAAGGAACAAACAATAACAAATAAACAAAACAAGTTACAGGCAAAAGTGGAGCTATGGTAGTTTGTACTTAATCATACAATAGAGCAAGCTAACCCAAATAGTGACCACATTAATTATACACATTGGACCATAGTGGTACTATTTCGAATTGTCGACGACGTTTCGATCCCAAGCTCATTAATTAGAGGGATCATCATCAGGACTAAACAATTAAGATTGCCTGGTGCATACCAAAATGCCTGTTGGGATAAAAACAGGAAAACAAACAACCGGGACCTGTCAGGAATTCAGGAAAGAAACAAGGTTTTCCAGCATGTCAACAACTGATATAAAGTGGCAACACACAGATCTGAAGATTTACAGCGAGTGAGATTAAAGTTGCACCACATAAAATAAATAACTTATGGCGAGTGGGGAGAGAAAAGGATGGAAGAAGAAGGGGGTGCTGAACTTCCCGTGTTGAGTCACACGCATAATATCTATGTGAGAACCCGTATCACAAGGTGCTTGTACTCGGGAATAGATGTGTACAAAGGTAGCTATGAATGGGATAAAATGCTTAAAAATTAAATATGAACGGCGGAGTTGGTTAGGGAAGGTAATAAAGAGCTGAAAAGCGCAGAGAGATATATTTACATGCAGTCCCTGATGACTAATTCACAATTAGCGTTCTTGATGGACAAGTGAAGAGCAGAATTGGGTGCCGTATTTCAAAAGCTACTAATTTGTCATGCAGTGATGTGGCTCCTACTTGTGGTCTTAGCCAGTGGATTTAATGTGGGCAATTCGAGGTAGTGCTTACCACACAATTGGCCTGATTATGGTGTGGTATTAGGAGAGTTTGTGGCTTCTTAGAGCGGCTGAATCCCGTTTGGGTGGCAGTCAGTGCGCACTGTTGGAATGAGAATAGGGTTGAATAGTGTCTGGGGGCTGCAGTATCATTGCGTGAAAATATTTAAGCTGATAAGCTGCATCATGCCGGGCACATACCTTTCAATTACTGTCCATTCCGGAGTAGAGGTAACAGGAATGAAGCTCTTATTCGTAGGTGTCAGCCTCGAGTTTGGCGAGGAAATGTTAGACCGCTTCCTCCGTGAGCCTGGAGGTTTATCAGCGGTTTCAGGGCGTTGGCAAAGCTACGGGGGAGAGAGAATGGAGAGCGGGGTATGGTGGTTAGGGACAAGGTAATGCTTACGAGCGTTTTGAGAGGGCTGTGGGGAACTCAATTTGGGGCCGCATCTCTTACCTTCAACAAAGACGGCAATGGTGTGCTGTTGGTTCCGAAGCACGATGGCAGGAACTGGGGGGCCAGAGTGTAATAGGAGTTTAAATAGACCGCGGGCGGTCGCCATCTTAGGTGAGTATGCTGATGGAGAGGGAGGAAAGACTACCAAAAAAGTCCATGTATGCAGGGGCAATCCGTGTTATTGGCGTCATTTAACTGGTTACTGGAAAAGGATCTAAAAATTGGAGAATGATCTAAACATTTTCTCTCAATGGTGAATTCGCACACATTACATCGGCCACATTTAGAGTGTCCCAAAATAGCGACTAAACCTCAAACTGAATCAAGTGTTGTGTGAGGACTGGGGTTGGGCAAATCTGCTCTCACTAGATGATCTTTTAAATTGCGGCTTTTGCGAAAAGCGAACAGTGGTCTCTCGATGTTCAAGCTGCCTGCATTTATTATTGGGAAGGAAAAACAACGAAGGGCTGGCTCTAATCAGTAAGGCTGAGCCTAATTCTAAACCAACAAAATGAAAATGCCAGTACTGATATGCATAATAACACAACAACTAATGGCTACCACAGATCTGAACAAACGATCAGAAGAGGGGAATGACTAATTAATAGTATTTTATTCAGGATATTTACAACATATATCTTCACTTTTAGTTTTTTTATATATATACAAAAGAGTTTACAAAAGGACACATGGGACAAAAGATATATATATAGGTTTACCTTACAGACATTCATTCAAAATTCAGGCATATCACAAGCAACCACAACAATTATACACCACTTTCGGGAAAAGGGGGGGGGGGGGGAGATTTGTGAGAGCAATAAGAACAAATACCAAAATCTACAAATATTTACAAAACCATTTGAATTGACTGTTTTGTATGTACATTCTTATATTTACAAAAACATTCCAAACTTTCATAAAGATCTTATATAGTAATGTACAGTGATGTGCTCTTGGCTCAATAAATCAGATGCCCAAGAGTTAATGTAGACTGGTAGAGTAGGGCCTACGCGTTTCGAATCCCACTCGAATCATAGGGGATTCTCTTCAAGGCCGTGAGAGTTCCTGTGAAGACAAAGAAACACAGGGGGAAGAAGGGAGAAACAATCATGAGTGGCGCAGAGTACGTTAAAGGTAAATGCCCCAGCCCTTGTTTTTAATACAGTTGCCTTAAAGTCGGCTTTATACCTATTAGTAACAGACCTATTATAAATCCCAGGTCCAGCTAGGTGAGGGATGGGGAGGGTGTTCCAGGTCTTGGCGGCGAGGTGGGAGAACGATCTGCTGCCGGAGGTCGCTCTTCAGAAGCGGGGGACTGTGGCGAGGTCGGTGGAGCGAGCTGGCGGGTGGGGGTGTAGAAACTGAGTCGTCTGTTGGGGTACGTTGGTCCGGTGTTGTGGAGTTCCTTGTGTGCGTGGGTGAGGAGCTAGAAGATTATCCTCTTGTTGCACGGGAGCCAATGCAGGTCTCTCAAGTGGGGTGTGATGTGGCTGCGGCGAGTGATGTCGAGGATCAGGCGTGCAGAGACGTTCTGGATGCGTTGGAGCCGTCTCAGGAGTTTGGCAAGGCTTCTGCGTAGAGGGTGTTTCCATAGTCCAACCTGCTGCTGACGAGGGCCTGGGTGACCGTTCTTCTCGTTTCAGTGGGGCTCCACTTGTAGAATGCGGAGGGTGTTGAAGGAGGAGGAGATGGCTTTGGCCTGTTTAGTCATGGAGAGGGTGGAGACAAGGATGACCCCTAGGTTGCGTGCGTGGTCGGTGGGTGTTGGGGCGGTTCCCAGTGCGGTCGGCCACCAGGAGTCGTCCCAGGCCGAAGGGGTGGATCCAAGGATGAGGACCTCTGTCTTGTCCGAGTTCAGCTTCAGTTGGCCGTTCCTCATCCATTCAGCGACTGCCTTCATTCCTTCGTGAAGGTTGGTTTTGGCGGTGTGGGGGTCCTTGGTGAGGGAGAGGATCAGCTGGGTGTCATCGGCATAGGAGATGATGTTGAGGTCATGCCGACAGGCGACGTGGGCGAGCGGTGCCATGTAGATGTTAAACAGAGTTGGGCTGACGGATGAGCCGTGGGGTATGCCACGGATGATCTCAGTGGCTTCGCAGCGGAAGGGGGGAAGGCTGACGCTCTGTGTTCTGCTGGATAGGAAGGAGGTGTCCAGTCCAGGGCCTTCTCTTGGATCCCGGCGTTGTAGAGGCGTGTTCGTAGTGTGTGGTGGCAGACCGTGTGGACGGCAGCTGACAGGTCCAGGAGGATGAGGGCTGCCGTTTCTCCGTTGTCCAGCAGGGACTTGATGTCATCGGTGGTGGCGATGAGGGCAGCCTCGGTGCTGTGGTTGCTGCGGAACCCAGACTGGGATGGGTCCAGGATGTTGTTCTCCTCGAGGTAGCAGGTCAGTTGTTCGTTGACGGTCTTCTCGATGACCTTTGCCAGGAACAAGAGCAGGGAGATGGGCCGGAAGTTCTTGAGGTCCTTTGGGTCCGCCTTGGGTTTCTTGAGTAAGGCGTTGATCTCCGCGTGCTTCCAACTCTCCAGGAAGGTTGCTGTCTCGAAGGAGGTGTTGATGACTTTCCGGAGATGGGGTGCGATGGCTGTGCGGGCTTTGTTGAAGATGTGGTGTGGGCATGGATCTGGCGGAGATCCGGAGTGGATGGTGTTCATGATCTTGATGGTTTTGTCGTCGTTGATGTTGGTCCAGGAGAGCAGGCGAATGGTGGTCGTGCGGGCCGAGGTCTCCGTGGTTGTCGGGGCGGTCGTGGCGTTGAAGCTGTCATGGATGTCTGCGATCTTGCGGTGGAAGAAGGTGGCCAGCAAGTCACACAGATCTTGCGAGGGTGGGACGTCGTTGGTGTTGGTGTTGGAGCTGGGGTTGGAGAGTTCCTTCACGATGTTGAAGAGCTCTTTCCTGTTATGCGCTTTGTTGTCTAGGCGGTCTTTGAAGGAGGCCCTTATGGCGGATCTGATGAGGTGATGGTGTCTGCGGGTGAAGTTCTTGTGGGCTGCGTGGCTGTCAGGTGTTTGTTCACGGAGCCAGATCTTCTCCAGCTTTCGGCAGGTTTGCCTGGATGCCCGGAGGTCTTCAGTGAACCAGCTGGCTTTCTTGTTGGTGTGACTGTTGGAGGGTTTCTTGATCAGGGCGAGGGTGTTGGCGCAGTCATTGATCCACTGTCTGAGGTTGCGGGCGGCGGTGTCGGGGTCGGTGGGGTCGGCGGGTGGGTTCTGGGCGAGGGTGGTTGTTAGCTGGTCTTCAGTAACTTTGCTCCAGCAGCGGCGAGGCATCTGTTGGGTGCGGTGGTGCGTGATGGGTTTCTTGAAGGTGAAGTTGATGCAGCGATGGTTTGTCCAGTGGATTTCGGTGGTGTGGTTGAAGGAGACGTGGAGGCTTGCGGAGAAGATGGGGTTAAGCGTGTGGCCGGCGGAGTGGATGAGTGTTGTGACGAGTTGTCTGAGTCCGAGGTTGGCTAGGTTGTCGATCAGGGTGGTGGAGTTTGTGTCATTGTTGTTCTCAAGGTGGAAGTTCAGGTCCCAGAGGAGGATGTAGTCCGTGGGGGCGAGTGCGTGTGTGCTGACGAAGTCGGCGATGGAGTCGCTGAACTGTGGTCGGGGTCCGGGGATCTGTAGATGAGGGTTCCTCTGAGGGTGGTGGGGTCGGTGTGGATCTGGAAGTGCAGGTGTTGGGCGGTGCTGAGGGTGTCGTCGGTGTTGTTCGAGACTCTGAGAGCGTTCCTGTGGATGATGGCGATTCTTCATACCTCCTCCTGCTCCGTTGGTGCGGTCCCTGCGGGTGATCTTGTAGCCTTCCGGGACGGCTATGGCTATGTCGGGTGCCGAGGCGGGGTTCAGCCAGGTCTCCATCAGGAAGGCGACGTCTAGGGAGGTTGAGTCGAGTAGGTCCCAGAGTTCAACGGTGTGTTTGCGGGCAGAGCGGGTGTTGAGAAGGATGCAACTGAGGTAGTTGGGTTCTTTCCTGGTCTGTAGCATGGTGGGGCGGATGCTTGTGAAGCTGCAGTTCCGGCATGTGAAAGCTCTGTGGGTGCGCTTCAAGGCGTCCAGGAAGCAGGTGTGTGATCGTCTGGTGTTGAGTGCATGGAGGGTTCTGGCATCGTAGCGATGTCGGGCGTTGTGGCGTTTGTGGGGTCCTGGCGTTGGGCGCAGTCCTGGTGGGGACGGGCGCAGGCGGGCTTGCCTTAGGCGCGCCTGCTGCGCAGCCTCCATATGAGGGGATGTGGGAGGGAGGAGCAGCTGGGAGGGGGAGCGGGGCGACGAATGGGATTGCAGGGGGTGGGGCCACAGGGACGCAGCAGCGGGAAAAACGGGCAGGGGCCGCGGGAGAACTGGGCACAGGAAGGAAAAACAAGTTTAGGCAAGAAAACAGGTACAGGCACAGAGGAATAAAAACAAGTCTGGGCAAGAAAGCAAGCACAGGCACAGAGGAATAAAAACAAGTCTGTGCAAGAAAGCAAGTACAGGCACAGAGGAATAAAAACAAGTCTGGGCAAGAAAGCATGTACAGGCCCAGAGGAATAAAAACAAGTCTGGTCAAGAAAGCAAGTACAGGCACAGAGGAATAAAAACAGGCCTGGGCAAGAAAAGAAAGTACAGGCACAGAGGAATAAAAACAAGTCTGGGCAAGAAAGCAAGTACAGGCACAGAGGAATAAAAACAAGTCTGGGCAAGACAACAAGTACAGGCACAGAGGAATAAAAACAAGTCTGGCAAGAAAGCAAGTACACACAGGCACAGAGGTATAAAAACAAATCTGGGCAAGAAAGCAAGTACAGGCACAGAGGAATAAAAACAAGTCTGGGCAAGAAAGCAAGTACAGGCACAGAGGAATAAAAACAGGCCTGGGCAAGAAAGCATGTACAGGCACAGAGGAATAAAAACAAGTCTGAGCAAATACAGGCACAGAGGAATAAAAACAAGTCTGGGCAAGAAAACAAGTACAGGCACAAAGGAATAAAAACAAGTCTGAGCAAGTACAGGCACAGAGGAATAAAAACAAGTCTGGGCAAGAAAGCAAGTACAGACACAGAGGAATAAAAACAGGTCTGGGCAAGAAAGCAAGCACAGGCACAAAGGAATAAAACAAGTCTGGGCAAGAAAGCAAGTACAGGCACAGAGGTATAAAAACAAATCTGGGCAAGAAAGCAAGTACAGGCGCAGAGGAATAAAAACAAGTCTGGGCAAGAAAGCAAGTACAGGCACAGAGCAATAAAAACAGGCCTGGGCAAGAAAGCAAGTACATGCACAGAGGAATAAAAACAAGTCTGAGTAAGTACAGGCACAGAGGAATAAAAACAAGTCTGGGCAAGAAAACAAGTACAGGCACAAAGGAATAAAACAAGTCTAGGCAAGAAAGCAAGTACAGGCACAGAGGAATAAAAACAAGTCTGGGCAAGAAAGCAAGTACAGGCTCAGAGGAATAAAAACAAGTCTGGACAAGAAAGGAAGTACAGGCACAGGCGAAAAATATAAGATTTAGGCAAAAACAATGCAGGCAGGGCCGTGCAGCAGCGTGGGGAGCGACCTGCCTGCGAGCAGGGTCAGAGGTCGCTTGTCAGACAGTTCACTTTACAAAATTCTCTAATTTGCTGTCGGAGAAAGAAAAGTAACTACCACTCTCCAGGATAAAATGAGCAGCAATAAGATAAGCTTACATTTGACCTCTGTCTTTGAACACACAGCAAATGTGACCAGATTAAAACAAGATGGAAAGGCATCTTTATTGCTCGTCCACTTTCAGAATGAATAAAACATGTGGTGTTTGCTGGCTCAAGCTCTTTCGCCAGAATAGGCCAGTGGGCCCTTAAATTAGCTTGCCATGATAAAATCAGAGTCGCCCCAGCGAGTGCGTAAGTCGATTTCTCAATGTCTGATGATGATTCCACATGGACTAAACTGTGGGGTTCCAAATTACAAACTTTGGGAATTGTGGTGGGGACAACTATGGCAGAGCTCCTCCAATCCACGTGATCCTCATTTTGGAAGTTTCAGAACCACCAATGAAGAAATACCATTAGCCGAATTCCCAATGACATAGGCTTCTGTCATTTCTGGGTGCTCCATCATCTGCCAATTTTAAGATTTCCCTATGGAATGCCACTGGCCACAGAGGTCTATGGTAGTGCAACCGTTTCTGCTGGATTTTTCTTGTTTCTTGGACAATTGTCCTGTGCATATTTCCCAGTTTTACCAAATTACTTGTAATCCTTTTTAGATCATTAACTCTTGTTAAACTAATGATTCAGGATTAATACCGATGCATAGTCAGACCACAGAAGGTCCTGGTCAAAGGAGTAAAGTTTACATACCGGTGTGTAAGTGGTGATATTTCGCTGGAGAATCTGTACGCATTTTCATTATGAAGCCTGATGGGTAATTGATAAGACTTATTTATCTTGGTCTGATTCTGGCCTTGACCAGAAGCCAGTGCAGTTTTCTCAACACACATTTCTATTGTGTCATAGTCGTCCTTTGACATGTAACAGTGTATCTGTACATATTTATCTAAATGTCTCATATACAACTTTATCTTTTCTTTTAATTTTTCAGCACACCAATCGGATACAGTAAGCATGAACAAGAAAGAGGTCCATAAGTGTTCCGAGTGCAGTAAAACCTTTTCTCATCAGTACAACCTTAAAAAACACCAAAGAATCCACAAGAACTGTAGAACACTTGCATCCTCTGGCCGTGAAAAGAGATGTATCAACTCGTTACTTGTGACGCAGCATCAAAGAACCTTTAGAGGGATGGGAACTTTTCCCTGCTCTGAATGTGAAAAAAGCTTTTCTTATTGGACAAGCCTTGTACGGCATCAAAGAACACACACAGTACTGAGGCCTTTCCACTGCATGGAGTGTAAGAAAAACTTTACTCATAAACAACATCTTCTTCGCCACCAGAGAATACACAAAGAAGTGAGGCCCCATCAGTGTTCGGAGTGTGAAAAGAGTTTTTCTCAGAAGAGTAATCTCCGGCGTCACCTAAGAACACACACCGGAGAGAAGCTCTTTCACTGCACTGAGTGTGAGAGGGGCTTTACTGACAAGCGAAACTTTCTAAAGCACCAAGGAGTTCACACAGGAGTGTTGCCTTATCACTGCACCGAGTGTGGAAAGAGCTTTCCTGACAAGCGATCACTGCGAAGGCACCAGATATTACACACTGGAGTGAGGCTTCATCAATGCACCGAGTGTGAGAAGAGTTTTACAAACACGCAAAATCTCAGAAAGCACCAGAAAATACACACACGAGTGAGCCTACATCACTGCACTGTGTGTGAAAAGAGTTTTACTCTAAGAGGAAATCTTCTACGTCACCAAAGAAAACACACTGGAGAGAATCTCTTTTACTGCACTGAATGTCAGAAAAGCTTTTCTAATAAGAGAAACCTTATAGGACACCAAAGAATACACACAGGATTGAGACCTCATCCCTGCAGTGAGTGTGAGAAGAGCTTTACTGATGAGCGAGCACTTCGACGGCACCAGCAGTTACACACAAGAGTCAGTATTCATGCATGTGACAAGAGCTTCAGTGATGCACAAAGTCTCCAACAGCACAAAATGAACCATGACAATCCAAGTCTATTTGCATGTACCAAATGTGACAAGACATTTTTGAGCGAGGCACTTCTAGTTGCACATAAAACAGACCACAAAGTGCTAAGCCCTTTCCCCTGCACTGAATATAAACAAAGTGTTACTCATGAGAATCTCCTCAGACACAAAAACGTGCACACAATAGTGCGTCCCTTTCACTGCACTGAGTGTGATAAGAGCTTTACTCTAAAGGGAAACCTTCGACGACACCAGAGAATACACACAGGAGTGGGACTTTTTCACTGCACAGAGTGTGAGAAGACGTTTACTGACAAGAGAAATCTTATAAAGCACAAAAGACTCCACATAGGAGTGAAACCTTTTAATTGCACTATGTGAGAGGAGATTCCAATAAAGCATGTGAGCAGAGTTCCTCACAAAACACTCGTTCATGGTATCTTGGACACCAGACATTAGAGCCTTCTTTGAAAAAAACAGTCCTAGTAAAATGAACTAAACTACTAACTTACAAGAGCCCAATCTGGTTTCCAGCTTCCTGTTTCCCAATAGACTCTTTAGTGTTTAAATCTGTTTTGTTAGTTTTGAGAGAGAAACTGTACAACAAAATTCTCACTAACATCCACTGGCCAGTGAAGGACCTTAGGAGGCGGAAGGGAGGTTGGGAGTGCATGGAGGAAGAAGATAAGTGGAAGATAGGAGAGGGTGAATAGGGTCTGCTTGACAACCCCAGTGAGAACATTTTTCAAGAGGCCTAGGCTGTACCAGGGAGCATTGTGAGAAGTCCTCCTATTGATATCTTAATCAGCATTACATTCTGCGTGACTAAGGCGTACTATGCGCAAATATGCAGCCATGTAAATTCCCTGAATTTGTGGGAGTGGAGCTTTACACTCAGTCCCCAAACCTTATCAAAGTGTGGCATCTTTCAGTCCATGACTGCAGTCAGTATTTCCATGCCAAGGAGTTCCCGTAGCTAATGCAGCCAATCAAGCCGTGTTGGCATTCTGACCGTGCACCATCCAAGACAGTATGACTTGGTAGGCTGCACAGAGAGCCAAGGTAATAGCCCGTCCCTTCACCGATTTCAGGGGGTAGGTTGGGGCGTTGAGGAGGCCTGGAAAGGTCAGTATCATACATCTCTTTAATGTCTGCTAAAACCTCTGTCCAGTATTGTTGCACTTTGGGGCAATGCCAGAGAAAATGTGTCACTGCCTGATTGTCCGCTTTTTCTCCAACAATTAGCGCCTCCACCCTGTTTCTACTTAGCAATTCTGGCTGGTGCATGGTGCCATTAGTGTGTGATTTTGAGTAATGTCTCTTTGCCGGAGACACTGCAGGTAAAGGTACGAGCTCATTATAGTATGTCTGACCAGTCTTTTGAAGTAAAGAGGCTTTTACATTCCAGTTCCCATTGTTGCTGCGCTCCCGATTTAGCAGGGGAGGGTGGAGCATTGAGAAAAGTATAAATATCTCATAGGCGGTGTTTGTCTGTGTCGCGGGTAAGAAGCCACTTCTCGAAGGGCGTGAGATGTCGGCTAGGGTGAGGGTCTATGTGAAGTTGGAACCAAGTGTCGAATACCAACATATTGCAGGTGTGCAGTAGAGGGGATGTCATAATTGAGTCGGATCTGCACAAAGTCCATTAGTCTATTCTGGTCAAATAAGTCCCCTAGTGTCTTACAATTGCCATTCTGCCCCAGTGCAAATGCAGTTCCCTGATAAGCAGGGGGCAAGTCTGGGGTGAGATGCAGGTGATGAGCTTCCATGACAGTTGCACCTTATCCCGGGTACCCATCATCGTCCTGACCACAGATAAAATATAGACTCCGGGTGACCTTTGAGGTCTAGGCAACACCAGCAGTATCCACTGCCTGATCTATAAAACACCAGTGCTTCTCCGTACGAGTTCTGGACCACTCCCCCAGATAGCGGAACTGGTCCACCTGATAGTATCATGTTACATGGGAAATGCTCAGGTTACCCTCTGCTAGAGCTAGATATGCCTGCTTCTGCACTTTTGGGCCTTCTTATCAGCCCAACTGTAGTCTTCAATAAGGTGTTGCAATTTACTAAGTACGTGTGAGGTAGCGTCTGCATATCGTGGGCAATAGAGTAATTTTGACTGCCACTAGCTGTCCTAGCCAAGGAATTGTGTCACCCTTCCAAGTAAGGAGGTTGCACTGAGTGGTGTTACTTTCCGCGCTACGTGCCGGCGTACAATGGATGTGAAGGCTCAGGTATACACCCTTGGGTAGCACAGGCAACAGGGAAGATGCGCACAATTTAGAGTTGGTCAGCTTTTGGGATGGTGAGATTAAGTACTTGAGATTTCTAGAGGTTAACTTTGAACCCTGATGTTTTTCCGAATGCCTTCAATTCTCACATCAGAGGGGGCAAGGAGGTGAGTGGATGCTTGGGGGCTATCATGAATATCATGACATCTTCGGCGTACAGAGCGAGTTTGTACTCACTCCACCCCATTGTTATGCTTGTTATCTTAGCATGTCTGCAGATATGAAAAGAGCTACACATAAAAGGCAAAAAGGAACAGCGATGGGGGCTGCCCTGTTGGGTACCTCGTGGGACGTCGAATGTTTGCGACATCAGTCCATTAACCCTATTGTCGCTGTGGAGCCTATGTGGCTGCAACAGATCCAGCAGTGGAACTGCTGCCCAGACCAATTTTATTGAGTACCAACCGAAGATATGGCCAGTGCATTAAATCGAATTCCTTTTCGGCATCAATGGATAATAGAAGAGCAGGTGCACAGGAGCGCTGGATTTTGTCAAGAAGATGGCAGAGGCATTTGGTGTTGTCACTGCAGCCCCTCTCAGATATAAATCCAGCTTGTTTGGGGTCCATGAGACCCTGATTTTACGGGGCAAGGCGGGCCGCCAAGTTACTGGTGAAGATCTTGAAGTTAACATTTAACAGGGAGATTGGCAGGTACGAAGAGCAAAGCGCAGGGTGATTGCGGATTAGGGAGCACCCTAATGGTAGCTGTTCTAATGGTGTCTGTAAAGGAGCCAGTAGTGCTAAAGGAATTGTAAAGGCAAGCAAGGAGAGGGGCTAAAGGAGCCACAAATATTTTATAGAATTCAGATGTGTAGCCGTCATGTCAATGTGCGTTACCTGATTGCCGGCGATGGATAGCCACAAGTACCACGTTTGGGTGAATGTCCCTGTCTAAGTACGAAGCGTCATCTTGAAGAATTAGGTACAAAGGGACCTGCGCTAAGTAGGATTCAGCGTCCCGCAGCTCAAGGGTTTCCAACATGTATAAGGTAGCGTAGAAATGTTTAAATTCCCAAGCAATTTTCTTATCCTGTTGTACCTTGTTGCCTTGTGTTACCTCTATTTCCGCCACTTGTCGCTTAAGAACTTGGGCCCGTAGATATGCCAACAGGCGACTGGCTTTGTTGCAATCTGTGTAGTTTTTTTTGTTCAGTACACAGGAGGGCATATTCTGCCTTGTCTATATCTAGAGCCTTAAGTTGTTACACGCTGTCATGAACTGGCGCCTTCTTTTATGGGAGCCTGATTGTGCGCTTCCTCCAACTCCCTTACCTGTCCCTCTAAGCAAATTTGATTGTCTCTTCTCTCCCTATTGAGTTGGGCAGCAGTAGAAATAAAGCGGCCCTGGACCACTGCCTTCAGGGTGTCCCATACCAATGCTACGCTGGTAGTAGGGGAATCATTGGTGTCCTAGAGGGTATGAATGGCATCAATAATTTCAGATATGATGGAATCATAGACTAGTACTTAGTGGTTGATGTGCCAAGGACGGTGTTGAGGTTCCAACCTGAGGCATCAAAAGACTTCGACCAGGCCGTCTAGAACTTTGTCACCTGGATTACTGACAGCACTGACAGTCACCCCACTGAAACTTACAGAATCCAACAGGATCTCCAAACTTGCTAGCTGGTACATCCCAGAACTCAGGACAACCAAGCGCAACTGCTGCCAACTGGAGAAAAGATGGCACGCCACTAAGAACCCCGCAGGCAGAGCAGCTCACAAAACCGCCCTCAGCAAATATCACCGGCACATAAAGAAAGCAGCCATCACCACATGCATCAACTCCACGGCCAACCACACAAAGGAACTCTTCAAATTAGTCAAAGAATTCTCCCACCCAACAGCCATAGAGAGCACCATCCACCCCTCCCAAGAACTCTGCGAAACCCTCTCAGACTACTTCCACAGCAAGATCACCAACATCTTCAACAATTTCAGCCTCCAACCCGCCATTCTCAACCAACCAGCGAACATCAGCCATACCCTAACCACCTGGTCCCTGCTCGCCGCCCTGACCACTTCAGGCATCATGTCTACCATCCACTCCGGGGCGGCTACTGACTCCTACCCCATCACCTCTACAACCAAGCCCAATCAGCATGCACCTTACCAGCATACTCAATACTTCCATCTCCACAGCATCCTTTCTGGACAGATGGAAACATGCAGTCATCAGATCCCTCCTAAAGAAAGCCTTCACTGATCCTAGCAATCTCAAAAATTATCGCCTGATTTCCTTGCTCCCCTACTCGGCCAAAGTACTTGTGAAAACCATCAACCAGCGGCTCACTGAATTCCTAGAACAAAACCACCTACTGGACACCTCACAATCAGGACTATGTGCCAACCACAGCACTGAGCCCGCTCTGATTGCTGCCAGAGATGACAACAGAACACTCCTTGACCCAAGAGAAACTGTGGCCCTGATCCTCAGCGACCTCTCCGTGGCGTTCAACACCGTCTCACACAACACCTTCATTAGCAGACTCTACAACATAGGCATACAGCAAGACCCCCTCAAGTGGATCGCCTCCTTTCTTACAGGGCACATACAGAGCATCCATTTGCCTCCCTTTACCTCTGTCACCAAAGACATATGCAGCATATCACAAGGATCATCCTTCCACCCCACTGTTCAACATCTACATGAGCCTCTTCACAGATGCCATCAGATCCCCCAAACTCAACATAATTTCCTACACAGGCGATACTCAACTGATCACCTCTCTCACTGAGGACCCCTCGGACTCAAAAATAAACTTCTGCAACACCATGACCAACAGAGCCAAATGAATGACCATGAAACAAGTCAACGCAGTTGTTTCCTCCTTCTCCCACATACTTTGCAAACTCCGCAGAATCGTCAGATAAATCCCAGCCATCACCAGAAAGACCCTCACTCAGGCCCTCGTCACAAGCAGCCTCGACTACGGCAACGCCCTTTATGCCGGCATCTCCACCCCGTTCCTCAGAAGCCGCAGATAGTACTCATCCTGGACTTCCCCAAATGAACCTATATTGAGCCTCACCTGAGAGATCTCTTCTGGCTCCCCTTCCAGAATATATTCCACACACGCCTACAAAGCCATCCATGACCTAGGACCTGCCTACATTGACCATTGACTGAACTTCCATCAACACCTGTGCTCTTTACGCCCTCGCACACATACCCAGCATCAGTCGCAGACGCAGCTGTGGCCACTCCTACATGTCTGCCATGCCAAGACCTGGAACGACCTTCCCCTCCTGCTCCTTACAGCCCCCTCAAAGGCAGACTTCAGAAAGAGACTCAAGACCTGGCTCTTCGGAGACACAACGCCCAGATACCCCTAGGGGTGATAGTGTTAACCTTTACAAATGCTGTTTGATTGGAGCCTGGCAAATGAAGAGTGATGCTGAAAGGTGAGTGATCTGAAAGGGCAGCTACGCCAATGTCCCCAGTCATGGTGACTATTGAAAGGAGTGGGGACTTGAGGAAAACGTCTCTTCTGACATATGTTTGTTGTGCCGCTGAGAAGAAAGTGCAAACACTCAGGGTAGGGTGATGCATTCACCACACATCCATTAGTCCAAAGTATGCCAGATGCTGGCGGCTTATCAGTATAAATGCTTCTGTCTGTCCTGTCCTTTGAACTGACCTGTCTAGTAGTTCGTCAGGGACCAGGTAATAGTTGCCCCCTATGAGGACGTCTGCATCAGTGGTGGCCGTCACCCACCCCACAGCGTCTAAGATGAAGGCCTCTTCGTGTTCATTTGGAGCATAAACATTGGCTAGCATGAATGTTTAGTTCCTCATGGTAATGCACAAGGACAGGAGCCTGCCAGGTAGTTCTGCTTATGTCTGAATTACTTGTCCGGGGAAGTGCGTGGCCAATAGAACCGCCACCCCCGCCCTTTTCCCCAGACAGGATGATAAATACTGGCGATGGAACCAATGGGATCGCAAGCGTTTTCAATCCCCCCTAAGGAGGTGTGTTTCTTGGATAAGGAAGATATCGCATTTCGATTCCCTAAGCTTGGAGAGGAGTGCCAAGCACTTCACTAGGGTTTTAAGACCCCTGACATTTAACTTATTATTTAAACCATTTTTTAGAGCATAGAGGCGAGCTTGGGAGACAGGCGTGGGATGAGCGTAGCTGCAGTGTCTTAAGCCGGTCCAGCAGCATAAGCAGATGTAAATGTGTCTGGGTGAAGAGCGTCAAACAAGGGGAAAGGGGGTATAACATATAACAACACAACTGTAGCATTCCCTTCCTGGGATCGCAATAACCAAGGTAGGTAGGGTCCATGTCTTCGGCAGCTAGGTGTATCCTTGAGGTACATGTGGAGCTGTGCCGCTAGAAGATGAAATTACCAAGTTGGGGAGTGTGGGTACTGGGCCTACCCGGTATGGAGTCAGAAGAATGCTCAGTCCTGTGCAGTGAGGCAAAGACATACTATTTGTTCCATCTTTAGTCATTCTCCAGATCAGACGTGGTGTCCTGGGGCTGAAGCTGGCATAGCAGGCCTGCCCTCTTCTTACAGCTCTTCGTTTCTGTGGGTTTGCTGAGCTGCTTTGTCTTTGGGTGAGAGGAATGTTGAATGTGGCGGGCTCGGTGGAGAGGGCCTGGTGTTGTCATCTTCCTGCAGTTAGTTCATGCCAGCATGGAGAGTGATTCCTCCAAGGTGCGCTCACTCTATGTTTCATTGCTTCACACAAAAGTAAGTCTAAAAGGGTGCCCCCACCTGTACCAAATCCCTTGTTCACATAGGAGCTCCAAGATAGGCCTTAGGATTTTACAGCATTGCAGTGATGTGGGATAGATCTAGACACAGCCACACATTTGTACCCTCAAAGCTGCTTTTGTCTCGTACAGCTGACATGATGGCTTCTTTTTGTCTATAGTAGTGGTGGCAATTCAGGATGTCCTGGGGCATGCCAGGAGATTTTCTTGGGCGGCCTGCTCTGTGAGTGTGATCCAGTTTAATTTCCTGTTCCACAAAATCTGGGGCCACCTGGCAGAACAGTCTAATGACATAGCCCTCTAGTTTTCCTGAGTCTGCCTGGGAGGCCCCTTTAATCCTGACGTTGGAGCACCAGGATCTGTTTTCAAAGTCTTCCAGCTGTTAGGGCAGTTCAGCATTCTTGTCCCTTAGTTCTATCAACTCGCACATATGGTCATCAAGTTCCTCCTCACGCAAGTCATTGACTTGTTCAAGAGTATTGACTCTCTGGTCCAATATTACCAGATCCTGTTTCTTTTTGTAAACAAATTTTATTGGATTTTCATGGCACATAATGGACCGGAGCTCACTGTATACATTGTAAAATCAAATCTGATCAAAAGTACCACTAATTGCATACAACCATGTAGCCTGCAAAACCTGCAGGCTGAATAACTGAAAAATGACGCAGGTAACCACAGACCTCAGGATGTCTAGTTATATATATGTATGGTGTTATGTGACTTGGGCATCGTAGTAATCAGGTAGGTGTATAGGGTGCGTCCTATAGAGGGTCTGTTTGTGGTAGAAAGGGTAGGTCTATGCCTCGGTACATCGCCCAGTGGACCATATTTTTCTATGTTTCTGGTGGCAACCACGTGCCTGGAAAACACAATCTCTGCTCCCAAGCATCTGTCCATAGCCGTCTTCCACCCACCTATTGCTGGGGGAGGATGCTCCTTTCCAGATTTGGGCAATGTCCCATTTAGCAAGTATGATGCCCAGGAAGAGTACATGGTGTTTATAGTGGTTCCCACCCATCCCCTCTGTACTGTGGAACAGGAACAGCCTAGGGTCTAATGGGCGATCCCACGATAAAACCCGGCCCAGGCAGGACACAATTTTCACCCAAAATGGCTGCAGTGTGCCGTAGCTCCAAACCGTATGCAAGAAGGTTCCCTCCGCATTCCCACATCTGAGGCATGTAGGGGACTGGATGACATCCATCTTCCACAGGTGGGAATGAGTGAAGTATATACAGTGGAGGTATTTGAATTAGATGTGGACTGGCGAGGGCATCTGATCAGACGTCATCCGTCATGTGAGGTAAGTCCTCTTCCGATGCCCCCCTGTTCTTATGTAATGTTGTGCGGGCATTGGTGGTCAGTGTCTGATAGATCTGCCGAATCTTGTGTGCTCCCAGGTCTCCCATCAATAGACGACCCTCGAGAGGGTGATATTCGGGCAGAGCGTCAATCGAGTGGATCCGAGGAGTCGGACCATGCATCAGCTGAAGATATTTATAGAACTGCATCCGATGCAGCTGGAAGTCTGTTTGCAATTGCTGGAACGATTTTAGAGTAGAGCCCTGCATAGCATTGCCCAGAGTGGAAGTGCCCATTAGGTCCCATCTCCCAGGTCTTTTTTGATATACTTAAAACTGTTGCCGTTTCATGTTTGAAGGCAGCGATGTCATCCATCAGGGTGTCGAAGAAGCTCTATAGAAAGGCTCGAGTGACTGGGGCATCCTTGTCTTAGGGGCCGGAGGCAGGCCCAAATGGAGAAGAAGGCACTGAAGGGGAGGTGTCCCTGTGCTGATCAGTTTTTTTTTGTCTGGGGTTCAGTAAGCATGTCTTTGAGGGTGGTGGGTGGCCCTGGATAGCTGCTCAGGACCAGCAGAGGCAGAGTTGAAAGGCTAGGATCCCCGGCCCATATTGCCGGATCCAGTAGCTCATCCCAGTCCGCGTTGGAGAAACCTTCCCACGTGGTGGTGCACCTGCAAAGTCCACCAGTTGGGACGGGGATAACAGGCAGGGAAAGATGGGACAGGTCCAATACCTCTTATCAGTCGAGCGCCCCCAATTAATACTTTGAGCCCAGCTACCACTGGGCCCCATCAGAATTGGAATCTCTGCTGTATATAGTCAATGTGTGCATGGTCGTGATAGGGTGTCTTAGTCCCAGCTAGATTATGGCCATACTGTGCATGTGTCTCAATGTTACAGCAAGGGTCCATGTGGGGGAACCCCCAAACAGTGAGATCCAGCACAACAGAATATGGGGTGGTCACAAGGGATATAGTATTAACAGGCGGTGACCTTAAAGCTATCCTGTTTCAGCCCCTCAATCTCCCTGTGAGGCACTGTCCATTAGGGGCCCACTGACATCTGTGGACCGCTGAGGCTTGAGGATGGGCCTCAGCGTCTCCCCCTCTCACCTCTGCACTGCAAGGCCTGTCGCGTTCCCATCAAGCAGCAGTAACACCAATCGTCACCGGTGCACCACCTGGGCGTATGTCGCCTCCACTGTGGCAAGCATTGCTACCTGGAGCTGTCCCTGAATGCCCAGGCTTGGGGTCAGCAGTAGTACATGGTGGGCTCAGTCACCCCGGTCCAGTAAAGCCGCCTCCGCACCACTCCTCCAATTCGTGGCCGGTAGCAGGGCCCATGATGCTGGCTAACTCCTGCCAATGTGGCAGCTAGGGTTGGTGAGCAGGCCCCGACACCAACCACCCTTCTGTTAGTACAAAGGTGAGCAGGTAAGGGGCCCGCCAATGCCTTCTGCAGTCGGCCCGATCCGACAGACCTATGGCTCCACAGTGGCTGCCATTTTAGGATTGAGCACTCCAGCGGTGCGAGCTGCTGCACTCCGTTGCAAGTGTTGTTATGTTCCCAGCAGGTTAGCGTGACCTTATTCTATGTGGGGGGGCCATCTCCCTGCAAGGTTTGGAGTACAAAAAAAGGCACTCCGCATCCGCTGCTGATATCAAAACCGGTAGTGGAGCTCTGTGGGGACACTCTGCTCGTGCGCCATCTTGGACTCGCCCCAGTAGGCTCCTTATGCTGCAGATATTCCTCTGCTGTGCTGTGAATGTAAATGGGTGTGGTCATGACGAGCTCAGCTCGTCATCAGCACATGAGAGGTGTACCTCATGACGAGCTGAGCTTGTCATGAGCATCGAAGGGGTTAATGGGGCCAATCTACCAAACAGGTAGATTTCCCATCCACGTCCCTTTAGTGCATATTGCTGTGTATGCACTGTAAATAGGATGGACGCTCATGCACCTATTTTGGGTAGGTAGACGTCTGCATCTCCGAGACTCTAAGTTCACCCCTAGGTCTTTCTCTAATACATATGTTCCAGTGGACAAGTTGTATGATGTGTTTTAGCACCAGAAAATGATGTTTTTAATGCGCATCCGCTGTGACCTCCTCCCAACACTGTACAAGTTCAGCAAATGGAGGGCCCACATCAGTATGTTTCTTCAATAAGTATTTCTTCGCACTCTGGATCAAAGATTCTGCCACATACATTTTTATTTCCTGCAAATGTTTTTACTCCTGTTTAGCGGTGACATTTGATTTAGGTGTTGACAATTTGTGATCAGTAGCTGTCTTGCTTTCCCACCGGTGCCCACTTTAAGTCCACTAACAGTGAGGTGCAGTGGGCTGCTCTTTCAGTATGTTACTTTTTGGTACAATGCCTTTTAAATAATCACTTGTTTTGCCATTCAATGAATACTGAAATCTTTC
The DNA here is from genome assembly GCF_964263255.1 of Lissotriton vulgaris. Classification (NCBI taxonomy): domain Eukaryota; kingdom Metazoa; phylum Chordata; class Amphibia; order Caudata; family Salamandridae; genus Lissotriton; species Lissotriton vulgaris. Next base: position 10,396,438 of record NC_141695.1, read on the forward strand.
ATATGCTTTTTAATATGCTTTTTGTAATACTTCTATTTTACCAATTTTATGAACCAGCGAAGTTAAAGTCCCCTCATTACTAAAAGCAACGTTCTTGTCATCAGTGTTGTTTATAATAATTAATTCTGTTGTTTGTGATGTCACATGCGAAGGCCTTAGCAGCACAGGAGAACACGGTTCTGTTGCTCACCAGAGCTGATAAATCTAAATGTTTTTCAGTTTTTGAATCATAATACATAACCATAATGTCCCTTCAACTGATTGTTTTTAAATGAATTCCATAGGTTTTGGCCCTGCCTGCAGTATTCACTGACGGCATACAATGTTTTTTGGACACGCCTTAAGCCAACAAGTACCTTCCGGTGCATATTTTCTACATTTATAAGTGAAGGGATTAATACTGTAAAACCACTCCTCCCTTCTTTTGTCTGTGTTGTGCTAAATGTTGTCTTTCTCTGTATTGTGGGACTCTTGTTTTATGTGCACTGTTGTCAGTTCACTTTAACACCTTAGCTGCGTGTAAACATTTCTCCCCAGTGCTGCGCTGTCCATTAGAACTAGTGCTGAATGGACGTTCAATGGTCATGCGCAGCACTGGGGAGATAGCCCTGCTGACGACCATTGGCCGTCAGCAGCACTTAAGGGGTTAAGTACCTCGTTGAGGTACCTATTTCTTTGTTACATGCACATCACCAGCAAAGTGTCAGTACGTGATTTGTTCAGTGCAAGCATGACACTACCAGTTCTTTTCAAGCACCTCAGCAGTTGCGTACTAAGTCCAGTCGGACTATCACACCTCATCTGTTCACTGTATGTAGATCCTCAATTTTTGTATTTCTCTGCATTACTTGTGTATACCTCATCCTGCCCCACTGTAAATTTTATATTCTGGTGCACATAGTTTGGTTTTTCACAAATGTAATGCATTTACTGCAGGACTACAGACTAGGGCAGGTAAACAAAAATCTGCCATGAAGTGTAATCTCTCACCTGATAGGTTTCTTGATTTGTTTCCTGTAAGATCCCTGTGTTTTTATGTACACAATTTGTGTTTTGCTTCTTCTTTTCCAGCTGTCATTATCTTTTCCTTTTGACTGCTATAGGGAACGGCACATCTTTCAGATCCATGTTCGTATTGCTGTGACGTTATGTCATATTACCAGATTGTTGTGTGATTTTGTGAACAGCATTTATGCATCCTCTTTGAGATGTTGCTGTTATGATAGTTTGTCACAGTGCAGGATGGTGGGTCTTTAGAGCTTTCTCCAAAACAATGGGGCATATTTACAAGCCCCGATCGCCACAGGAACATACTTTTTTTTAATAATCCTGTGGCGCTATGGGCTTAACCTTATTTACAAGGAAGTGTTAAGTCCCTTAACGTGGCTTAACGCTTCCTTGTAAATAAGGCACCCTTTCACGCTATACTTAGCGTGAAATGGGAGTGCAATAGGTGTTGCTGCGGGCGTTCTCCCACAACACCCATTGATTTTGACGCTGCTCCATATTTACAAGGGTGGCGTAAATATGGGGCAGCATCAAAATTAAGACCAAAAAAACCTGATCTTAAAATGGCGAAACAAGGAGAACCATTTAAGATTGTGTATGTGCCGGAAGAGTCTCCTTCCTGCATATAAACAATCATGCCAACAATGCAGGTACCCTGGCACTATATTGTGTGAAAGTTCAAGCTCCCACGTGAGAAACATTCCTATAAGGGCCTTTTATTCCTGCAGATTCATCTGCAGTTTCAAGGACTGTGTCTTTGTTGTCCCTGTCCCTGGGTTACCTGCCCAGCGTGGTTGTTTGCCAGAATGGGGGTTACTCTCGCCAATGTCTAAAAAGAAGGGTTGAGACTTACAGCAATCCATTATCTTGTGCGAAGGTGCTAATGAGATGGGAACAGGCATCATTTGAAACATGGGTGATGTGGTCAGTGTGTAATTGTCTGCAACACCCTGTATATTTGAAACACGCCTTAGCTCTCCAAGGTAGACTTTTCTACAATATCGTGGTGGTTGTATGGTTGGCTCGCAAGCGGATTCTCTTCAGTATGAACTGTTGCCTAACTTTAGGGCGCTGATGCAAATGCGGCCCTTTACTCTGATGCCAGATTAAGCAGATCGATAGTTGTTTATAATGGCGTTTCCTGCCACTGGTTGTTAGAAACCAAGATGCCAGAGCCTTCCTGTCCAGTAGTCGGAGGTTGTGTTTGTAATGTTCTGCCAAATTTCTCTAAGGTCATGGTACAGTATCTTAAAAAGAATCTTACTGTGTCATCTAAGTGTTTTCACATGGTCCCTGTTCACCCTATCCTCGACAGACTACTCCTGATCCTCCCTGTGTCTTTCCACACCTGTTACTGCCTCTGGCTATGTGTACCCTGTGCTCATATCTGCTCAATGTACGTCTATACCTGTCCACCAACTTCAGGTTGGTGGTAATTTGCGAAAGTTTCATGTGGTGCACATACATGCCCTTAGCGCATATATGTGCGCCACATGTGCACATATGCTTATTTCAAGGGTGCAACAGGGTGTCCTATTGACACCCTTCAACCTTGAAATTGCATTCTCAATTTGCGAATCTCTAATTGGGAATCACAAATTGAGAATGTCTTCCTATTCATTCCTATGGGCATTCTAGCTCATAGTAATGAATGGGTAGGTATTCCTTATTTGCAAATCTCAATTTGCGATTTGCAAATAAGGGATATGTGGGATTCGCAAAAAATATTTTGCTAATCCTACCTACATTGCGTTTTGCGATTCCCAAAAAATCGCAATTTGAGAATCGCAAAACCCGTTTCACCAGCATATGGCCCTTGGTCTTTTTGCCGGTTACTCCTGCTGGTGAGCCAGGAAAGGTGCACCCTACTGATACTTCTTATACTTCCAACAGAGAGCGGTTCTGCCAGTCTGGCCCTTTTTCCATGGCAAAGTTAAAACCTTGCTGCTGACGAGTGGGCAGAGAAACAAGAATGGCATGCTAGTAAAGGTCCCTAGGAGAAATAGCCCAGTACTAGGCCAGGTGGAGCAGACCGTATGAGCATCTCCCAACAATTGACAAGAGCAGGTGCCACATAAGCTGTCCACCCTGTTCTAGTACAAGGGGGCAGGTATCAAATCGGTCAGAGCAACTGTAAGAGGTATCCATTTGTTTTTGAAAGAACATACTCATCCAACCAGCACTAAAACGCTAATTCAGCAGGCAGAGCACATACAAATTCAACCGAAGAGTCTTGTCAGATCAGAATCCTGTTGCATTAAATTTGGTATGGTTGACAATACAGACAGACTCATGACTTAAGAGATGTATGTTTGATCACTCCTTTTTTAAATTAAATCTGGCACACAGACATAAGATGAATAAAGATATTCCAGAATATGTTGAGATTGAATGTCCGGAGGCACTCATTTTGTGCAGTGGATCTGTTTTTTTTCCTCACCATCACCACCTGCGACCACATACACAAGAATATGAGGGCCAGCCGTAGAAGCGGGGAAAGGGATACAGAGGCAAAGGACTCCCCCTCTGCCTCGCCACCACTGTGCGTCAGGTCTGAGGCAGACTAGTGGATCTCTACCAGACAAAGAGACATCTTAAATAACATGTCAATAGGACTTCTAACCGTGAATCTAATTGTGAATGGATATACCATAGCATCATCTCTGTGTAACAAACCCTCTGTCTTGGATGTGAAACTGGTATGTTCTGAAAATTAAGCATACAAAGAAGGAGTCTCTCAACTATATATGTACACTAGTACTGTTCACTATATTTTAAGTAACTACCTCAAGCTTCATCACTGTACTCTCTCTTAAAAGATTAGTTCTAATTCCTTTAGGATTTAACAGGCAGTTAAAAATACCAACTCTGGGAATAATTTCTTGTTCCCGGCTCTTTAGAAATGTGCATGTTTATACTGGAATTGTAGTATGTTGTCCACAACGTTCATATGTACACATATATAATGCAGTCCAATCTTAGAATCCTTCCTGTTCCATCAAAGGAAACCGTTTTATGAGACTGTAAGATTAGTCTTAAAAGTTCACATAAGTGTTCAAAACAGTTGTTCAAAGTTTGCTCCCATCAACAACACGTTATACCCAATCTTCCATGATCGCCACTGCTCCCTAAAGTATGCAAGAGTTTGACTTGCTGCAGAAGTTGCCCTGTAGTGTGTTCTCCGACTGTGCAGCCTTAGTCCAGACAGCGCTGCACTTTCTGAAGACTGCCAGCCTTTCCTTAGTTGAAAGTAACTTAACACAAGCAGATTTGGAGTCTGCCTGCCTGAACTCGAGACACACTAATCAGTAAACATGATCTCCACGCCACTTCCTAACCTTGGGCCCAGCCCTGTTTATATTGTGTGGAACGCACTAAAAGCAGTGATTAAGGCCACATTGAGCTGCACAATAAACTGAGATTCTGCTGCCCAACATGCGTTTGAGAGGCTGCTACTGGCTGGGGCTGTGATGGTGTGCATAGGTGCAGTTGTATATTCTGTTAAATCGTTGCTGAGGAAGCCAGCGGTCATGCAGTCGAATTTGCTGCTATCACAAATCATAATGGATGTATTGCATGCTTGTAATCATGAAACTGGATGCAAATTAAAATAAAAGTGTCTTAAACAATGAGTCTGAGAGGCTTTCTAAGTAATTTCTTGGGCTGATATGTGAGCATTGATCTCAACCCACTTTCAAAGTTGAATTTGAGACCGACAAGCAACTGGCAACTATTCATTATATGGCGAACAATCAAATTAAGGATAAGGTACCAAGGCATGCTATGATCCCCGCTGTCACACCTGGGAATTAATGGGAGAGAGAATGGGACTAATGGCTGTTGTACTTGGGAATCTATAAGAGACAGAATGGGAAACAGTGGCTGTTATACCTGGGAATTTATGAGGGAGAGAATGGAAAACAGACTCACACCTGGGAATCTATAAGGGGAGAATGGGAAACAACGGCTGTCACACCTGGGAATCTATGAGGGAGAGAATGGGAAACAACGGCTGTCACACCTGGGAATCTATAAGGGAGAGAATGGGAAACAGACTCACACCTGGGAATCTATAAGGGAGAGAATGGGAAACAATGGCTGTCACACCTGGGAATCTATAAGGGAGAGAATGGGAAACAATGGTGGGTTCACTTGGGAATCCATAAGGGCAAGAATGGGAAGCCATGGCTGTCACACCTGGGAGTCTATAAGGAAGAGAATGGGAAACAATGGCTGTTATTCCTGAAAATCTCTTAGGGAGAGAATGAGAAACAATGGCTGCTATATTTGTGAATCTAAAAGAGTGGATGGGAAACAATTGTTGTCACACCTGGGAATTAATCTATAAGAGAGAGAATGGAAACAATGGTGGGTTCACTTGGGAATCCATAAGGGAAAGAATGGGAAGCCATGGCTGTCACACCTGGGAATCCATAAGGGAGAGAATGGGAAACCATTGATGTTATACCCAGGAATTTATAAAGGAGAGAATGGGAAATAACTGCTGTCACACCTGGGAATTGATCTATGAGGGAGACAAAAGGAGCAATGACTGCCACACCTAGGAATCTATAAGGAAGAGAATGAAACAATGGCTGTTATTCCTGAGAATCTCTTAGGGAGAGAATGAGAAACAATGGCTGCTATATTTGTGAATCTAAAAGAGTGGATGGGAAACAACTGTTGTCACACCTGGGAATTAATCTATAAGAGAGAGAATGGAAACAATGGTGGGTTCACTTGGGAATCCATAAGGGAAAGAATGGGAAGCCATGGCTGCTATACCTGGGAATCTAAAAGAGAGAGAATGGGAGCAATAGCTGCTACTCATGGGAATGTTTAAGGGAGGGAATGAGAAACAATGGCTATTATACCTGGAAATCCACAAGGGAGAAAATGGGAAATGGAAACAATGGGTGTTATACCTTGGAATCTATACCGGAGAGAATGGGAAACAATGGCTGAAACATCTGGGAATCTATAAGGGAGGGATTAGGAAACAATTGCTGTCACACCTGGGAATCTATAAGGGAGAGAATGGGAAAGACTGTTATACCTGGGAATGAAACTGTAAGGGAGAGAATAGGAAACAATGACTGCCACACCTAGGAATTTATAAGGGAGAGAATGGGAAAACATGGCTGTTACAGCTGGGAATCTATAAGGGGAAGAACAGGAAACATGGCTGTTACACCTGGGAATTTATAAGGATGAGAATGGGAAACAATGGATGTTAATCCTGGGAACCTATAAGGGAGAGAATCGGAATTAATGGCTGTTATACCTGGGAGTCAATAAGGGAACAAATGGGAAACAATAGCTGTTACACCTGGGAATCTATAAAGGGAAGAATTGTAAACAGTGGTTGTTCCACCTGGGAATCTATAAGAGAGAGAATGGGAAGCAATGGCTATTGCACATGGGAATCTATAAGGGAGAGAATGTGAATGAATGGCTGTTACACCTGGGAATCTATAAGGGTGAGAATGGGAAACACTGACTGTTATACCTGGGATTGAATCCATAAGTGAGAGAATTAGGAAACAATGACTGCCAAACCTGGGAATTTATAAGTAAGAGAATGGGAAACAATGATTGTCACACCTGGGAATCTATAAGGGAGAGAATGAGAAGTAATGACTGTTACACCTGGGAATCTATACAGGGGAGAATTGTAAACAGTTGTTGTTCCACCTGGGAATCTATAAGGGAGAGAGAGGAAACTGGCTGTTATACCTGGGAATCTATAAGAGAGAATGCGTCTTCTACCTAGGAATCTATAAGGGAGATAATGGGAAACAATGGCTGTTATAACTGGGAATGTATAAGAGAGAGAATGGGACGCAATGGCTGTTGCACATGGGAATCTATAAGGGAGAGAATGGGAAACAATTGTTGTTACACCTGGGAATCTATAAGGGAGAGAAAGGGTAACATTTTCTATTTTCAGCCATGAGGCGTCCCGGCACTAAAAGCAAATAGGCAACAGCAGAGCAGGGAGTAACCTACACAATGGGAAAAATAAAGGTTTTAATAGCTTTCCTGAATTCAGCAAAATTGCTGAGGCCCCGTAAATGGGGGTCATGGAACTCCAAAGAGTCGGCGCTCTATACCGGAAGGAACGGCCTCTGGCCCGGGTTCTCCTGACCCGGGGGACCACCAGCAAATGTTGGCCCGTAGAGCGAAGCTGACGGGAGGGAACATAAAAAGAGAGCAGATCCGTCAAGATGGTAGGGGAAGCGAGCTTCCCGAACTTAAAGGCTATACAAAGAGCCTTAAACTCGATCCGTTGAGCCACAAGCAGCCAATGAAGGCGGCGAATTGTACTGGTCACCGAGCAAACTTTGTGCAGGCCCAAAAGAGCTCTAGCTGCAGCGTTCTGTACTCTCTGTTACCTATGTATTTCTGCTTTATTAGCCCCTAGGTACAGAGAGTTTGCATAATCAAGCCTAGATGTAATCAAGGCTTGAATAATGATCTGTCTGGTCGGGGCATCAAAAAAGCCTAAAATAGGTTTAGCCCGCGTAATAAACCAAAACAGGTACCTGCCACCTTCTTCGTTTGAGCCTGGAAACTGAGAGAGGAGTCCATACAAACCCCCAAGTTCTTTATAACCTGTTTAGGAAGAGGGGGTTACCTAGATTCATGGGCCACCAATGCTCATTTCATCACCCTCAAACTGATGGCCAGACAGAAAGAACTAATCAAACCTTGGAACAATACTTGGAGTGTTTATTAAGCTGCCCTACTAGCAACTGGCTTAATGCCCTTCCTTTAGATGAATTTGCTTACAACACTACACATTCTGCAACCAAAATTTCCCCTTTTTATTTCTTGCATGGTTTTCACCTCAAGTTTTTACCTTTCTATGTTCCTTTAGAGACAATTGATATACCTGCAGTTGAGGAACATCATGCCACCTTGCACACAATATGGAACCAAGCCAACTAGAAATACAACAGGCTAAGGATAACACGAAAGCGCAAGCTGAAAAACATTGGTGTTGTTGAACTGTATTTTAAAATGACCCCCATGACTCCATTTTGTGTTGCCATGCTCTCGGCAACCTGGTGAAGAATTGCTTTCCACGTCCCTGTTGAAACTTGCACAACCCTCCCCGCTCCTTGTGGTCGAGCCGATTCCAAGAAGCTGCCTGTGTGCCTCACCCCTCCCAGTTGTGCCAGAGACTCAGCCACATCCTGTCCATTGTTGGCAACTCAGCCTGTCACAAACAACTGCCCAGTGACCACACCATGTGGACGAGGAAGCACTAGGCTGTGCCCTGTGACCACACCAACTGATAGAGGAAGCACGAGGCTGTGCACTGTGACCACACAAACTGATAGAGGAAGCACGAGGCTGTGCCCCATCACACCAGTTGGGCAAAGAAGCACGGGCTGCGTACATTGTGCAATCAGAGACAGATGTCCCCTGGCCACGATTGCACCTGAGAGGATAGTTCCCCTAGATATGACTTTCTCGGGTTTCTCTACCGACGCTGGCCCAACATCCTATTCAACCATGCATTTCCCACCAATTTTAGAGTTCCCCCTCTGTACCCACAGTTCTCACAGTGTTAGTTGATCTGATTTCAGCTCCCTAGCCCAAAGTCTCGAGCTGACCACGCGGGGGTAAATCCAGAATCTGGGTCTCATCCCCATTTGAGCCCTTTGCCCCGGAGGAATATTGTTGCAGGGTATTCTTGGGGGAGGTTTTCTTTCTAGTGATTTTGGGGATCCACTGAGGTGGTTGCTTTTTAAAAGAACCCAGAGATTGCAACTGCAGTTTTTTTTTAAACCCCCTGATTCCATCTCCATTGTACTCAAGGCACCATTCCCATCCACTAGCTTCCTAAGAGTCTTACCTTGTCTGGCTACAATTTTAAGATTAGAAGCAGGCTCTCCAACACGAACCTTAGCACCCATACCAACTTAGGCGTCATGGTCGGTTGTCGGCGTGTGGAGATCCCAACCCTGCTCCACTTCTGCCTGCCTCGTTGGAGTGCACTGAGTGCTGTTTGTACACACAGCGCTTTTAGAGCACGGCTAGACTCTGTTGTGCTTCCCCTGATGGAGCACCCACGCCCAGATTCCCCAGCTGTGTGATAGAAGCAAAGCTGCAGAGACAACATCGGGAGCTTGATGTACTGTACCATACCGCTACAGTAAAGAGATCTGCTCGATCCACACCTTGAGTCCGCCTCTAGCACCAGGCGAGGTAAGGGATGACAGCCACTCCGGCCCCTCACGCTGCCGCCATCTTGCCCAAATACAATCCTCAGAAATAAGGGTATTCTACGTAAATGGGCCACGGTGGATCCAGGGGCCATCCTGGAGGAACAAGTAAAGAGAAATAGGGAGCAAGTGATGGTCTGCTAGGATAGTGAATTGGATCCCAAGCATACGTTGCAGCCATTTGTTGGAATCTGGTATTCTGTCACTGATATTCTGACAACTGAGAGAAAGGCTAGCGAGCCCATGCTGCAAAGGTGGTTTGATGGAAAATGCTCAAAGGCTCACAGAGATTTCAGCCTTGACTTGAAACAGGTACCTGAGGATAGGGGGTGGTGAGACTTTGTAGACAGAATTACAAACAAGCAATTGAGCCGAGGAAGAAAGCTAACAAGTCTAGGAATAATTGTGCAAAGCAAGTGTAAGAAATTATTTTTAATGTTGTTTGGAAAACGGTCAGTGTTTTGGAGATACACATAATACCCCTATAGATGTTACTGTCCCACCATATAAGTGAGTAGAACACTTTTCAAGGGTATTTGGTAGTTATGTTGAATCTGTTAGCTACCCTGACACTGTATTAATTACGCCTTCCAGGCCGTCTGGAGCTAACACCTCCCACTCTGAAAGAGGTTAGATGCGCGTTAGAACAGAGCAGCAGAAATAAGGCCCATGGTCCTTGTAGCGGTCTAGTGTACCCAGAACGCCAGCATGCCCTGGAAGCCATGCCACACAATGTATCACTCTCTGGCCAGGCGTAGCCAGAGAGCATAAATAAACGGGCCGGGGTCGCTCGTGACTTCCGGCCGGCACAGAGAGCAGAGTGTCTGGTGTCTAATTATTGTATGCTGATCGTCAATGCATGTATTATCTGTGACCAACACATATTGTTGTTATTGCTAATGACGGCCGTCACACTGGCAACGTGGATGAGATAAACAAAATACCTGCCTCACCTGATGTGGGACGACCAGCGTAGCTGTGAACCAGCGACCCCAGGAACAGCAAGAAGCGAGACTCAACCAGCGCCCGTCGAACTGAGCAGCGCATGACTCGGTGAAGTGCCCTGACCGCTAGAGCGGTGAGCGAAGAGCGCCGAACATCAGCGGCGACACAAGCAACACAGTTGGAGGCCGGCGCGTGAACAAGTGCTTTCGCGCATGCTCGGAAGACAACGGGCGAGAGCCAACGCCCTGAGCGAGCGCGAGGGGAAGCGCGTGAAGGCCCAGTGAGGCTCTTCCCAGGGAAAAAACGGCGGTCATGCTGAATCGAGCTGCCCCAACAGCGGAAGCGAGAATAAGCCAGACCACAGCAAGAGGGAGCGACACCACAAAAACAAGGCAAAAAGGCCAAAGGACAGTACGACAATCAGTCTGAGGAAAAGGGTCAGCCCATACTAGTATCGATGCCCGGGCTGCTGGCGCAAGTCGCCTATTAGTTCCCATTCTGTATAGTTACCAAAATAAAGAGACGGGCGCCGGAAGCCGGAATCAAAGAACAGAGTTTATTTCTCATGAGGAGAGCCTGTCATTTCAGACACGAAACAAGGTGTCATCGGGAGGTGCTCTAACAAGTGAGCTGAGACTCCGTCTTTTATACCTTACAAAACACTTGGCATTACAATCACAGCATTGTGAAACAAAGAAAAGATATCCCCATAATCCTCGTGTCAATCCTACCCCACATGTGTTCACAATAGAGACCCTTGACTTGCTGATAAGAGGGGAGGGCAATCACGCAACTGAGTGTTCCGTCAACTGTTTAGAATGTGTGCGCCTGATCATAGCCCAGGGGGTGGGGTGGCCAGGATCAATAGTGGGTCCTTTGAAGAGGAGTGACTTCATACAAAAAGGGCAGTAAATGGTATCTCCTGGCTTAGGCGATGGCCTCGGACATGTGTGGTCAGTCGGACTCGGGGGAAGGGGTCATCAAAGGAGAGGTATTCATGCCGCGTGGACAATCGAGTGCGGAGGGAGGGCTTGTCAACAGAGGGGCATTCATGGAAGGAAAGGAGGTGTTGGTCAGGCGCGGCCGTGACTACCAAGGACAGGATCTTGCAGAAGGAGGTTTATGACTTGCCCGTGTGAGGGAGAAGGGGGAAGGGGGAGCCAGGGCGTGCACAGGGACAGAGTCGCACACAGAGAGAGAGAGAGAGAGATCTTATGACTCATGCATGAGAGAGCGGTGATAGTCAGGTGCAGCTGGGGAGGGCTATGTCAGCTGGGGCGAAGGTGGCCTCTTCAAGAGGGAATGGGGGGTTTGCGTGGGTCAAGCAGAAGAGCTGCCTTTCAGGGCAGGGTCGCGCAGAGGGAGAGGGTTTCATGATTTATGCATGTGAGAGAGGGGGGGGGTTTCAAATACGCGCAGAGAGGAAGCCGGTGTTCCTAATCTTAGGCGGGCAAAAGGCTAGGGTGCCTAAAATGGCTGTCATGTACGCATGGGTACAGGCCTTTGCTGACAGAGTGATGCAGTCAATGCTTGGCGGTATTCATGGTGCATGCAGGGAGAGGGGTGGGAAAAGGGAAATGAACGTTGCTTATGTACATCAATATTTCTCATTTTCTACAGTCGCCCCTTTTTACATAGCAAAGTTCATTTTCGTAATCGATGAGGGTACATATAAACAGGTCGAAGGATTAGCATTTGTCAATACTAACATATGGCATATAATCATGGACAGTTGATGTGTTTGGCAGAATGCAGCACATAGGAGATTACATTTGTCGAGTTCCTGTTATTTCAAAGCACTACATAGCATAAATGTTTCTGACTTAAAAATGTGACCAATGAACATTTTGACCAAGTAGTTGAGGGCGGAATTCAGTTCAATACACAAGATCTCTTCGTCACAGTGTCTTTTTAGTCGAGCCATCACTGGTAGGCTCTAGTCCGTATCCTTTTCGTTGGCGCTGTTGAGCACCGGCGGTGGAGCTATAGGTTCAGCTCGAATTTATCCTTACGCGTTGCAGGGTGCGGTCAGTCCTCTGCTGTTAGACCACAGTCCTGTTCCCTAACCAGTCCTTTTAGTGGTGCCTTATGCTCGGCACCTATATTTCCGTGGCAACACCCTTTTCCCATCTGAACGCCGTTCTTCCTTTTGGCGTGAAGTCATATGGAAAAGGGGGGTGTGTATGGTTCAAATAGTCGATAGGAGAGAGAGCGGAGTTGGGTCAGAGTTCCTGGGACACACAAAAGGGACCAAGGGAGCAAAGGATAACAAGCAGGCAGGCCCATCAATCGGGCCCAAAGAAGGGGGACGGAGACTCCAGGCACACGTGGTTTAGCAGACGGAGGGCTTCAGGGCAGCCCATCAAGCTTCATTTTCCACGTTGAAATTGCTGTCTCGTCCCGTATCTTGTTGCTCTGCAGCTCCACCTTTGGTCGAGGTCACATGTGTCTCGATCTGCGGCTAGGCTGTACGTCACGTCCGACCCTTCTCCTCCGGTGATCGTGAATCCTTGAATAGGTACAAAACAATCTTTTAGAGAACTGGTAGACGAAGACATTTATGCATGTGAATTCCTCCCTTAATCCTACGTACTTGGGAGATACGCTCGTCGGTCACAGTCAGAGGTCTATTACCAAGCAGTGCATATGTCGGCATTCCTACTGAGTTCATGCCAAGTTTATTCATCGTCCTTTTTATAACTCAAGTAAGGATAAGTAAGATTCTCATCAACTGTGCATTTCATCATATTCAACATTTCGGAACATTTCCCTTCAAGGCTGGCTAACCTTTTCAAAGAGGGCGGGGGCGCTATCGTTGATAGGGTAAAAAACTGCTTTTCTCGAGGTGCGACGGTTACTCATGGTCGTCGTGTTTATCTCTGGGACAGCAGCTGGGGTCTATCAAATGGGGCGGGGATGCTTCGGGCGCTCGCGCTTGGGTGCAAAAGGGGGTGGGGCAATCTGGGCATTGGGGGTCGATCTAGACGTTGGTGTTCGTCTCTGATGAACAGAAAGTAAGGTGCCATTGACATACAGTTCCCCTATAAAGGGCCAAATTGGGGGGACCTTAGTCGTCTTACCTGTCCTTTCCTTCTCAGCCAATTCGAGTTCATTCATTTTGCAGAAAGGAGAGGTAGTAATATGGCGAGGTACAATCATTTTAGTTTTGGTCAATTTCGCTGAACACCTTCGTGTTCAATAATTATCCAATCAGACTGGTGCCTGCCAGGCACGATTTTACCATAAAAAGGAAGATGGAACAAGGGGACTCTCGTAGAGAGTGAGAGTCGTCCGCAACCTAAACGAGCCATTTGGTACACGTATGACATGTAGAGAGAGCGAGAGAGAGAGTGATGGAGAGAGATAAAGAAAGGGAGAGACGTGTACAAAAATAGGTCATTTAGTGCGTTCACAACACAGAACAGTAGGGGGTCAGGTAACGGAGAGACGCAAACAAAGAAAGAACACAAACCCCTACAGTACACACACACACAAACTCAGACGAAGGAAGACAGTACGTGTATTACATATATAAGACATTCGCAACAAAAACAGAAACCAATAGTTGGCCAACAAGATCTATATATATATTTTTTTTTATCTTATATATCCTATTTATCTTTTTACTATCCTATTTACCTACGTGCTTAGCTCTTTCTACCTTTCCCTCCCTTTTCCCTCTCGCCTGTTATCTTTTCGAGCGTTCTCAATTGCCAATACTTACACCTTTGGTTAGTCGATCAGAAATGAACCTGGTCGCGCTATTTACCCATGGTTGGAGTTTAAACCATTCTCCAGTTCCTTCCTTTGGTCGGAAGTTCTTCAGGCTGAGGCAACGGTAAGTATTGATCGGGAGAACAGTCGGACAGCTTGGCTAGATCTATAAGAGTGTGAGAAGGGGGGCAGTACATTTTGAACATCAGCAACATTTCTAACCTCCCCGATGGGTGCAGTCTTGGTAACCCTTACCCGTGCACGTTTTCTTTTGTCCTTTCCCTACCTAGTCAAACGTCTAGTTACATTCTCTAACGTGTTATTTCGAGCCAATTTTTCGTCATACAGTACCCGTCAAGTCTCTATGTCAGTCCATCCTCCCAGTCGCTATGTTCTGAGGAGATACAGTCATGTCAAGTCTACGTCCTTTTTTAAGAACCTATTGTCATAAGGACCATGCTCATATTCCCTTCTTCCCTTTCTCGTCGGTGGTTCGGTCATCGTCCTCCCATACTTCAGCCGAGGTTCCGACGTGACCTGCAGAAGGGAGGAGAAAGAAGGGGGTGGGGGGCAGCATTCAAACCACATCAGCATGCAGTAATCCGGAAATGTTTTTACCTACCACATACTCGACCTATCTCCACGTAGTGCATTTCTTTGCCATCTCAGCGTTTAAGCCTAGAGGGACCAGAAATGTCAGATAGATAATCACTGACGATCTGCGTATCTACATGAGTTACTTGGTCGTAACCCCTTCTGGTTGGGTGCAAGGGTGGCGGTCAGGTGGCATTTCTGTGGTGTCGCTTTAAGGCTTCTAAAACACTTTTCCGGCTGCCTGTGACACATAATGTGGCTGCTAAATATCGGGTCCTTTTTAACCTTCAGCCTTCATCATACTTTCTCGTTGCTCACAGTAGTAATACATTCAAAACTCATTAATGCAACCGCTACAACTATGCTTTCGTTTTCAAAAATACCTTTAATAAAAAGTGCTGGTGTATAAATACAGGCCTACAACCCAGTGGACCGGCCACGGAGCAGATTGGAAATGTACATAAGAAGAACAAAAGTTGGTGGCAGTTCATTGCATAAAGTGCGGCAGTGCAATAAAATCATATAAAACTTTACTACAGAGCAAGCATGATGCATGTCAAGGATTCAGTCATATTAAATTAATTCATTATCCAGATGCTCGTTCACTGTCTAAATTACACCAATTCATTGTTCCCATTCATAATAAGTACCCACCCTAAATCAGTTCATTGTCAAAACACATGATCAATATCTGTATTGCTTTCTTCTCTAAGCACATAATCACTATCCATCTTATCGACTTTCATTGTACAAAAATGCATACATATCTCAGAGCATCACTTATTCGAGCAATCCAGGTGAACAGGGAGTTCGAAAGTTTTCGTTTCGTGTATCGGCGCCATTTTGGGCGAGGTCAGGCATGTTCCGGTATAGTCAGAATGTCTCCAATGACTCATGGTCGGACCAGAACCTTCCGTTGGCAGTTCAAAAACTTTTTCGCAATGTGGTAACAGTCTAACAAATGGACCATCAGTCAAAGAGTGGGGAGGGCAACAACAATTTTCCTACCGGGTCATTCTGGTGTTCCACCGGAACTGAACAAGTCTGTACCTTGGCTGTGTTTTAGCCATTTCCAAACTGAGGCTGGCGCCGGCAGGAGTGTGTCGATGTCGCGGGTCCCAGTGAGGGGGACGGGGGCATCCATGCAGAGGGGTCGGGGGCCCCCCGGTTCTCATAGAATCTTCAAGGTTGAGGAGAGACGGTATGGGGCATGTGCCCGCCCCGGGCAAAAGACCGCTTTTCGATGTGGACCCTCTTTAAGTAAGAGCGTTGGGGTGTCGCTGGAAGCCTCCACCTGGAGGGAGGTGGGGGAGGCTCGTTCGCGCCACCTCCCCCTTCCAGCGACCCCTCGCCGATCCTCGGCTCCGCCGTTTCGATATTGGCCGTGCCGGCTATTGAAGATGGGGGGGGGGAGTCGGTGGCTGAGGCAAGACAGCCCCCCCCCCCTTTTTGACATGTGGCGGGACTACCTCCAACTCTCCAGGAATTTGAAATGTGGCGGGACTACCTGTAACTATCCCGGCGTCGGCATGTGGCGGGACTACTTGCACTTGTCCAGGTGTTGACATGTGGCGGGACTACATGTAAGCGCCGCCGTTCTTGTTTTTGGCTTTGGCCTTCTTCGTGGGCCGGTCCAGGCGAGAGACAGAGGGGGGGGGGGGTCGGTGGCTGAGGCAAGACAGCCCCCCCCCGTGGCCTGCAGGGCAGCAGAAGAGGAGAGAAGGAGAGGCCATCACTGTTTTCTGGGCCGTCCGCCCCACAGCCTCCCCTTCCGACTGCGGCCAGGCGAGTCCCGCATGCCTCGATGCCTCGCCTACCGGATGGGCGTAACCGCGGACCTGTGGCACTTCGGGAGTTTCCGGAATGGGGGTAGGTACCTGTTGATTTGTTTCTATTTCATGTGACCGTTATTTGGGCGTCGTGGGCAATGAGGCAGACATGTTTAGGGCAGGAATAGGCAACGGAACCTAGCTACCTCGTGGCTTGCCTTGGTGTCAAGCTTGTCTTCCCTCGCCATTTTTATGTTTCTTATTATGGGTTATTTCTAACGTTTCTTATTTTATTTTTAGCGAAGTTGATAACTCCTCAGTGGCCTACTGATTTCGCTCAACTCCTTTTCTTTTATTTTTATGCCATAACTTATTATAAGCTATAGCGACTAGTCCACACTTTAATGAACAGGTCCTTATTAGATGTGCCCTCCAGTGGAGCTGGATGGTTCGACTCTAATAAGCGGTCCGGGCTAAACAGGCTACCAACCAATGGGGAGAAGATAGGCATGACGGATTACAACGGGGACAAAAGTCTGCACTACCTATCTTATCACGGCGGGCAAAGACTAGACAGAATATTTCTATTCTCCGTTGTTTGCAGGCGGTGAATACCTCAAAAGAACCAATACCGAACACTTAATGTACGGTCAATCAAACAATCAGTGGGGAGAATAAGTGGGTACGAAAAGTTTGCGTTACCCACTCTTTCTCTACCTGCAAAGAGAGACCTTGTTCTTCCCTGTTTGCAGACAAAGAATCTCCAGACAATAATCCACGAACGGCAGTTCGGGAAACAGTGGGGGAGGAAGATAGGCACGACGGATTACAATGGGGACAAAAGTCTGCGTTACCTATCCTTCACTGCTTGCAAAGGGAGAGCCTGTTGTTTCTCCGTTTGCAGACGGTGAATCTCCAGAGGTACCAATCAAAAGAGTAATACTAGTATTATCCAAACCAAACAATTAATTCGCAATTTGTCGCATTTACGCGACCTTACCCGGACCGGACCGTGTGGGCAGTTCTTCGCCTTCCTCCTTCCAGCGCCCGATCGTTCTCTTACTCCATGATTTTACCGCGGCAATCCTGTGGGATTCCAGTCAGGACAGTAGGTCACTCGAGAGAAGTTCATTCAATCGGCAGCCGGACGAGGGCCCTCTCAAGGCAGGTATACTCCGATCATTTAGATGTTCACCTCATCGTCTGGATCTCTCTCACTGGACCTTATGTCACTGATGGACCCCGCGTTGGGACGCCAATTGTGGAAAAAGAGAGCCTATACTAGTATCGATGCCCGGGCTGCTGGCGCAAGTCGCCTATTAGTTCCCATTCTGTATAGTTACCAAAATAAAGAGACGGGCGCCGGAAGCCGGAATCAAAGAACAGAGTTTATTTCTCATGAGGAGAGCCTGTCATTTCAGACACGAAACAAGGTGTCATCGGGAGGTGCTCTAACAAGTGAGCTGAGACTCCGTCTTTTATACCTTACAAAACACTTGGCATTACAATCACAGCATTGTGAAACAAAGAAAAGATATCCCCATAATCCTCGTGTCAATCCAACCCCACATGTGTTCACAATAGGGACCCTTGACTTGCTGATAAGAGGGGAGGGCAATCACGCAACTGAGTGTTCCGTCAACTGTTTAGAATGTGTGCGCCTGATCATAGCCCAGGGGGTGGGGTGGCCAGGATCAATAGTGGGTCCTTTGAAGAGGAGTGACTTCATACAAAAAGGGCAGTAAATGGTATCTCCTGGCTTAGGCGATGGCCTCGGACATGTGTGGTCAGTCGGACTCGGGGGAAGGGGTCATCAAAGGAGAGGTATTCATGCCGCGTGGACAATCGAGTGCGGAGGGAGGGCTTGTCAACAGAGGGGCATTCATGGAAGGAAAGGAGGTGTTGGTCAGGCGCGGCCGTGACTACCAAGGACAGGATCTTGCAGAAGGAGGTTTATGACTTGCCCGTGTGAGGGAGAAGGGGGAAGGGGGAGCCAGGGCGTGCACAGGGACAGAGTCGCACACAGAGAGAGAGAGAGATCTTATGACTCATGCATGAGAGAGCGGTGATAGTCAGGTGCAGCTGGGGAGGGCTATGTCAGCTGGGGCGAAGGTGGCCTCTTCAAGAGGGAATGGGGGGTTTGCGTGGGTCAAGCAGAAGGGCTGCCTTTCAGGGCAGGGTCGCGCAGAGGGAGAGGGTTTCATGATTTATGCATGTGAGAGAGGGGGGGGTTTCAAATACGTGCAGAGAGGAAGCCGGTGTTCCTAATCTTAGGCGGGCAAAAGGCTAGGGTGCCTAAAATGGCTGTCATGTACGCATGGGTACAGGCCTTTGCTGACAGAGTGATGCAGTCAATGCTTGACGGTATTCATGGTGCATGCAGGGAGAGGGGTGGGAAAAGGGAAATGAACGTTGCTTATGTACATCAATATTTCTAATTTTCTACAAGTCATAAAGGCAGTAACATCATACAATCACTCTCAACCCCTAATAATACCACAGGGGAGCAAACAAACACTGGCAAATGTAATCAAGGGTAGTCACAAGTCTCCACCAGCTGGCCGAGTGGGTTACAGTATGTCAAACTCACCAGCGCAAGCGGCTCACCAACAAGCAGCCCAACCCGCAGCTCCAGCAGGGCCACAGCTTGCAATCCCCATGCCATTTCCGCCTCCAGTTCACACGCAAATCATGGCGATCCAGCCATTTAGCGATTTAATAGATCCAGCAAGTGTCGCCGAGGTGGAAGGTATGGGTGAGTCAGCTCAATAACTATTTCACCGCAACAAGGGAGACCGACAATACCGTCAAGAGATTGTTATTCTTGCATTTCGCAGGTGATGAAATATATAAGTTGTTTGCACATCTTCCGAACACGGGTTCTGCTAATGACTATGATGCCTCCGTTCAGGCGCTAGATGCCCACTTCGACCCTCAGCTCAAACCCCACTACAAAAGGTTCAAGTTTCGCCAAGCCAGGCAACGTGAGGGCGAGACAATAGATGCATTTCATGCGCGCCTCAGGGAACTAGCGAGTACGTGCAACGAAATGATCAGGCAAAAGAGGTCACAGCACAACTCATCCAGGGCTGTCGCAACAATACCTTGCGAACACTCATCCTGCGACAACCCAGAATAACCTTGGAGGAGATTCTGATCTTGGCAAGGTCCCATGAATTCTCTGACATACGAGCAACGGCGATGGAGGCGGTCCTCAACCAGCAACCGGAGCAAGCGGTAGCAATCAAGACGGAGCGGGCAGACGCAATACGCACATCATCCAGGGGCGGACGAGGAAGGTGGCCCATTCGAACACCGCGGCGATCACAGTGCGGATACTGCGGGAAAGAAGAGCACCCGCCCGAAAGTTGTCCAGCGAGAGGAAGAACATGCTCAAGTGTGGGACCCCTAACCACTTCGCAAGTGTATGTCGCGGAGGCGCACCTGGCAGATACAGCTCGGGAAGAAAACCACTGACCGGAGCCGTGAGACAGCTAGCACTAGATGAACCAACAACGTCCCGGCCAGTCAAAACTTCCACTCGCCATGCTCAGTGCCTGGAAGACTCCTTCACAGAAGATGACGAGGAGTGTTATTTCATACCCTTTGCAGAAGATCTGAAGAAAAGGCGACAGCCACAACCCAAATGTAACATTGAAATAGATGGTTCACCTGTCACTGGCCTGATTGACACAAGGGCAACTGTCAACGTCATGGGGGCACAACATTACAAACAACTGAAACCAAAGCCCGTAATCACACCATCCAAAGTCCGCATATTCACGTATGGAAGCCAAACGCCGCTCCCACTGAAAGGAAAAATATATGTCCAGGTAAAATCCGAAGTGTAGGAAGTAATGACCACGTTTTACGTGGTGGATAGGGATGCCGATATACTTGTTGGCAGCCACACGTCTGAAGATCTCAACATCATCGCGTTTGGCAATGCGGTCAAGATCCTCCAGGTTGATGACATTCTGAACATGGTTCCGCAGCTATTTCAAGGACTAGGACAGATCAAGAGACCCCCAGTAAAGCTACACGTAGATCGAGCGGTACAACCCGTAGCCTTGAGACACCATCGAATCCCATTCCATCTCCGATCACTGGTGGAACAAGAACTCGAAAAACTGGGGGAGGAGCCAAGCCGGCGACCATGATGGTCGTGTAGAACCTCGGCTCCGCCGACCTCCGCTCCTTGACGACATATCCTGTCAATTATCCTGATCGCTTTTATCACCCCCTGATCGGTGAATAAGAGACAACCTTCCCTGTTCCCATTGGTCATTTCCGTGATTTTGAAGCGAAGCTGTGCCGTCTGGAAGTTTGGAGCCCGATCGGGAGAGAAGCCTGGACCTCGCGTGAAACTGAAGGCCGACTAGTAATGCAACAACAACACTGGGGCCGCAAAGTGATCTCCCCGGCTCGGAGGTTGGAGTTGGCAGTCCAATATAGTGGCATCTCTCAGTCACCCCCGCTGGTAAAATGAGGCAGAAGACCTGAAGTACTGAAGATAGTATTCCACTGTCGGTCCTAGAGGTTGAACGCGGAGTGGTGTAGGGTCGCGACCCGGGGCCACGTCCCGCTTCCCTCATCGGAGGATTGCGGTGGGAGACGAAGGGGCAAAGAGAGAGAAGTGGGCGCTGCGGATGCCTTTGGCCTAACGAGTAGAAAGAGACGTGGCTGGATTTCATAATAGCATGTGACAGAATGGCGGCTCGGCTGGAATCAGAGAAGGCCTCATCGCGCTCTTCCAGGGGTTCCAGAATTGTACAGGTCAATAAGCTCAATCGGTACACTATCTCTAAGGGATCCCCTTGGGACGTAAAGAAGACGCCATCGGTGGGTGAAGAAATGCACACTGCTCCCTCCGAGCCAACACTGGCGTACCTTGTGACGGCTATCAATGGGGTACAGGCAGCACTGGGACAAAAGATGGAAGCCCTTGACGCCAAGCTGGATACTGTCACCATAGAGATGGGATTAATCCGTACAGACCTTGCAAAAACAAACGAGAAGGTCAAATAGCTTGAACTTAAGACCAATGGCCTCCTTGATGATGTGAGTCAGCTGCAGCGGGAAGTGCAGGACCTCAGGGCGGCAAAGACTCTTACGGATCGTAAGCTTGATGATTATGAAGGAAGGGTTCGGCGCAATAATATCTGTGTTCTTGGTCTACCGGAGAAAACTGAGGGCCAAACACCGGATTTGTTTATTGAAACTCTGGTACTTAACTATCTTACACCTAGGGGGCTCAGTAATCTGTTTACTGTTGAACATGCACATAGAGTCCCAGGAGGTCGGCCGAAACCAGGAGCGCCCCCTTGCCCTATGATTGCGAGAGTCCTAAATTTTCGAGACATGGACGTGATCTTACAGGCTGCGCGGAATGGACCCCCACTGCAGTATGAGAACGTGACTATTTCCTTTTTCCCGGACTTTACCCAGTTGGTCCAGAGACCGCGTCAGAGTTTTCTTTCCGTAAAGAAAAAACTGAGGGAAAAAGGACTAAGATATGCAATGATGTTTCCAGCTCGACTCCGCGTGGAACTGAATGGAAAGGCTTGGTTTTTTTACAATCCTGAGATGGCGGGGGATTGGTTAGATAGTGTGATTGCTTCGGAGAGGGAAGGCCAGGATCGGGCGAGATGGGGGACCAAGAATAAAGTGAATGTTAGCATAGGGCTTGTGTAGAAATATTTTGTAGTCAGGGAAAGTAAGGTTAAGTTACAGCTCTTCTCTGATTTTGTAGGCTCACAAATATGAGACAATATACCGATTTGATATTGGAGTGAATATGATAAAAGTTGGGAGCGGGGTAAGGTGGCGGCCGAGTGAAGGCCCTCCCTCTATTTTCTACCTCACTATAGTTGCAGATTAGTATTGTGGCGCTGGGGGGGCGAC
Organism: Lissotriton vulgaris; assembly: GCF_964263255.1. Lineage (NCBI taxonomy): Eukaryota > Metazoa > Chordata > Amphibia > Caudata > Salamandridae > Lissotriton > Lissotriton vulgaris. The sequence continues at coordinate 10,418,606 of NC_141695.1, forward strand.
AGGCACTCTGCTAGTTGGGGACGCGCGTAAGCAAAATGCAGGGTGGGGGGGAGAAGAACTGAAACATTTTTTGTAAAATTGTATGTCACATTATTGGTAATCGGTTTATTTTATTCTATGTTTTGCGTTATATTTGGCATCACATTATTGGTTTGGAATAATGTGCAACGGACACCAGATGACTACCTTATTCTTTTCTATGATGATGGGGGGTAGTGAACTTAAGGTTATAAGTTGGAATGTTAATGGATTGGGGGCCAAAATTAAGCGTAGTGTGGTTCTTCAATATTTACGACGTTGTGCGCTAGATGTAGTCTTACTCCAGGAAACGCATTTAATTGGAAATACATGCATGGCTATGCATAGGATGGGGTATAGATTGGTTGCTCATGCAGGGTTCACGTCTGGGTCTAGGGGGTGGGCATCCTAATTCGAAAAGCTCTCCCCTTGGTGCTTGATTCCACGTGGATAGACGATAGAGGACGTTATGTGGGGATTACAGGGAGATGGGAAGGGCATGTCTTAACCCTCTTGTCGGTCTATGTCCCACCGGGTCTGCAGTCTACAACCTTTTTGGATCTTGGGAAACTACTGCTTGAACTCCTTGGGGGTCTATTACTTATAGGTGGTGATTTTAATGCTGTAATTTCTGGAGTAGTGGATAGGTGCCCCCCGCGAGATACGGGACGTGCTCAAAGATGGCTGCCTGACTTTATAGAGGCGATGGGCTTGGTAAACAGTTGGAGATTGTTTTACCCGGACAAAAAGCAGTATTCCTTCCACTCAGGAGTGCATAATAGCCTATCCCGGCTAGATTATTGTTTGGTCCTTGCGGATAAAGCGTCCTATATTGCAGAGGTGATGCATTTTGCGAGAGGTAAATCTGATCACTCCCCATTGTGGATTTGTTTCTGTATCGCACCACACTCTGCAGGTAGAATTGCTCCCATTAACCCATGGTACATTCAAAACCCTAAGGTTCGTGGGGACCTCATAAAGGCATTAGACAGTTATTTTATAGAGAATGAAGGGTCAGTGTTATCTAAGGTGTCACTCTGGGAGGCATTCAAACCAGTTATCAGGGGTCAGGTTCTGGGCTTGATAGCTGGGACCAAAAAAGAAAAGAATAAAGAAATTGTTGAGGTGGAAACTGAAATTGGAAGATTAGAGAAGGAATTGGAGCAGGGGGTGACACGGGACAAACCACATGTTTTAAGTCTAAAACAGCATGATTACAACTTGCTGGTTCCAGACAGGGCTAGAGCTTTCGACAAGGAACAGAAGGGGAGACTATATGATCTTGGAGATAAGGCAGGGAAACTAATTGCGTGGCTGGATAAGAAAGAAAGAGCTGAGCGTGTCCTCCCAGAACTAGTTACGGATGAAGGGGAGGTAGTCACAGACCCCCAGAATATAGTAGACCTTTTTGCGAAATATTTTCATACGGTTTATGCTTCAGTCTCAGATCGACCGGAGGAGGACTCCCATTTATTACTTTGTGATATACGGCTCCCTTGTTTGACTAAGGAAGATTTTGATTTAATGCATAGCCCTCTAACAGCTGATGAAATAGCCCTGGCTATCCGCTCATTAAACTCAGGCAAGGCATTAGGTCCTAATGGACTTCCAATTGAACTTTAAAAATTGAAACCGGATAAATTAGCTCATTATTTAAAGGGTATGTTTGTTGAGGCCCTGGAGAAGGGGATCCTGCCTAGGGACCAGAGAGTAGCATCGGTGGTAGTGATTCATAAAGAAGGTAAGCCTAAGGATAATCGTACCTCGTAAAGGCCTATTTCTTTATTGAATGCGGAGCCCAAAATATTGGCTAACACCCTTTCAAACAGATTGGTAAAAGTGTTTAGCTGATTGATCCATCCAGAGCAATCAGGATTTATACCTCATAGAAATACTGCCCTGAATTTAAGGAGGTTGCATGGAGTGATAGCTAGAGCACATACTCTGAGGAAGCCAGCGATTGTCGCTTCCCTTGATGCAACCATGGTTTTTGACACAGTGGAATGGTCCTATTTGTGGGTGGTCCTGGCTAAATTTGGATTTGGCCCTGAATTTATTGGCTGGATATGGCTATTGTAAATTGAGCCGCTTGCCCAAGTAGTAGTTAATGAACGAGTCTCGGCACCCTTTCTTTTAGGACGAGGCACGAGACAGGGCTGCCCTCCCTCAACTCTCCTTTTTTCATTAGCTCTGGAACTCCTGGCAGCGTGGATCCGTTGGGAGCCATCAATCTGTGGAATACGATGGTCCTCGGAGTGGGAAGATCGGATTTCTTTATATGCAGACGATATTCTGCTTTATTTGACTTCTCCCCGGAAATCCCTCATGGTGGTATGCGATGTGCTAACTTCTTTTGGTAAAAACTCTGGACTTTCCATTAACTGGGGTAAATCTGTGCTGTATGTCCTTAGTGGAGAGGCCCCAATCCCTCCGAGAAATTGTCATATCCAGATTGCCACGAATGGATTTAAATATTTAGGTATCTTTGTTTCATTGGATGCGACAGCTAGATATGTTGAAAATCTACTTCACTCACTGGAGCGGTTTAGAAGTGACTCTGCTCATTGGCGACGCCTTCCGATCTCTTTGTGGGGACGGGCAGCCCTCTTCAAGATGATGTCCCTTCCGCTCTTCCTTTATGCCCTTCAGAATACATTAGACACAGTGCCCGGAAGTTATTTCCGCGAGATAGAGGGTCTTCAACGAAGTCTGCTTTGGGAGGGGAGGCCCCGCATTGCTCTGGCCAAGTTGACGATCCCATGGTATGATGGTGGTATCGCTCTCCCGGACATCAAGCGCTATTACTGGGCCTCCCAGCTGACAGCTATCAATCATGGGACTTATGGGTCAGTTGAGGATCCCGGATATGCCATGGATAAATGGCTTTTGCCAGGTGGCATCTACAACAGAGCACTGTATTCTAACCCGGTGAAACTTGGTCTCACGGGACCAACAAAGCATGCGGTAAAGATCTGGCATGATACCACGAGTTCTCTGGGGTGGAAAAATAAATTAATGCAGGCTACCCCACTCTTTGCCTCAGAGAGATTAGGTAAACTGTGGAATACTAAGGGATTTGATAAGTGGGAGCTGATAGGGATTTTAACTGTTAAGGACATGTGGAGCAAGGGGAGAGTGAAATCATTTGAAGAAATGCGAGTAGAGTACAAGCTTTCTGTTTCGGAGCACTTCCGCTATTTGCAGGTCAGACACTCTTTAACGGCTGCTCTGCCTATGGGGGAGGAATTACCGGAGGCCTCGCCTCTTGAGGATAGAATCTTGGATGGTCACCTCCCTGATTTAACGATCTCCCTGATCTATAAGAAACTTATCAATAATAGGGCGGACTTGCTTGCCGATCTAAGGGTAAAGTGGACAGGTGATGGTTTAGAATTGGATGATGAAGATTAGCAATTAGCTGTGTCCTCCCCCAAAGTGGTAACAATTCCTGCGAGATTGAGACTGGTCCAATTAAAAATACTGCACAGGGTTTATGTTACTGGTCCTCGCCTTGTACAGATGGGATTGTCGGAAGAAGGGTTATGTAGACGGAGATGTGGACTGGTGGGTACTTTCCTGTATATTCTCTGGGAGTGTCGCTACATGACTGAGTACTGGGGTAAGATCCATAATGTTATTCAGGAGGTCACTGGAGTCCCATTCTTGCCGGAGGCGCGAAGGTGCCTTCTTAATGTTTGTGAACCTTCGGATCTGAACAATGCGTAGACACACGGGACCACACTGAGTTATATTATTGCTAAAAGGAATATTGGCCAACAATGGGGTGCTGAGATCCCTCCTAACCTTGATAACTGGAAGAAGGATTTGGATTGGAGTATGTTTCGAGAAAAAACTGTGGATATTAGGAGAGGACGTCCCCGAAAGTGGGCTTTAATTTGGAATCAATGGAATCAGTATAGAGGCGAAATTTGCACACCACCCATTTCTGTATTTAATGTTCCCCCATCCCAGTGAAACCCTTTATAATGTGATTTTTGGTTCGACTCCCCGCCACATTTTGTCAAACGTACTGCACATTATGATGTGATTCATCTGTATTGTGTCTTTTCGGTTTGATGCCTTGAGTTAATAAAAAGAAATATTTTAAAAAAAGAACTCGAAAAACTGGAACAGCAAGGGGTCATCGAAAAAGTGCTTGGGCCTACCCCGTGGGTATCTCCCATGGTAATTGCTGAAAAACCGAAGCAGCCAGGGAAGATCTGGATCTACATAGACATGAGGATGCTCAACAGGGCGATAAAACGGGAAAGGCACCTGACACAGACTGTCGACGATATCCTAGCTAACTTAAATGGATCACAATGGTTTTCGAAACCTGATCTCAATGCCGGATATCATCAACTTATGCTGGCTGAAGAAAGCGGATACATAACAACATTCTCGACTCACTTGCGGCTACGCAGATACAAAAGGCTGAACTTCAGGATATCATCCGCAGCAGAGATTTTTTAAAACACAGTGAGAGAGCTCCTGTCAGGTCTCCAGGATGTGATAAATGTAAGCGATGACATCCTTATTCACTCTAAAACCCTTGAGGAGCATCATAAGCAACTTCGAGCCACGCTGCAGCTGTTGGCGGCACATGGAGTGACACTACACAAAGAAAAGTGCAAGTTTTTCTGCAAGACAATTGACTTCTTTGGCTATGTATTTAGCTCAGACGTCGTCAAGGTTGATCCCCGAAAGTCTCAAGCAATACAACTTGCTCCAGCCCCAACCAACACCTCGGAGGTACGAAGCTTCTAAGGGATGGCGACATACTATGGGAGATTCATCCCAAATCTGGAGACCATCGCAGAGCCACTCAGAAATCTGACGAAGAAAGACGTTCCGTGGACCAGGTCCGCCGTAGAGGACAAGGCCTTCAAGCAGGTCAAGTTGCTCTTCTAGACATCGCAACCATGGCCTACTTCGACAAATTCACGCACCACAGAACTACTCGTGGACGCCAGCCCAGTGGGGTTTGGGGCGCTGCTAACCCAATTTACAACCAGGGACCTGGGTCCCACTAGCTTTTGCTATTAAAGCGCTCACAGCCACTGAAGCCAGATATTCGCAAATCGAACGCGAAGCTCTGGCCATCAAATGGGCGTGCAAGCACTTTCACTTATATGTTAGCGGACACCCGTTCCGAGTCATAACGGATCATCAGCCATTAGTCCCGTTATTTAGAGGTACCGCACCAAACCCGCCGCCCCAGATTGAAGGATGGGCAATACAGTTGCAGCATTACCAGATGGAGCTATCATACCGGCCAAGTGGCAAGAATCCGGATGATTTTCTATCAAGACACCCAGCACCATCGGTCAGCGTGACAGATGAGCAAGAAGCAAAGACAGAAGAATTCATCCGCATGATCACCCAATGGTCATGCCCACGGGCCCTCTCGTTGGGAGAAATAAAAGAACTAACAGAACAAGATGCCGTACTTCAGAGAGTGGTCAGCGCCATCACAAGTGGATCCTGGGATGGTTTTCTTAAAGACACGTCAGAGTGGAGTGAGCCTGAGAGTAACCGCCTGGGAAAACTATGAAGAGTTCGAAATGAACTTAGCTCAGCAGAAGACGGCGTGGTGTTGAGAGGCAGACGGATCGGCATACCACACAACTTGCAGGAACGGGCCATAATGCTTGCCCACGAAGGACACCAAGGTGTTGGGAGGATGAAGTCGAGGATGAGAGAGAAGGTATGGTTCCCCGACCTAGAGAGCAGCGTGGAAACAATTGTTCGTAACTGCACCGCCTGTCAGATTACCAGCAGTGCGGAAGTCTCAGCACCGATAATCACTGAAGATCCCGCTCCGTCACAGTGGTCATGGGTGAGCCTTGACTTCGGGAGCTTCCCTGATGGGATAATCACTGCTGTCTTCATCGACAGCTACACTAAGTACCCGATTGTCGAAATCATGCCATCAACTTCATTCACCAACCTGCAACCAATTCTGGAGAAGTCTTTCGCCATGTTTGGATTACTTCACGTCATCAAGACAGACAACGAACCACCATTTCAAGGCAGCAAATTCAAGGAATTCATGACACGCCTAGGAATCAAACATCACCGGGTAACACCTCAGTGGCCACAGGCAAATGGGGAAGTTGAACGATTTATGCGCACTATTAACAAAATATTGCGCATTGCAGTGGTGGAAGGCAGCAATCCAGAAATAGTGCTACAACAGTTCCTGAGGGAATACCGCGGCACACCTCATAGCACGACACAGCGGTCCCCGTGGTCACTTATGTTCAATGGCGTTCGAGGAGATCTACTGCCAACAGCAGCGACCTGGACGCCGGAACCTTATGATCTCGCACACGCCCAAGCTAGGCAACAGCGAACCAACGAAAAGGTCAGTCACCGGCAGAGGGCGAGAGTCCAGGTGATAACCCCTGGGTGTACAGTGATACTGCGGAATCGATGGAGTGGAGTAAAGTTCCAAACACCATATGAGCCGGGACTGTGGACCGTGAGGTCAACCCAAGGAACAGCTATCACCGCGGAACATGACGGGGAAGTAGTCACCAGGAACATCTCGTGGTTCAAAGAAGTTCCACATCCAGTCGACCCAACCCGAGAGAATCCCCACCTGTAACTCCCGAAAGAAGCTTAGTCACAGAAGAAGAAGGCACTAACAATTAGTTGCCTCAGGAGACGACAGGGCCCGAACACTTAAGTCAACCTAGCAAACAAAGTGGAGAGAGTGGTCACAGCCCGAGAGACTCCCGACAAGCACGAGAGCACAGCCAACATCTCTACAACCTCAGGGGAAATCCACAACCCAATAGACAGCTAGCGGACTTTGTGTGTTGAAAGTACTATGGCCTGACGGTGAGAGCAGAAAAAGAAAAAGGACTAAGTTGAGATGGGGTGTAGCGGTCTAGTGTACCGAGAACGCCAGCATGCCCCGGAAGCCATGCCACACAATGTATCACTCTCTGGCCAGGCGTTGCCAGAGAGCATAAATGAATGGGTCGTGTCGCTCGTGACTTCCGGCCGGCACAGAGAGCAGAGTGTCTGGTGTCTAATGATTGTATGCTGATCGTCAATGCATGTATTATCTATGACCAACACATATTGTCGTTATTGCTAATGGCGGCTGTCACAGTCCTGACAGAGTCATGATGACCTCTTTATTGATAACTCTGACCTATAGACGCCACTACATACCAATGTTTTGGGGAGTGTTATTGATGTCCCATAACTCATGGTCAAATCCATTATAGTTCCTATGTTCAAGAAGGGTGATAGAGCAGACACCCACTGCTACCACCTCATTTCCTTAATTGATTCAACAAGTAAAGTCATGGGCAGAATTTTATTGAATCGGTTGGAAACCTGGGTAGCAGAAAAGAGTAGCTTTTCTGATGTGCAGTATGGATTTCGACATGGCCTTGGCCCTAACGGCTAGGGCCGTCAACATCCAATCTGGGGAACTGGGTTCGAGTCTCGGCAACTACGCTGAACATCCTGTGATTCTGGGCAAATCACGTAATCTTCCCGGGCCTAAATGTGTCCTCATGCAACACAACTGGTGCTATGTAAAGCGCTCTGATACCTGATTCAGGTCAGGTTTGCGCTATATAAAACTCTATAATAAATAATAATAATAAATACATTTTAATCTTCACCTGGTTATTAGTAAATACACGTCGGCAAAGAAGGGCAGCCTCCATTTAGCATTTATGGACCTCACCTCAGTCTTTGACTCAGTGAATAGAGGAGAAATGATGGAATAGAATGCCAGGAATGGGTGTGGACAGAGCACTTGTTTATTTCCTAGCTCATCTGTATGGAAATATGACCGAATGCATAAGGTACGGGGCAAACGGGAAATGCACTACTCCCATGAAAATGAAGCATGGTGTGAGGCAAGCATGCCTGCTGTCTATATGCCAAGGATCTGGACAGCTGCCTAAACATTGGGATGGCAGACACACACTGGGTGCGTCTGAGGATGGTCCCTGCCCTGCTTTGTGCAGACAACTGTGTGTTAATGTCAAGAACTGGAGTGGGCTTACAGACGTTGTTGAATAGGTTTGTCATATTTGTGAGTGAATTGGGTTGAAATACAAACACAGCCAAATCACACGTCATGGTAGGAAAGAACACACACACACTAGCCTGAAGTCACACCACATTGACGCCAAAAAACTTCTCAATCTTCCAACATTTTCCTATTTCGGTATACCGTTGGATCACAAAGGAACACGGTGTGAGAAGTTGGCCTGGTATATGATGCTCACTAGTTCTAATGATCACCTTGTACCATGCCAAGCAACCCTTATGATGATTGGTTGTAAGTCAACCTTATAGACCAGCTATCCTAGGGGTAGCGTGGACAAAGCAGTCTTAGGCTAAACCCTGTAAAGGCATGTGAAGCAAGCTGTTTTACCATACACAATCCCCTTGAATACCAAATGAAAGGACACCACACAGATATATATTGAAAATATATATATATTTATTTACTACAAGTATCCCCTATACTCTTTATGAGCACAGAATCAAATGCGTTAAAACAAAACACAGTTTAAATATACAAAAGTTGCACAATATGGATGAGCCCTAGGGGCCACCTAAACCATATACTAAAATAGTAGTATAAGTACCACCAATCGAAAAGGAAATAGGCCCAGGGCCTGGGGAATCACTGGAGCTGATCGGGACTAGCAGTGACTAAGTCGGGAAAGGCCCGCGGGACTCGGGTGCAGCGCTTAAAGCACACGCATGCACCAATGCAAAGTCAATGGTGCGTAAAAAGTACAAAGTTACTGAAAAGGGAACCTTCCGGGTGACCTAGAACCTAGCAACTTGAAACATAGACCCTAGAGGCGTATTTCTACACAGGTGCACCGGAGTGCCAGGGTTACCTCACCCACAGGAAGCGGGTGCATATGTCTCAAAGTGTGTCGGGTTTCGTCGCGCTGGTCTATGGAGCCTGGAGATGAAGGTGCTGCAGGCGGGTCGTCGAGGAGAGTTCCGGTGGATCCAAGGGTGGATTTGAAGAGGTGAAGATCTGAAAGCAGAGGGGACAATGTTCAAAGCCACTAGCCAGTGACTACCGTGGAACCAGGAGGGAACCAGGCGATGTCGTGTGCAAATAGGTGAAGAAGTGAAGATTGTCTCTGCAGCCACGTGGACACGAAGAGGTCGAGGACGTCCAGGAGTCGATCACGAGCTGTCCCACAAAGGCTCTAGCTGATGGCGGTGTCGGCTTCTTGATCGGAGCAAACAGGCCTTGGCTAATGCAAGCCACGCAGGAAACAATGCAAGCTTCTCACTCAGACCAGCAAGGTCAGAGGGGTTGCTCCTTTTTACAGGAGCGAGGGCCAGTCTGGAGCAACCAGACCAGTGGTGTTGATTTCGGATTTCGTAGCCAAGATGGCCACTAACCAGCAGGCCAGTAACCGGGATGACGCGTCGAGTGGCAAAATGCAAAAGGGCCCCACGCAGATCGTGGAGATGCTGGGGGGCTGATCTTCGGTGCAGATGCTGCTCGGTAGTGGGGCTTCTCAAACCCCAAAGTACAACGTCGAGGGTGCCTCGGGTGCTGCGCAGTCAGCTTCTCGTGGATCTTCCAAGATGGCCGGTCCCACGTCTTTTGGTGCCTCCACGGGTCTCTTCTTTTCAGGGACTGTGGATCGGGCTCTGAGATGTCTGGGAATCCGGGTCTTGTTGGGCTCTGGGCTCGGGCTCCGGAGGGAGGCGGTGGCAGAGCAGACGTCAAGTTGCTGGATGGTGCCTGTATTCACAGGGTGGTCACTCCTTGGCCACAAGGGAGATGCTCTTCAGTCTTCTGTGCAGCAGAATGTCAAAGTCCAGTTTTCTTCTTAGTTTCAAGTCGAGTTCAGGATGATCTTAAGTCTTAGGACACAGCTCCTACTCTTATTCCAAATCTAGGGGCCGGATCACCTGCTAGGTCCCTCCTCTGGGTGGGACCAGGAAGGGGGGTGGTTACACTCCCTTTCCTTTGTCCAGTTTCGCGCCAGGACTGGGCTGGAAAGCCCCAGCACCGGTTTGAACTGGCTTATGCAAAGGGACACCTTGTGTGCCCCAGGCATGTCTCATTCTATTCAGCCCTGTCCTACCCAATACACAAAATCCTGTCCGGTGTGGTGCTAGCACCTCCCAAGGCAGGAAACCCTTTGTCCAAGCCTCCCTTGCTGGAAGGACTCCCAGCAGCAGGAGGTCAGACTTGTGTCTGTGGTGGCAGCATCCATTTTGTGATGCTGAGGCTCATGTTTAACTTTAACCGGGGTTCAGGTTATGTACATGTCGTGTCCCTCTAGAAGGGTGGAATGCTACCCCGTCACCAGAATTGGCGAGGGGGTAGTATTCCAATTCGTATGACACCTTACTCGACATGTTTTGATAAAGCCAAACCAAAGTTAGCAAGTAACCGCGAGGATTATAATGCACTTAAGAGTATATGGTATGGCAATATCCCGGAACAGCTAAGGGAGTTGTTCCCGACAGCTGCAGACAGGCTCAGCTCGTGCCAGAGCGCCATCTCACATGAAACCAAGCACTCTGCCTCCAGGATTGTCGAGGCCTTCCATAGGAGTGGCTTATAGGTTAACATGTGTCCAGATATGTTAGATATAGATATAGTATATCTAAGTAAGAGGTGATTACACCAACTTACCCCAGCTGATTGATCAGCCAGTTGTGTCAAATATGGAGGCCAGGCCAGGGGTGGCACAATACATGCTGCAGCCCCTGGTAGGCCTTGGAAACACCTATGCCCTGGGTACCTATGGTACACTGTGACTGGGGCCTATAAGGTGAACCAGATCCAATTCGTAATGCACCTAGAGTGCATTGGCATTAATTTAGAGAGAGAACAGCAGGCTGTGGGTCTGATTCGCAAGCCCACAGCCACATTAAGTCACAAACCAGTGAAGCAAAAAGCAAAAATTTGGGGTGACCATAGGATAGCAGACCCTACTCTCCTACACACGGTTGCAGCTAATCAAGGTCAGAAAGTCTTGGTTTGGTTTGTGAAGTAGTGTGGCTCACTGGTTAGAGGCGGCAGACCCGAGAGCAGAGGACGGCCCGGGACCAGGGTTCGATTCCCGGCGCGGCAGGTTTCTGGACCAGGGTCAGCGGACTCGATAATTCTCTCGCCTCGGTGCCCACTCTGATCAGCGATCACACTCGGCAACTCTGGGCATTAGCTTGCCTCATCTTCACTAACGGCCCCACCAGACCGCCGGGGATGCCTGGTCTCACCCTGGAGATACCCATTAAGGGACCATCTCTCAGGGAAGCCAGGAAGGGTTTCGCAGCGGTCGAAGCGCCTTGGGACCCTCCGGGTAAGTAGTGCGCTATATAAATGCCTATACATTTACACATTTACGTTTGAGAAAAACATTGAGGTCCTTTTTAGATTTACAGGGAAGTTGGGTTCTAACCCTCTGGATGTTATGATCAATATTTGCCTTGCACTCTGCTTTTCTACTGTGCCATATCAGCTGGGTTTGGGGATATTCTGACACTTCCAGTAGTTTCAAAATACTTTATTCGGTTTTACAAATGGAAAACCATAAAAGTAGTATTAAAACAGTAAAAAGGAGCATTTTTGGTTAAAAAACATATACAGTAATCTTAGACAGATGTTAAAATAATTCATTCAAATATTAATACAATCATATTAGGAACTTTCACCTCTGTAGTATGTGCAAACTCTACAGTGGGGTTTGCTTGATACAGAAACCGCAATACTGGGAAGCTTTTTCTCAGTCTCAATGCAGATTTTAAAAAACCGACCACAAATAAAGTACTTTCTGGACTCAGCATTTGCAAAAAGCAAAGGGCCGGGCGAACCTGGGAAAAATTAAGCTTTTTCAACAATGGTTTTAAAAAGAACCTCCGGGGGGCATCATAATAGTGGCAGAAAAACATAAAGTGCGTCAAATACTGTGGAGATGACGCATCGCAGCCACAGGGAGACAGCACCTGACCTCTATGACTTCCCTTTGGAACGGCGAGTAGAAGATGCTAATAATTAAACCTGAACCTAGTTAACAAGAACTGCTCATGGGGAGAGAGGGGCCATGTAAGATATGGTTCCAGCGATGGAACGGTTTTAAGTAACATAAAGTTACATACACCGGATTTTGCCAATTCTGCCCCATCTCTGTTAAATTTTTGCCATAGGGAGAATGTCTTTTTAACATAAGCCACGTCCCCGACGGTGATCGTGTCAGGACTTAAGAAAAGGTCCGGGCGCCCCAGATCATTAAAGCAGGTTTTTAAGTATTTTAGCCAAGGGATATTTAGCATATTGTCCAAAGTCAAGGCCTCTTTAAGTAGCTGGTGATTAAGGGTAAGATCTTTGGTTAGCCAGCACTTAAGCCAAAAGAGCAAAGGGTGCGTAGCTAAAGTGTCACCAATAAATGGGAGCCCGGTTTTTTCATGAATGATTAAGTTTGAAGTTCCTTTGGGTACTCCCAATAACTGTTTTAAAAAGTTATTCTTTGCTACCTGGATGCCCTTCACTGCTGCATATCCCCATAGCTCGCTGCCGTAACTGCCAATTGCAACGCTTTTTGCCTGATATAGCTTCAGCATTGCCGCAATTGGGCGTTTGCCCATTTTGCTTGCAAAGCTGAAGATAGCGGCATTCACCCGTGTGATCTCACCTCTTTTCCTCTCGACTAAAGCACCTCAATTTAAGTGGTCATCAAACAAGACTCCCAAGTAGGAGAAGGTTGAAGTTATGAGCACTTTTCCATTATTTACCATAAAGGGATAATTTCACTTCGGGTGGGTCCCAACCTGTAGTATGTAGGATTTAGAATTGTTTATGGCCAAGTCGCGATCAGCCATGAAGCTACGGAAAACATTCAGTAGAGATTGCAGGCCTCTTGTGTTGAACTTGGCCCTTCTGGCAGGTTCCCCCCTAAACTTTTTGCTTTTTGATTGTGAATTAGTGCTAGTGATATTTGGTTCCTGCGCACTTTACCACTGTGTCCCAGGGTAATGTGCGTGCATGTGGTGAGGTTGGCCTGCCCTCCCATAGGAATGCATGGGGAATGTATGTGTCCCTGGTAGCTCCTGATGCGTGGGGAGTGCAGGTGCGAGTTTGGTATGTGCGGACTCGTGTGATTAAATGCTGCGCAATGATGTATGCGGCATGATTGTGTCTAGTGTGGGAGTGCCACTTCTAGACATTGGTGTGCGTGTGCAGTAAGGGTGCTGGCGTGTGATTGACTGGAGCTGGCTGGTGAGCCTGGCTCCAGGAGTCTGGATGGGTCTGCCCCGGTGGTGAGTGGAGAGATTAGCATGCTGATGTGAGGGAGGGGTGCACCTGGGACCTGAATAGGGCTGGGCTTTCCCCACACAATGCTGGCTCCGCCCCCTGTGGTGTGACTGATGTCCCTAGCCTGGCCAGTGAATAGTGAGAGGGGCTGAGCACATCAAGAGTGCTCCAAAACCAGCTGCAACCGATTTTCCCCCCACCCTGCACCTAAAGGCAAAGGTTTTTACTGTATAAAAAGGGGCTGTGTCCCCTTACAAAATGTTCTCTTGCTGGATCCTTTTCCTGAGGGGGCTGCTGCTGCTGGGCGCCAGGAGGACCGCCACTGGGGATTGCCTCCCTGCCTAGGAGGACCCTGTAAGCTGGCTCTGGGCCCAGCCTTGCCCCCCCCACCTCCTTAACGACTTTTTGGCTATGACTTGCCCTGGACTTCTGGGCATCAAGGGCTTGGGAGCACTTTATTTTGCCACTAGCGCTTTTGAGCGCTGTAATTATCCCGCTAGCGCCTTGGGAGCGCTCTCTGTTCGTAGCCGGTGCCCACACGGCATTTTCCTCGCTTAATTGCCAAGTTAAGCCCCTGGCAGGTGCCCACCCCGGCAGGGACCTGATGCCATTTTGCGCCCCCCAAGCGAGTGCCCACCTCGCTTTATTATTGATTTTGAGGGAGCCTACCCCTCGTTTTGACCCCCGAGATCACCGCCGCCGGCCCGGGGATCCTCTGTGAGGCGCTGTCCCGCCTCCACACCCCAGGGCCGCGCTGCTATTGGCCGCAGCCGTGACCAGGAAGTACTTGGTGCCGAAACCGGAAGTCGACGGGAGCCCACCCCGCGCTCCGGTGTAAGGTGGTGAGGAGAGGCATCCTGAGGGCCCGGGAGGACGGTAGCTCGCCCCGCATCCACCCGACGCGAGAAGAAGCCAGAAGCCGGTGTTTGGAGTCTTCCACGGGGCTCCCATGAGTGAGGGAGAGCCCCGTGCTGGCCAGCGTAGGAGTCCCGGCAGCAGGGAGACACAGCGCGACGTCGGAGCCTCCCCGCAGAAGAGCCCGGTGAGTGTTGATGGGCAGGGGAGAGCTCCGGGCATGTCCACAGAGCCTGGAAGGCTCCACTTGCTCCTCAGTAACTGAGAGCGGCCCCGGTTGGCAGAGGGCCGCTCCCCCAAAGTTGCTGCACCTTTGTTCGAGCCCACGAGAGGCCTCCCAACGACGGTGCGTATTTCTTTCAGAGCCTGAGAGGCTCAGGGGTCATTTCTCTATTTCGAGTCTCCCGAAGGGGGACTCCAACGAAGGCCCAGTATTGTTCGGAGCCTGGAGAGGCTCCGGGGGCATTTAATTGATCAGAGCCCACGAGGCTCAAAGGGGGCACAGTGTATTCCGAGCCCACGAGGCTCCTAAGGGCCCAGTTGTTTGGTCGCAGAGCCCACGAGGCTCCCACGTGCTCTTGGGCCCCATTGCTTGATCGGCGCCCGAGGAGAGTCAGGAGGCATGCTGGTGCCAGGCTCAAGTTCTACAGCTGCCCCGTTTAGGAACTCTTGCGCATTTCTTCTTTTGGCTGCCTGCGCAGCCTGCCCTGACATTTGGGACACAGGGCGTCCTAGCCCCAGAGAGGCCAGTTGGCCTGGGGTTAGCCACGGGTTGTGGCCTATGTGATTTCTGCGCATGTGTTTTTCCTGCACCTCTGAATGTATTTTTATGCGTCATGTGTAATGCTTTTATTCCTATACCCCTAAATGTATGGTGATCTAATGTGTTTGGTAATATACAAAAGCTATTTTTATATATATAACCTTGTGTGAAGTTTCCTTTGTGGTGAGCCTTGGGTGTTGTTGCTGGGTGCGCGCGCAAACGCTTAACTTACATAGCCTCCGAGTTTAGCCTTACTGCTCGTGTCACGTTACCAAGGGGGTGAGCAGGGGTTATCATGGCGTGTAACTCCCTTGCCCTGACTTAGAGTGGTGGTCTCTGACTGACTTTGGCGCAAGCCTTGGCCAGCCAGAGATCCCATTTCTAACATCTTGCGGTTCTAGCCAATAAGACCGCGTCGTCCGCGTAAAGGAGGACGGGAAGGCCCCTTCGCCCTACATATGGGAAATCCACCCCAGTTTCAATCAGAGACTTATCTAACTCATTAATATATAGATTGAAAAAAAGGGTGCAAGAATGCACCCTTGCCTCACTCCCCGAGTAACTGTAAAATCCCTTGATACTCCAAGATCCTGTGAGAATCTAATGTTCGCCCTGGTATTGTATAGATCCCTCAGGAAGTTAACTAGAGTGACATCCACCCCCATAGCGTCCATGGACTGCCACAGTTTCCCCCGATTGACACAGTCAAATGCGGAGGAAAGGTCCATGAACACCATGTAGATGGCACCCTTACGGGCGACAGTATACTTCCCGAGGATCATATACAGGTTAAGGCATTGTGCCAAGGTAGAATGTCCCGGAAGAAACCCATACTGGATGTCAGAAATAACTCTGTTTTCTTCAGCCCAAGTGGACAGTCTGTTCAGAACTACTCCCCCCACTACCTTGACAACAGAGTCGATAAGGGAGATCGGTCTATAGCAACTAGTGCTATTACGGTCTCCCTTCTTAAAAACTGAAACGATTGTGGAGGTACCACATGACTCTGGGCAACCTTCCACCACCGCTGCATTAAGTACGGCCATGAGGACTGGTATCCAAAGAGACTGGTTTGACTTAAAGAGGTCTGGGGCAGGCCATCTGGGCCTGGAGCCTTGTTACAGGACAGGCCAGAGATGCCTTTCTCAACCTCTCACAGAGTAAACGGGGGCAGTGTTTCATTACTTCCTCCCAATTTGGGATATGATTTTGTCGTGGTGCACTTAAATATGGACCCAAAATGATGGACCCAGTCATCTTCTGTGATATTTGTGCCGATGACGTTCGCCCCTTCCCTTTCAAATAGGGGTTTATTAATTATTACCCAAAATTTCGAGCTGTTACCTAGAGTATCTGGATCAAGGAGCTCCTTCAACGTGATGTCCTTTATTTCGGATTTCCGAGCTGCCAGGGCCCTTTTATAATTAGGCGGAGAAGCCTAATCCGAGATTGATCTCTTGGGATGGACCTCAGAACCGCCTTCAGCTCTCTTGCCGCTCTCGAGCATAGCTTGTCAAACCACTTAGGGTCTCTGAGTGATGATTTTTTAGAGCGGGTAGACAACAAGGTTCCCGTCTTAGCAACAATGGTAAGTCAGTAGCACAAGATTCCCGGATATTATCATAGAAGGCTACGGGGTTCACCTGGGGCCGCTTAAGTCAGCGCCGACCGTCCGTAAGTTTCTGCACACCAGGCGCTGCCTTCTTCCCTTGTTGATTCACTAAATCTCCACCGAGACATACACATACAGGATTATGGTCGCTAAAAATGCTGCTTCTGATTTTAAACTCCAGGAGAGAGGATTGTAGGCCATTAGAAAGAAGAACATGATCTATAAAAGAGCCCCCATTATGGCCTTTAAAAGAAGGGACAAGCTGTTTTCTAGAAACGTCCTCCATAGACATAGCTGAAACCAAGTCTAACTCATTGAGTAGGTTATTAAGTGCGTCTCCCTGCAATGAGGGCTCAAAGTGTAGGCCCCCCATTTTTGCGCAACCCAATTCTCCCATGCATGTTAGTGCCAGGTCTCCACACGGTCATAAATTAAAATCACCAGATACCATAAGGCAATGAGAAAAAAAACACAGTGCTGTTTTACAAATTCACCCAGTAAGGTGATCTTGCAGGGCCCTGCAGCAAGTACTTGTGGACTGGGGGTTGGTGCGGACCGGAATAACAGGCGTGGAGGCCGTATATCCTTGGCTATGTTAGCTGTTTTTATTGTTCTGAGTGACAAAAACGAAGTAAGTACAGAGTTCAAGGTGTGAAGCTGTAGTCTGTTCCCAGGTATCCGCCGGCCGATGGATCTTCCGGACGTCTTCAGGTCTTCCGGGGAGGCGTCGGAGTAACCTCGGAGGGAAACAGAGAGGCAGGGGTTTAGTCCTTTCCAGCTTGGACTTCTGGAGTACCAGCACCAGCACCAGGGTCGTGAGGGGACAGAGATGACCGTGAGGAGGGGAATGGACGGGAAGGGTTAGACGGAGGGGGAAGAGATGTGGGAAGGGGTAGAAAAGACGTGCTCTCGTGAGTGGCCGGGGTGTAAGGACTATGGTACACGTTATAGGTGCAGTGTCTCTAATAAATCTATATACAGTGCAAGGGTGATCTATCCGTGCGTTCTATCTCTATACAAGTATTTACAGTTATTTACAAGGGGACACGGAGACGGTAACAAGGTACTTACGTGCCCCGCCGTAACTCTCCAGCGAGTTACGGCCGCTCTCCAGCCACCTCCAGAGGACTCCACCACTCCTCGGTCCAGATGTCCTCTAACTCTCCGTCTTCGATCCTCTCACCCCGTCCGCTCTCCTTCACTGGTTCACTGCGCGCTGTCTCCTGCCACGAGTCGGCTATCTGGAACGCTCTCCTCTCTTCGTCGCCGGCTTTTATACTTCTCGGTCCGGGGTAGGGGTTGGGACTTCCGGTTTCCCGGCAGGCTGCTTCCGGTTCGGCACTTCCGGGTTCTTGGTGCTCTGGTTTCTCCGCCTCTGGGTAGGGTCTTTGTCCAGTCACCTGGTCGGGTTCCTGTAGGGGGAAAAAGAGAGAAGGTTTCCTGGTCGTCAGAGACGCAGGAGGGTTAGTGGTCATGGTATCCCCACTCGGGCGCCGCCCGGTTGAGGTGAGTGGCGTTCCCCTTCCACATCCCCTTTCCCTAGCTGTCTTTCTTGTGGGGGAGACCGGTGGGGGATATCTAGACAGATAGTCTGCGTTGCCCTGCTCAACCCCCTTCCTATGTAAGGTTTGGAATCTGTAGGGCTGCAGGGAGAGAAACCAACGAAGTACCCTATCATTATGACCCCTATTGCGTGCCATCCATTCTAGGGGAGCGTGATCCGTGTATAGAAGAAATTCCCGCCCCTCTAGATAATAACGCAGGCTCTCTACGGCCCACTTTATGGCTAGGGCTTCCTTCTCGACTACCGCGTAATTCATTTCCAGAGGGAAGAGTTTCCTGCTGAGATATAGGATAGGCCTCTCAATTCCTGCCTGGCCTTTTTGGGAGAGGACTGCTCCCAATCCCTGTTCTGAGGCGTCAGTTTGGAGGATAAAGGGCTGCGTATAATCGGGGCTGATCAGTACTGGCTCTGACACTAGTGATTGTTTGAGGTCCTGAAAGGCCTTCCACATCTGCGGAGAGGGGTGTTGCAACAAGGACTCTGTTCGAGTGTTTTTCTTTAGGAGATCTGTCAAGGGTACTGCAATTTGAGAAACATTGGGGATGAACCTCCGGTAATATCCTAAGAGCCCAAGGAAGGCACGGAGGTCCTTTTTGGTTTGGGGGAATGGAATAGACTGGATGGCCTTTATTTTGTTGTCTTGAGGTCTGATGACACCCTCCCCAAGGAGATAACCTAGGTATTTTACCGACTGTGCAGCTAGAGTGGTTTTAGCGGGGTTAATAGTGAACCCGTATTCTCCCAGAGAGGTGATCACTCGTTTTAGGTGGGACAGGTGCTCTGGCCAGTCATTGCTATAAATGACTTTATCGTCAAGGTATGCTCCTGCGTATTGGGCATGAGGTGGCAGGACTATGTTCATGGCCCGTTGAAAGGTCGCTGGGGCCCCATGGCGCCCGAAGGGCATGACTCTAAATTGGAACAGTCCGTCGGGTGTGGAAAACGCTGTTTTCTTTTTATCTTCGCTCTTCAGGGGGATCTGCCAGTATCCCTTGCAGAGATCCAGCGTGCTAATGTAGCGGGCTCGTCCGATGCGTTCTATCATCTCGTCAACTCTTGGCAACGGATAAGTGTCAAAACTCGAGACTTTATTGACTTTGCGAAAGTCGATACAAAACCTTGTGGAGCCATCGGGTTTGGGGACAAGAACGATGGGCGAGTTCCAGCAACTGATCGATGGCTCGATGATGCCCATTTGCAACATTTGTTTGGTTTCCTCTTGAATGACTTTCCGGCGCGCTTCTGGGATCCGATAGGGGCGTTGTCTCACGATCTTTCCAGGTTCTGTATGTATTGCATGTTCGATGACCGTGGTGTGCCCAGGTAGAGTGGAAAACACCATCTGCATGGGTGACAAGACAGTCCTGAGGTCTTGTCGTTTATTTGTGGGTAGTTCTGGGTCCATACAATCTTCAAAGAGTGGGGTCTTTGGGTCTGTCACGCTGGTTAATACTGGTTGGGGGCCCTCCCACTTCTTTAGAAGATTGACGTGGTAGATTTGTCTCTGGTTACGGGTGTGGTCCAATTCGATTTCATATGTGACAGGGGTCACCTGTCTTGTTACTGGATACGGCCCTTGCCATTGTCCTTAAAGTTTGTGGTCTGAAGAGGGTAGGATAAGCAGTACCAGGTCTCCGGGAACGAAGGTTCTGGGTTTGGCTCCTCGGTCGTATTGGCGTTTTTGCGTAGCCTGGGCGGTCAACAGATTTTGCCTCACTATTTCCCTGATTTGACCCAGGTGAGTCTTGAGGTTGGCAACATATTCAGGCAGAGGTCGGGTACGATCAAGCTCGGCTTCCCAAGCCTCGCGGGCCATATCCAGGAGTGTTCTAGGAGCTCTTCCATAAAGGAGTTCATAGGGAGAATACCCGGTACTGCTCTGGACCTTACAACGGATAGCAAACAGAGCCAAAAGGAAGCATTTCCTCCCAGCGACGGCTTTCTAGACCCAACAACTTCATGAGGGTGGTCTTCAGGGTAGCGTTATAACGCTCCACAAGTCCGTCGGTCTGGGGGTGGTAGGCAGAGGTCCAAATTTGTTTAATGCCCAGTTGGGAACACACCTGACGCATAAGAGAAGAAACGAACGGGGTGCCCTGGTCCGTCAATATCTCCCGGGGAAAACTAACCCGGGTGAAGATGGTTACAAGGACTCTCGCTATGTTCTGCGTGGTTGGGTGTTTTAATGGAACGACCTCAGGAAACCGGGTGGCGTAATCCACCAGAACGAGAGCATACCGACATCCACTCTTTGAGGGTAACATGGGGCCTATCAGGTCCATCCCCACCCTACTGAAAGGGACATCGATAAGAGGGAGCGGCTGAAGGGGTGCCCTTGGGGGTCGGTATCGACTGTTCTTCTGACATATAGGACACTCTTTGCAGTATTGGCTCACTTGTTTGTATACACCAGGTCAATAGAACTTGTCCAGTATAGTTTGTCCTGTTTTGTCGTGCCCGAAATGACCCCCTAACAAATGACTATGGGCCAGGAACAGTACTTTCTCGCGAAAGGGACCAGGAACGAGTAACTGAGGCTCTTGTTGGGGTCCGCCTTTCCTATACAACAGACCGTTCCGTTTAAAGAAATAAGGACATACGTGCAAGGGATCCTCGTTTTCCAGGGCCCGCCCCCAGGCGTCTTGTAGTACTGGGTCCTCTTGTTGGGCCGCACGGAACTCCCGATCAGTTTCCCATGGATGTTGGTCCACCTGAACAGGATAGGCTGTGGTGTGTGTCCTTTTTTCTTTCTTCTTTTGCCCTCTTGTCTTCTGGACTTTGTTTGTTGGTTCCACGGGAGGAGGGTTTCGGGAAAAGGGAGCCTCGGACCACCATCTTTCCAAAGAGTTTGTAGCGTCATGTAACAAACGGGGCAGTCCATTATAATCGCTACCCAGGATAACCTGTTCCGGCAGGTTGGGTACTAGGCCGACAGTAAGGGGGCTCCTTTCTCCTGAGGTGTGTTGTACCTGTACACGTGTGGTGGGATATCTCTTGTTATCACCGTGTACACATTGGATATCCACGGTACCAGTCATAGGCCCCATCGGTCTGGGCATTTCCTGCGGCCTTAATACGCTTTGTCGGCAACCGGAATCGGCTAGGGCCATCATAGGATGTCCATCGATCTTCACCGGACACCGGAAGGGAGGAGGACTGGCATCTGTGGTGACACACATAGTTCCTAGCCAGTCCGACCTCCATAGGTTCCTCCTTCTGGGGACAGAACCATGCTATATGTCCATATCCTCCACAGTGGTAGCACTGAGGACCGGGAAGACTTGGTCTTGGGGTCACTGGAAACGGAAACAAAGGGACAGGTTCAGGTTTTCGAGGAACCACCGGCCTCGAAGTTCGAGGATGACTTCCATGGGTTACCCGTGTAGGATGTTCGTCCTTCTTCTGGAAGTCTTGAGCACGGCTGAAGGCACTTGCGATCTCGACAGCAGTGTCTAGAGTGAGTTGGGAGTGCTGACGGACCCATTTCTGTGTGGCGGGGTGTAGGGAGGCTAGGAATTGTTCCAAGTAGATCTTGGACAGGATCTCATCTTTGGTGGACGTGGCAGGCTTCAACCAGCGGTTGGTTAGGTCTTGGATGCGGAATGACAATGCCCGGGGAGTTTCTTGAGGTCCTTCACGGGCCTGTTGCAGCCGTACTCTGTAGGTCTTGTCGTCAATCCCGAGCCTCTCGAGGATACAGGTTTTGATGTCCTGATATGGGGTTTGCCCTTGTATATTGGCCTGTTGAAATGCTGCCTGGAGTTCGCCCGTCAGCAGAGGCCCCAGGTAGTGGCTCCAGCGATCAACCGGCCAAGCAGCCACCTGAGCCAGGCGCTCGAAGTTCGTAAAAAAGAAGTCCGGGTCTTCTCCCGGAACATATTTTTGTAAGACCACAGAGGGTAATGCAGTCCCTGGCCTCGATTGACCCATGACGTTGACTAGTTTTCCAAGGGCTTGGTCTTGTGCGGAGCCCTGGTCTTTCAGGACATCATGCAGTTGGCCTCGATCGTCCTCGACCGTTTTGAGAAAGCGCTCCATCATCTTCCCGAGGAGTTCCTGGCTTTCTGCGAGTTGCTTCACGGCGGCCTCCATGCTTCCGGATCCCACTTCTGACAGCAGGTGTGGACTGGGGGTTGGTGCGGACCGGAATAACAGGCGTGGAGGCCGTATATCCTTGGCTATGTTAGCTGTTTTTATTGTTCTGAGTGACAAAAACGAAGTAAGTACAGAGTTCAAGGTGTGAAGCTGTAGTCTGTTCCCAGGTATCCGCCGGCCGATGGATCTTCCGGACGTCTTCAGGTCTTCCGGGAAGGCGTCGGAGTAACCTCGGAGGGAAACAGAGAGGCAGGGGTTTAGTCCTTTCCAGCTCGGACTTCTGGAGTACCAGCACCAGCACCAGGGTCGTGAGGGGACAGAGATGACTGTGAGGAGGGGAATGGACGGGAAGGGTTAGACGGAGGGGGAAGAGATGTGGGAAGGGGTAGAAGAGACCTGCTCTCGTGAGTGGCCGGGGTGTAAGGACTATGGTACACGTTATAGGTGCAGTGTCTCTAATAAATCTATATACAGTGCAAGGGTGATCTATCCGTGCGTTCTATCTCTATACAAGTATTTACAGTTATTTACAAGGGGACACGGAGACGGTAACAAGGTACTTACGTGCCCCGCCGTAACTCTCCAGCGAGTTACGGCCGCTCTCCACCCACCTCCAGAGGACTCCACCACTCCTCGGTCCAGACGTCCTCTAACTCTCCGTCTTCGATCCTCTCACCCCGTCTGCTCTCCTTCACTGGTTCACTGCTCGCTGTCTCCTGCCGCGAGTCGGCTATCTGGAACGCTCTCCTCGCTTCGTCGCCGGCTTTTATACTTCTCGGTCCTGGGTAGGGGTTGGGACTTCCGGTTTCCCGGCAGACTGCTTCCGGTCCGGCACTTCCGGGTTCATGGTGCTCTGGTTTCTCCGCCTCCGGGTAGGGTCTTTGTCCAGTCACCTGGTCGGGTTCCTGTAGGGGGAAAAAGAGAGAAGGTTTCCTGGTCGTCAGAGACGCAGGAGGGTTAGTGGTCATGGTATCCCCACTCGGGCGCCGCCCGGTTGAGGTGAGTGGCGTTCCCCTTCCACAGTACTGCATTATAAAAGTTAATCAGGCAGAGACTTGCATTACCTTGCTTTAAAACAACAGCTTGGAAATCTAGGTGGGGGGAGCACATTTCTTTTATTCTGCATTTCAGAGCTAGGGCTGTATAGATAACCAAACCACCCTTAGCTCTACCCCTTGTCGAGGGCGATGCGGGAACAAAAAAAGCTTTATAGCCCTCTAGGAATAAATTACTTTCCACCATCCAAGTCTCCTGCAAGCAAATCACCGGGAATTGCTTAATAAACAGGACCCACTTTGGGTCATGAAACTTTCCCGCTAGTCCTGCGATATTCCAGGAAATGATATTATGTGATGCTTTCTCTGGGAGATCCCCCAAAGGGACAATCGGTTGGACCTCTGATAGCACTGGGATACACACCCTTGGGGAGGGCTGACTGCAACATACAGAGAGTGTAGGCATCTGTGAGTCCAAAGTTATGACGGACGGGTCAGAACTGGGACTCAGTCAGTCACAGTCTTCGAGTCCTAAGAGGGCAACAAATCTATTTGGCCCCTGGGGAATTGGTGAAAAGGAATGCTCCTCTAGTGTAAAGTATCTTGGAATGTGGGGGGTTATGTGGGAGCTCACACTATTCCTATTCTGGCCGTATCGGTAATTATGACCACGGGGTTTACGAAGTGACACAGGATTGTAAGAAAAGCCCAGGGGAAGAATCTGAATGTTGGAACTCCTATAGGTCTGGCCAGAGCGAGACTCCCTAATTATTCTTTCAACAATCATTCGATCATTAAAGTTTATAATAATGCAGCCCCGCCCCTGTTTCTCAGGTATTACCCACCCAGCCCACTCGGCGGACCATTATGATGTTTCATTCTACCGCCGAGCCTACAGAGGTGTTGCCAAAAAGCTAATGTGTGACCTTATTCTTAAGCTGGCTAAATACTTCATTGGTTCCTCTGGAAGAGGTGGAACATTACCTAAAATTATCACCAGGGATGTTGCTTCGGGGGGTAAATTGATAGATATGCAATTTGGAGAGACAGCAGTGTGGTTACCCTCAACACCACCAGCATTATCGCTCAAACGCCGATGAGCATGGACCTGTTGTGAGGATAGAGGTAAACGTTGCTTACAACGCGGTGTTTACACCGCACGACCTTTACCACGCTGCCATTACAACGCAAGTCGTTACTACGACTTGCGCTGGATGGTGCTGTTGGTTAAGGAATATTGTAATTTTATATTCCAATACCTTCCCTACCGTTACGTGGACTGGTGTTGGAATATAAAATTATAAAATTCCTAATAACCGCGTTGTAAAGTACCACGATCTAAAAGATCGCTTTGTACTGACGTACATCCGAGGATAAAGGGGTCCTAGCTCTAGCCCGGCCCTCCCTAGGACCACCCGGTAGCTGCCCTGTATGATTTGAGACCAAAGTTCCGGATAAGTTGGAGAGGGTTGAGATCCCCTGGCCTGCTGTATGATATTGGAATCCTACAGTAGGATCTGAGCTAATTAAGTCATTGTTAGTTTTCTCGGCAGTAACAGGTGATGGCACAGTTTTCCTATGGGCTACTAGAATTTGCTCTATATCGTTTAATTTAGACACAATAGGTGCCAGTTTATCCTCCAGTATATTAATTAATAGAGATTTCATAGATTCTAGTAGGGGATGTAAGTCCGACAGCAAAATTGCCGCCTGGGTGCCCCTTGTGACTGGGGCTGGTGATGACAGATTATTGGGTTTGGTTTTCTTTGCTTGGTTGGCAATAGCTTTGCACTTCCTTTTTCTTGTCCCAATGGAGCTACAATCATCCCTTGAGCCCTTCGCAAAAAACAAGCCATTATTGCCTTCATGAAGCATAGCAGGATTCTTATCAGTAAGGCCACCCTCCCCTGGCATATCACTATCAGGAATGACCCGCTTGTTAATTATTATCACTTCGGGGGATAGAGGCCTGTGCAGTTGCTCCCCTGCACCTTCTATAACACCAGGGGACCTCTCTTCTACGGGAGTGTCTCCTTCTGCAACTAGGGGAGTGAGATACCACCTAACACCAAGGACGAGTCTTTAGAACCCTTATTACCATCGTTGTTCAAAGGAAGCAGGGTACCTTAAAGTGACCTAGATAGATGTCTATTAACCATCTCAATTTCCTTATCGATGACTAGCGCAGCCCTCGAAAGGAAAGCATCTATTGTTGTTTCCGTGGATTTAGCAGACTCTAAGGGCTCTAGACATAGCGCCTGGGTCTTTCTCTTCCCCATCTGTGCCACCCCGTGGAGGAAGACAGTAACCCTATAAATTGATAACCGGGCGATTAAAACACAGCAACAAATGGTGAAACAAAAGTGAGATAAATAAAACAGAAATGACCTGGCCCGGCCCGGCCTCTTACGGCCTCTGACGGGCCCGCCCTTGGCCCGGGCTTCGCCAGGCACGCGCACGTGCGCATTCTGCAGAGCGGGAGCGGCGAGGTCCTTATGTAGCAAGCAACCAGGTGCGGGCGTGGTCAGCGGCCCCCTGGGACTTCGAGTCCAACGAGTCCTTCGTCAGCAGAAAAGTACACAGGAATCCCCTCAAGGGGCTGCGGCTCCCAGTATCCATGTCAATGAAAATGTGTCCCTGAGAAGGCTTCTGTCTGTACCTAACAGCCTCCTATATTTCTCTGTCACATGGAGCTAGGCTTATTGAGCTTATCCACAAACTTATTAAGCTAGTCCCGCTCTTCTGCTGGAATACAGGTATGACAACTCGGTAAAATGTTTTTTTAAAAAAAAGAAACTTTCATGTAATCACGGAAGTATTCCCCTCATGACAAATGGGTACATATTTCCCATACAGGATTCTAAGAAAAGATAACCCTCCGCCCCCCAGACCCTTTTTGGCCACAAAATCGCTCCACTAAAGGTATGAATCTTTCAATTTATCCCTGTTTTGTAAATAATATGCAGGGTGTTATTACATACCCAAGA
Source organism: Lissotriton vulgaris (assembly GCF_964263255.1). Classification (NCBI taxonomy): domain Eukaryota; kingdom Metazoa; phylum Chordata; class Amphibia; order Caudata; family Salamandridae; genus Lissotriton; species Lissotriton vulgaris. The sequence continues at coordinate 10,444,777 of NC_141695.1, forward strand.
GACCACATGTCAAATAAAGACAACACCTTTTTTCTCAGGTTGGTGCTGTCATTGAAGTTACCCTGGTTGTGTCCTGAATAGAGGATTTGGTCCATTTGTAGAAACTTACACAGGCCAACCACATACCAATACTCAGGTACTTTTAATTCCATTCAAACGGTTCTTTTTCAGAAGAGGCCATTTGGTTGTATTAAAACGGTTTGTTTTTTACATTCCAACAGAAGAATAACAAGAGCCCTGATGATAGTTTGGAAACCCCATGCCCAAACTTGAAATGCGTCGGCAACCCAGCAAGAGCTAATTATATACATTGAATGTGTATCAAAAAAACATATCTGCCTCACGCTTTTTGCTCTTGTATTGAATTGGCTCTTTCCACATATTTTTGATTTGTTATTGATCATTTGTCTGTATTTTAGATAAAATTGTCTCATTGTAATGTTTATGGTTCAGCACTGTATTATTTGTGGGATGTAACACTTGAAATCTTCTTTTCACATAGTTTGAAAGTGTCATTGTGTTAATGTAGGTTAGTGTTAATTGTCAATAATTGTGTATATTGTACTCTCTTTCTGCCAAACAAAATTGTTTTCGAAATAATCATTTGAAGAAAAGGTATAAATAAATATACCGGACCAAATTTAACATCTATGTTCATTTGGTCCCCAATCTGAAGTGATTGAGTGAGAGGGCAAAGTTTGTTGGTTTGAATTATATAGGGTCCAGCCCTCCCTCAGCCCCGCCAAGGACCTATCTCCTTTTGTGTGGTGTTTCGATATATAGCATTTTTTCTCGCAACATATGACTGTTGTATAGTGCATTCTGTTAACTGAGTCACCTGGGCCTGGGTGAGGTCAAGTTGTGGGTAGATGTTCACGCTAGGAAGCAATTGAGAGCTATTGTGCTGAGACTGAAGGCAGTGCAAGTTATTTTTAGTGTCTGTTGGTGCATAATAAATTAGTTTCACCTAATCCTTGGCCTCTTGGCAGAGTGCACAGACCAACAATCACATAAGTGCGGATTGAAATTACCATTTTATGCGAAGGATTGCAGTCCTGCCAGTGGAGAAGTGTGGCTCACTGGTTAGAGCAGGCAGACCCTGAAGCAGAGGTCAGACCCGGGACCAGGGTTCGATTCCCGACGCGGCAGGGTGTTGAGCTCAAATGTCCACGGACTCGATAATTCTCGCTTCGGTGCCTGACCTAATCATGGGTTCACACTCTGCAACTCTGGGCATTAAGCTTGCTTAATCTCCACAACGGCCCCCCGCGGCGGGATGCCTGGCTTTCACCTTGGAGATGCCCTGTAGGGGCTATCTCATAGGGAAAAACCAGGACGGGTTCCCAAGGCAAGCGCGGAGATACCCCTTCGGGGGTCGATTCTGGCGCTATATAAGAAATGCAATATCACGCAACAGGAGTTAGTCTAACGCATTTTAGTGTGGTGATCCGCATCACCGCTCTGAAATGCATTAGTCACGCATTAGAGCGCTGCTCAGCCGTCAATGCCGAGCGCTGTTATAATGCACTATGCCATAATTCTGTGAGCAATAACAATGGCGGATTGGGCTAGCCGCAACCGACATCACTTCACTTAATAAATACAGTGTGCAAACAAGACATTCCGTCTGTTGTAATATAAATGTCGTCTAGCTGTTCATCTAGTAACAAAACTGGGTTTGGGCCCCCAACAGTAAGGCCAGGCCACTGACCTATATTTAATTTAACAAAACGCCAATACTGTTTATTTTATTTGAAAACACTCAATGTCACCATGTAGGAGACTTCAACAACATGGGCCTAGGACTACTAGTTATGTCCGAATTAATCACATTAACATTTTTTCTTGTTTTGCAACAAAAAACATTTTAGACATTTTTCAATACATTGACATGTAAACAATTACAACACAAATGTCATGTTAAAACATACACATAAACACATTTCTCATTGGAACTCACAATCTCTTTCATTCAACTGCCAAACACTCATAAACAATTTCACACAGCTACCACAATCATACATTCCATTCTCAATTGTCACTTTCTATTTACAAAATGAAAATAAAATTTTAGAATTTTTAAATATTCTCTTTAGAACAAAGCCATAGAACATTCCATAACAAAAGTTTATGTCATTTAGGCTTAATTTACGCTTCAAACCGGCATTCTTATGGCTGGAAAAAATGGTCTAAGCGTTTCGAACTCTCCTTGGTATGAGAGTTCTCTTCAAGACCAGAATCTTCTTTTTTTGGAGGACATGAAACACCCGACACAGAACAATCAATCTTTCTTGTATGTGTATATCAATATTTGCACCAGAATCTTTTGGAACCTGCAGTCCTTGTGGAATTACTCATACAGACTCGGCGGTGTACAGTCAAAATTTTCAATCTAAGGAGAAAAAGGTCTCCTCTGGAGTTCCTCAAGGGTCCATCCTGAGTCCCCTTCTTATTAATATTTACCTCATCCCACTCCTTGCCTTGATAGAATCATTCGGCATACCTGTTGTGAGAAGTTGGCCCGATATGCAGTGTTCACTATTCTAGCGACCACTATGCATCGGTCCAAGCGACCCTTATGGTGATTGGTTGTAAGTCAACCTTAGACCAGCTATCCTAGTAGCGTGGATACGAGCAGTCTTCGGGCTAAACTCTAGAGGGCGTGTTAAGCCAGCTGTTATACCATCACATACCCCTTGAACACCAAGTGAAAGGACACCACACAAGTGTTATGAAAATAAACAGTGTATTTATTAGAATCACAACAGCCCTGTACTCATTATGAGGACAGGGTACTAAGCACAGAACAAAACTCTTAGGAAAATACTTCAAGTGCACAATCAATACAAGTGCCCGAGGGCACGGAAAGTTCTAGTGGTCTCGGGCGGACCCGATAAGGCAAGTCGGAAGCGAGGGACTCGGGACCCTTAAGTAAGGAGGCTATGGGGGCACCGAAATGCCGAAGTTACCTAGCCACAAGGGCTGCGGCTGCACAAGTCTTACAGGCGTGGGGGGTCTTCGCTGACGAGCCAGGAGCCGGAAGGAAGGAGTTGCTGGCCGGCGACCAGTGGAGAATAGTTCGTAGAGATCCAAGCCTGGATCAGAGATCGATGATACCTGAAAGCAGAGGGGACCAAGTTCGTACTACTAGCCAGTAGTCAGAGGGTACCAGGAGGGCACCGGATGGCCGTCACCTTGACTAGGTGAGTGGGCGACGCTAGGCTCTGCAGTCTCATGGACCAGGAGGCGTTGTCGGCGACCAGGATGGAGGTGCGAGCTGTCCCACGAAGGTTGATGCTGTCGGCGTCGCTGGGCCCAGGATTGGGGCAACAAGCCTTGGCAGATTTCAGGGCCACGTGGTAGGCCTAAAATGGCGTCTTGAGTGGACCAGAAAAGTCCGGGTGATCATAGGATTGCAGACCCTACTCTCCTACATGACCCCCCCCAAACGTTGGGACAATAAACTAACCTTGACCAGGTGAGATCCTCTTGTTCTAAGTGGAAATACCTGGAGAGCCCATCTGCATTGCCATGATCAGTGCCAGGTCTATGCTCCACTGTGAAGTCCATCCCCTGTAGGGAAATGGACCACCTAAGCAGTTTGGGGTTTTCACCCTTCATCTGATTTAGCCATAGGAGGGGCTTATGGTCGGTCTGAATCTTGAAATGAGTGCCAAACAAGTATGGCCTCAGTTTCTTCAGGGCCCACACCACAGCGAAGGCCTCCCTCTCTATAGCTGACCAATTTTTCTCTCTGGGGGTCAGCCGTCTGCTTATAAAAGCAATGGGCTGGTCATTACCATCAAAATTCAGTTGAGATAGAACAGCTCCTACACCCAACTCAGAAGCATCTGTTTGGACAATGAATGGTTTGGAGTAGTCTGGACTCTTGAGGATAGGTGCCGTGCACATGGCCTGTTTTAGGTCATCGAATGCTTTTTGACAGCTCGCTGTCCACTGAACCTTTTTTGGCATTTTCTTACTCATCAGCTCATTAAGCGGAGTCACAATCGATCCGTAATTCCTGACGAACTTCCGGTAGTAACCAGTCAGGCCCAAGAAAGCTCGAACCTGAGTCTGGGTGGTTGGAGGAGCCCAGTCCCTGATTGACTGTATCTTGCTCTCCAGTGGTTGAACTTGGCCTCCACCGACAAGGTGGCCCAAGTATACAACCTGTGTCTGCCCTATCTGGCACTTGTAGCCTTGATAGTGAGACCTGCTGCTTGCAGAGCCTCTAACACTTTCCACAGGTGGACCAGGTGATCCTCCCAGGTGGAGCTAAAGACAGCAATATCGTCAAGATACGCCGCACAGAAGTCGTCCAGCCCAGTGAGAACGTGATTCACCAACCGTTGGAAGGTGGCAGGTGCATTTTTCAAACCAAAGGGCATTACCACAAATTGATAATGCCCACCAGGGGTAGAAAATGCTGTTTTAGGCTTGGCGTCCTCAGCTAACCTGATTTGCCAATACCCAGCTGTCAGGTCAAACGTACTCAAGTAGTTGGCCGAAGCCAATCTATCGATAAGCTCGTCTGCACTTGGTATTGGGTGGGCATCAGTCTTAGTGACTCCATTGAGACCCCTGTAGTCTACGCAGAACCTCATCTCTTTCTTACCGCCCGGGGTGTGAGGTTTCGGCACTAGAACTACGGGACTAGCCCAAGGGCTATCCGAGGGTTCAATGACTCCCAACTCCAACATTTTCTGCACTTCAGTTTTGATGCAGTCTCTAACGTGATCGGGCTGCCTGTCGATTTTACTCTTGACGGGCAAGCTGTCACCAGTGTCAACCTCATGGGTACACCAATTGGTCTGACTGGGTGTTAGAGAGAACATATGCCGGAAGGATTGAAGAACCTGTTTACAATCCTCCTGTTGATGTTCGGAGAGGCTGCCACAAAAGACAACACCGTCTACCGATCCATCGTCAGGATTCTGAGTGAGCAGGTCTGGGAGAGGGTCACTCTCTTCCTCCTGTCCCTCATCTATGGCCATGAGCAAGCTCATGTCCTTCCTGTCGACATATGCTTTGAGCCTGTTGACATGGAGCACCCGATGGGGGCTCCTGGGAGTTCCAAGGTCCACCAGGTAGGTGACCTCTCCCTTTTTCTCCAGGATGGTGTAGGGCCCGGACCATTTGTCCTTGAGTGCTGCTGGGGCCACTGGCTCCAACACCCACACCTTCTGTCCGGGCTGGTAAACAGTCAAGACAGCCTTTTGGTCATGCCAAGCTTTTTAGAGTTCTTGGCTGGCCTTAAGGTTTTCGGACGCCTTCTCCATGTACTCAGCCATCCGGGAGCGGAGGCCAAGCACATAGTCCACTATGCTGGTTGCAGGCTTTTTGAGAGGTCTCTCCCATCCTTCCTTCACCAAACACAGGGGTCCTCTTACAGGATGTCCGTACAAAAGTTCAAAAGGGCTGTAGCCAACCCCCTTCTGTGGGACTTCTCTATAAGCGAACAAAAGGCAGGGAATCAGGACGTCCCATCTACGCCGGAGCTTTTCAGGTAGTCCATGAATCATCCCTTTCAGGGTCCTGTTGAACCGCTCAACAAGCCCATTGCATTGTGGATGATAGGGTGTAGTGAACTTGTAGTTGACACCACATTCCTTCCACATAGCAGTCAAGTAGCTCGACATGAAGTTTGCACCTCTGTCGGAGACGACCTCCTTAGGGAAGCCCACTCTGGAGAATACTCCAACTAGGGCTCTTGCCACCACAGGGGCTGTAGTGGTCCTAAGGGGAATAGCTTCAGGATACCTGGTGGCATGATCCACTACCACCAGTATAAACTTGTGCCCTGATGCTGTTGGGGGTTCCATTGGACCGACAATGTCAATCCCCACTCGTTCAAAGGGCACCCCCACCACAGGCATTGGTATAAGGGGGGCCTTTGTCGTGCCACCTGACTTACCACTGGCTTGGCAAGTGACACAGGAGCGACAAAACTCCTTGGTATCTTCGTTCATGTGAGGCCAGTGAAAGTGCGAGACAAGCCTGTCCCACGTCTTCGTCTGGCCTAAGTGTCCTGCTAAGGGAATCTCGTGGGCCAAGGTAAGAAGGAAACTGAGACAAGGGGATAACCAGCCTCCTGGTCATGCCAGGCTTGGGGTCTCTTGCCTCAGTGTACAGGAGTCCATCCTCCCAGTATACCTTGTGGGTACCTGTGGCGTTCCCAGCAGCCTCAGCAGCAGCCTGCTGTCTGAGGGGTTCAAGGGAAGGGCAGTCTAACTGGTCCTTCCCCAGGTCTTCTCGTGTGGGTCCCCCTGAGCCCAGAAACTCAACTTGATCAAGTTCGAGTTCTTTAGGTTCAGTTTCCCGCAATTCCTGGAGGTCAGCCTCCTCTGAGACTTGATCGTTTGACACTGTGGCTCATCCCATCTTGCTACAGTGTCTGAGCAGTGCTGGGGTCACCAAGGCGGCATTGGGCTGGCTCAAGGCCTTCCTCTCTGACCGCAGTTTTCAGGTCCAGAGTGGCTTGTTTCTTTCTGACAGCATAGCCTTAGAACAGGGGGTGCCTCAGGGCTCTGCCCTGAGCCCCACCCTGTTCAACCTTTATATGGCTCCATTAGCAGAGGTGGTCCAATCATACGGCATAGAATTGGTATCATATGCCGATGATACCAAAACTTTCCTGTTTCCAGTGTCTAGTTAATTTCTTTTCTTTTACTGTGTGTTATGTTACAGCGTCTGTCAAAGCGCTAGGACGCCCCTTTGCTGGGGCAGCTGCGCGCTATAAAAATATAAATAACATAACATAACATAATATAACATACTCAACTGCTCATTTCCCTCTCACAGGCACCCACTTTGGCAGTGGCTAACTTTAAAACCTGCATGCAGGCGCTTGCTGGCTGGATGGACCAACACTGCCTGAAGCTTAACGGCTCCAAAACTGAGGTCCTAGTGATCGGGGGAAAGGATGCCAGCTGGACTCAGGATTGGTGGCCTCCTTGCCTTGGCCCTACACCCATCCCTGGCAGGGAGGCAAAAAATCTGGGAGTATGGGTGGACCCGAAACTGTCTTTTGACAGCCATGTCAACAAAGTAGCAGGGAAGTGCTTTGGAATAATGAAGACCCTAAACCGCACTTTGGACCTTCTGCCCTTGGAGGCTAGAAAGACCATGACCCAAGCTCTAGTTACCTCCCGCATAGATTATGCGAATGTACTGCTACTGGGGACCACTGAGAAAAACATGAGGCGGCTCCAGGTGCTACAAAATACTGCAGCCCGGCTAGTTCTCAGACTCCCCAAAAGAACGGCTTCAAAACCCACTCTGTATGCTCTTCACTGGCTACCTATAAAAAAAAGGATCCTATTCAAGGCACTCTTAATCTGCCACAGGATTACCGCTTCAAAAGCCCCTGAATATTTGAAGGATTTAGCTATCCCCTATCAACCCAACAGAGCACTTCGCTCCATGGGCATGGGCCTTCTAAAAGTTCCCCGCATTAAGAAGGCCAGAATGGGCGGTCGCTCCTTCCGAGTGCTGGCAGCCAACCAGTGGAATACTCTGCCCTATGAATTAGGCAGGCCAAGACTGAAACGGTATTTAGGAAGCTGCTAAAAACACACTTGTTCATCCAGTAGCCTCGTATACTGCCTGCTCCGTCACTCTCTCCACAGCGCGGGGACACGCCGGGATGGCGTCACCATTGCGCTTTATAAGCCCCTTTATTATTATTATTATTATCCTCGACCTGGGGCAAGGGGGAAGGCGCTGCCTTAACCCGACTGCTCTTCTTCTTGGGAGGTGTCTGGTCCATTGTTCCAGGATCCAGCACCTGTTCAGTGGGGCATCGTCTGACCTGTGACCTAGTCACAGCAAGCACATGTGCTGGCAAGCCTAACATCTCCATGTGAGTCCGGTGCTCCACTTCTGACCATTGCGATGACTCCAAATCATTGCCCAACAAACAATCCACTGGGAGGTCTGAACTAACAACAACCTTTTTCTGGCCATTTACCCCTCCCCAGGAGAAAGCAACAATCGCCATACTATGACTGGTAGTGACGTTGCTGGCATTGGTCACCAGGAAATCTGTACCTGGCATGATCTGTCCAGGGTCCACAAAGTTAGGCGTCACCATGGTGACGCTGGCACCCGTGTCCCTATAGGCCTGAGCCATTCTTCCATTAATTAAAGGCGTCTGTCGGTATTTGCCCAAAGTATTGGGACTGACGTCAGGGGATATATCCACATCCCCTGTACAGACAAGGACAGCCTGAGTGAGTGTACCAACTAAGTTGTCACACCCCTCAGAACCCAAGGTTAACCCAACTAGTCCCTTGGGAGGCGCACTACTACTGCTGGCTGTACTAGGGGGCACAGGTGCCTTAGGGGCTGCAGTAGCAGGAGTCTGCCCTCCTTTCTTGGTGCACTCACTAAACCAGTGAGTTTTACTTTTACAGTATTGGCACCACCTTTTCGATTGGCCTTCTTGATTCTTCTTTTTCTGGGAAGCCTGACCCCCCCCCCTCTTTGGGTTGTTGGGGACCTGTCGAAGACTTCTGGTCATTTTGTTCCCCTTTCGAATCTTTACCCTTCTGGTCTGCTTTCTTCTGACCACCCTGGTTCTGGCCCTGGTTTTGCTTAACCCTTGTTCTGACCCATCTGTCTGCCTTCTTTCCCAATTCTTGGGGAGAGGTCAGATCCGAGTCGACAAGGTGCTGATGCAACAACTGGTTCTGACAATTGTTTAAAATCTGTTCTCGCATGATCAAATTATACAATCCTGTGTAATCAGTAACCTTACTGCCCAGCAACCAGCCCTCCAAAGCCTTAGTGGCACAATCAACGAAATCAGACCAGTCCTGAGACTGAGTTTTCTGGGTATCCCTGAACAGCAACCTGTACTGCTCAGTGGTTAGGCCGAACCCATCAATCAGTGTGTTGTTCAGGACCTGGTAATCGTTAGCATCCTCGACTCTAGTAGTGAGGAGCTTGTCTCTACCTTTACCCTCAAAGGAGAGCCACAAGATAGCTGCCCACTGACTCTGGGGGACGCACTGTACAGTGCAGGCCCGCTCCAAAGCCGTAATCCATTTGTGGATGTCATCCCCTTGCTTAAAGGGGGGCACTATCTTACTCAGGTGTCTAGTGTGTAAACTCCTGTTTTCCCGTGGGGGAATGCTGCCACCAGTGGGAATTGTCCCACTCAATTCTTGCTCTCTAGCAAAGGCGAGTCTTTCTTTGGCTAGGGCAAGTTCTTCCCTTTCGATCCGCAGATTGACTTCCCTCTCCTTTGCTTCGTACACTCTCCTCTGAGGGGATGTCATCCCTCTTCGAGAAGAGCCTCGAGAGCCATTGGTTCGAGCGGATCTGTTAGAGCCTCTCGACAGAGACCTAACTCGTCCACTCCCAATGTTAAGCTGGCCTGAGAGGGGCCCCAGGGGTCTCCTAGTACCATTCTCGTGCCGGCTTAAGTTGTCCCTAGTTAGCCGGCTAACCACTACTGGACCTTTGTCTGCCTCGTCCCCAGATGTCTCTGGCTCCTCGTCCTCCTCTTCACCTTCTGCGGAGAGATGGATAAGGTCAGGGTCACCTCGGGTTCCCTCGATGGGGGGCATATTCCCTTCTGGATGAGAAGGGTCGGTGTTACCCGCCCTCCTTGCATCATAAGTCTCCAAGAGACCAATCAGAAACGGAATGGTAGGGTTTGTACCCTGTTTTAGCTTCCGAGATGTACAGATTTGTCGCATCTCTTGGAAGCTAAGTGCAGCATACCTGGAAGTGACCTGTGGAAGGTCGACTGACACAAGGGGAGACTCAGAGTTTCCTCCTTTGTCTGACATGCTGCTTCTGGTGTGGTGTAAGTGATGCACCTACCTACACTATATGTTTGCCTACTGATCCCTTGCTAAGAGTTGTAGCCAAGGTGTGCTAAGCCTTGAGGAGCTACAACAGCTGGTTCAGTAGAACTCAGAGTATTCTAAGCTAAGTTATATGTACCTGGAGTACTTATGCGATCTTTCACAAGATATTCTTAGGATACGCGTGGTAAAACAACAGCAAGCTCAAATCCCAACCGCTGATCACCAATGTGAGAAGTTGGCCCGATATGCAGTGTTCACTATTCTAGCGGCCACTATGCATCGGTCCAAGCGACCCTTATGGTGATTGGTTGTAAGTCAACCTTAGACCAGCTATCCTAGTAGCGTGGATACGAGCAGTCTTCGGGCTAAACTCTAGAGGGCGTGTTAAGCCAGCTGTTATACCATCACATACCTCTTGAACACCAAGTGAAAGGACACCACACAAGTGTTATGAAAATAAACAGTGTATTTATTAGAATCACAACAGCCCTGTACTCATTATGAGGACAGGGTACTAAGCACAGAACAAAACTCTTAGGAAAATACTTCAAGTGCACAATCAATACAAGTGCCCGAGGGCACGGAAAGTTCTAGTGGTCTCGGGCGGACCCGATAAGGCAAGTCGGAAGCGAGGGACTTGGGATCCTTAAGTAAGGAGGCTATGCGGGCACCGAAATGCCGAAGTTACCTAGCCACAAGTGCTGCGGCTGCACAAGTCTTACAGGCGTCGGGGGTCTTCGCTGACAAGCCAGGAGCCGGAAGGAAGGAGTTGCTGGCCGGCGACCAGTGGAGAATAGTTCGTAGAGATATTGAAAGAAAGAGTTCTCCCAGATAGTTTAAGGTCCAGAGGGGAGAGAGACAAACCAAGCAAAAAATACAGAACCTCAGTAGGGACCTATATTTCTTTTGACATTGAGTAAATCTGAGAAATTTATAAGAAAGATGCCAAAGAGAGAAACTTTAAAGTATTATCCAAACCTATATATTTATTAATCTTTTTTTCATTTTTAAAATAATTTTTTAAGGAACATTTGTGCAACTGTACATATCATTTTGCTATCAATGAGAAGTTCATCATTTTTACATACATATTTTTTCAAAGGAGAATTTTTGTGAAATACAAAACATTAAATGTGCCCTCTAATAACAACTGATCCTAACAGTCAAACACGCATACTCACATACCAGTCATACTATTTCTTGTTTTAAAAAAGAGGCATACCTATCAACATAAACACAAAACTAAATCTTACAAAACATAAGACTAACACAATTGGCAACTCTAAGGTGTACTTAATGGAATACCATGGGAACCTAGTTGATACAGTTCTACTAGTTGGGATGGAATTAACCAGTTCGTATCCAAAACAGTAGATGTTGGGCCGACGTACGTTTCGGTGAGTGTCACCTTCCTCAGGGCCAAGGACAACGTATACAAAAATATAGCATAGGTAATTGTGGGAGCGCAGGTCGGATAAACAGGCGTGGAGGCAAAAGATAGTTTCGAATTGGTTGCTTATTAATAACAGATGGATGGGTAAAGGTTCGTGAATCAACGTGAATGTCCTCGTCCGTTTCTTCCGCTGGTAGAGGGGCGATGTTGTAGATGTTTCCCGGCTCCTCGTCTTCGGAGTCTTCAGGGTTTTCCCGGAGGCTCATAAAAGAAGCGGAAAAAGAAAGGGGCCGTCAGACTACTTGTTCTATATAATTAGTTTAGAAGGATACCGTCACCACACCACGTGTCCTGTCTCTAGTACTTTCCGTGTAGAATTAAACAAACAGGTCCAAGTATCAAGAAAAACGAGACAAGGTTTAAACTAGGCTACGGTTGAACTGAACTGAGGCATAGCGGTCATATTGTCCCTTCAAGAAAACAAACATGTACCCTTGGTCACCACAGCCTATTGGGATGCGTAACCGTCAACAATCACGGAAATGAGTAGTGTGAGTTGATACTTTTCTCAGTATCAACTCCCGGTTCAACAAATTACACAACACTTCTACGTTTCTCCAAGAAATTACCACGTTATGTCAGGATAACTGAGTAGGCATTTGTTAAGTCAAAGAATCAGTTTAACATCACTGTTTCCACACTCTACCCTCAGTCCCTTGTAACACCCCACTCACCGGCCCTGCCGTAACTCTCCAGAGTCACGGCCGCTCTCCAGCATCCTCCGGGGGACTCCACCAGTCCTCACACCACGGTTCGTCTGCTTCCTCTTCTGCGACGTCGTCGTTCCGGAGTCTTGATCCGCTGGTTTGGTTCCGTTGCAAAGGGTCCGTCTTCTCCACTGGCGTCTCCTCTCCTGGCGTCTCCTCCGCTGGCGTCTCCTCGGCTGGCGTCTCCTCCGCGGTTTTCCTCTTCCAACCCAACGCGCCTTCGTCCCTGTAAACTCGCCTTTTCATTGGTTCACTAGGTGCACCTCCGGGGTCAGGTCCAACCTCTTCCGGGTCCTGACTATCGTTGGCTCTCTGTAGGAATACGGAAAGACGGCATGGAGTTTCAGATTTGGGAGTGTCCGATAAGTCCGTGGACGAATTAGGAGACGTAATTGCCCATGGAGCTACAGCGGTGAGTTCTTCCTCACATCCCCTTTCCCTTGCTGTCCTACTACTTGGGGACAATTCCTGAGGGAAACGAGACAAAAAGTCTGCATTGCCTTGATCCCGACCTTTCCTGTGTTTGGTGCAAAACCGAAAAGGTTGAAGAGCCAGAAACCATCTGAGTACTCTCTCATTATGTCCCTTGTTCCTAGCCAACCATTCCAATGGTGCGTGGTCTGTGAACAGGGTGAACTTCCTACCTTCCAACTAGTATCTCAGCGATTCTATGGCCCACTTAATCGCCAAGGCTTCTTTCTCTATGGTGGCATAATTCTGTTCCCTCGGAAACAATTTACGACTTATGTATAAGATGGGTTTTTCGCCTTGTGGGGTATCTTGCGATAAGACTGCTCCTATACCTAAGTCGGAAGCATCCGTCTGTAGGATAAAAGGGAGGGAATAGTTCGGACTGATTAACACAGATTCTGAGGTCAAAGTGTTTTTCAGAGACTCAAACGCTTGTCTAATCTCAAGAGAGGGATGTCGGAGAATTTCCTCAGTTTTACAATTTTTTTGTAACAAGTTGGTCAAAGGGGCTGCCCTCTGTGAAAACTGAGGAATGAATCGCCGATAGTATCCCAACAGTCCCAGAAAGGCTCTTAAGTCTTTCTTTGTCTGAGGTAAAGGTACTTGAGAAATCGCTGTGAGTTTGGAAGTTTGGGGTCTGATTACTCCCTCACCTAACAAGTATCCTAAATATCTTACTGTTTGGGATGCAAGATGGCTTTTTGCAGGATTGATTCGTAACCCATATTTTCCTAGAGACTGAACTACATTGCAAAGATGACTCAAATGTTGTTCCCATGTGTCACTGTAGATGATTATATCATCTATATAAGCGCCAGCATACCGTTCATGGGGTCGCAGTATTACATTCATGGCCCTCTGGAAAGTAGCTGGTGCTCCATGTAAACCAAAGGGTAGAACTTTGAACTGATACAACCCATCGGGTGTAGAAAAAGCCGTTTTCTCACGGTCTTCTCTGCGAAGTGGAATTTGCCAGTATCCCTTACAAAGGTCAAGAGTACTGATATATTTTGCTTGACCGATTCTTTCCACCATCTCGTCGACTCTTGGTAAGGGATAAGTATCGAACTCGGATATTTTGTTCATGTTGGACAGGCCACACGAAGGGCCGCTCCCCCTCTGCCCGACCAGGCCCGAGCCCGGTCCCTCAAGTGTCACACACCACCACTGCACGTTTTTACGTCCCCTCCGGGACCCTTGCCCCTGAACATATCGACCTCGTGGGCCCGATCCACTACCGGCCCGCGCGCCCAGCCTGGGCGCCATCTTGGACACTCCACCACGAGGCCGCGTGGCCCCCGATCGACCCCAACCCTGGGCCTGGCCAGGCCTCAGACATCCCGGCACCACCATCCACCCAGGAGGTGAGCGGGCTACTTGGCAGGTCAATGGGAGAAAGAGGTGTCGATGGCTCTCCCCCACCAGGTGCCGCTCGCCCACAACCTCCCCGGGCGCTGGCTCCACCCCCCTGCTGGGTGTCTGGACTCCTTCATCCCGGACCCCCCGACCTCCAAGTGCGAGGGTCCGGACATCAAAGGGCACCAGCCCTATAACTGGGGCAGCTCCAAAGCAGGAAGGCAGTTGTATCCTGGAGTCGAGAGACGCAGAGAAGAACTCATCCTTGACGGGCTACTGGCGCTGCCGTAGCTCTGCCTTGTGAACCATCGTCCTGCCTGCTGGCGCTGCCGCAACCTTCGTAACCTTCATCGTCGTCGGGACCTGCTGGCGTGGCCGCGGACCGTTTGTAACTACCATCTCCATCGGGACCTGCTGGCTCCGCCGCGGACCGTCGCTTCCTTCATCCATCTCGGGACCTGCTGGCTCCGCCGCGGCCCGATCATCTAGAACGCCGAGCTCGAGGATTGAGAGCTATTTTCATCTATTGGTAACAAGACTGTCCCGCTACCCTTTTCCCATTCCAGAGACCAGAATCGAGGGGACCCCTGAGTCCAGACCTCCTTGTATCATTTTACCGTACTTAAAGATTTGCTTATAAAGTCTCGTTAAACCTTATCCTGGTGTGGTGTCCGTCTGTGGGGGGGAAGTTATTTGTCTGTACGATCGCTGGAGACGGCTCTCCCCGGAGACCTCTCCCCTTATCCTCGGCCGACCCTCCCGGTCCGTCTAACAGTTCACCTCTCTAAAGTCAATACAAAAGCGCACTGACCCATCAGGTTTGGGAACGAGGACTATGGGTGAATTCCATTCACTCATGGATGGTTCGATAATGTCCATTTGGAGCATTTTCTGTATTTCTTCCCTTATAGTCTGTCTACGGGCTTCAGGAATTCTATAAGGTCGTAACCGAACCCGTTTCCCAGGCGGCGTCCTGATTGCATGTTCTATAAAGCTTGTCCTACCCGGGGTGGTGGAAAATGTCTCCTGTAACGGTTGTAATACCTGTGTCAACCTCTCTCGTAACATCATATTCAACTCTGGATCTATGCACTGATCAAAGGAAGTGGTTTCTGTTTCTGCTAGGTTCACCATATCAGGTAGGGGCCCTTCCCATTTTTTCAATAAATTGATATGATACACTTGGGTCACATGTCGAATGGAGTCTAACTCGATGCGATAGGTCACTGGGGTTACTTTCTCTACTACAACATAGGGTCCCTGCCACTGTCCCAATAATTTGTGGTCAGAGGACGACATCATCAATAATACAGGATCTCCTACCTGGAGAGATCTTGCTTTAGCACCTTTATCGTACTGGCGTTTTTGTGCTGTTTGCGCCTCCTCCAAATTGTTTCTAACAATGGTCCTTATCTGACTCAAATGAGTTCGGAGATTTGACACATATTCAGTGATGGGTTTCGAATTGTGTGGTTCGGTCTCCCACCTCTCCTGTGCCATCTCGAGTAGGGTTCTGGGTTTGTGGCCATACAATAACTCAAAGGGAGAATAGCCCGTACTTTTCTGCTCTTTGCAACGAATGGCAAATAAAGCCAAAGGCAGCATATCCTCCCACCTTCTAGTTTCTAAGGCTAAGAGTTTTTTCAAAGTCGTTTTGATAGTGGAGTTATATCTTTCAACCAGGCCATCCGTTTGAGGATGATAGGCTGATGTACGTATCTGTTTGATTCCTAGCTGCAAACACACCTCTTTCATAAGACGGGATACAAACGGGGTTCCCTGGTCTGTTATGACTTCTTTTGGAAACCCTACTCGTGAAAAGACATTGATCATGGCCTTCGCCACATTCGTGGTATCTGGCTTCCGCAGGGGTAAAGCCTCGGGAAACCGAGTGGCATAATCTACGATCACTAGGACATAACGACACCCACTACGTGAGGGTAACAAAGGGCCTATGATGTCCATACCAACTCTACAGAAAGGTTCGCTAATTATGGGGAGAGGCTGTAAGGGGGCTCTGGGTGGGTGGTATCTGCTGTTACGCTGGCAAATGGGACACTCTTTACAATACCGTTTCACTTGCTGATATATCCCAGGCCAATAAAACAACTCTAGGATCTGTTTTTCCGTTTTCTCAGCCCCAAAATGTCCTCCAAGTAGATGGCTATGAGCCAAATATAATACTTTTTCTCTAAATGGCTCAGGAACTAGTAGTTGAGCTTTTTGTGTTGGATTTCCTTTTCTATATAACAAACCCTGTTTCTTGAAAAAATAAGGACATACATGTTGGGGATCCTCATCATTGAGTGCTTGATTCCATGCTCCCTGCAATGCCGGATCTTCCTGTTGAGCTGCATGGAAACTCCTATCTGTTTCCCAGGGATTTTCGTCCACAGTGATAGGTAGGGCTACAGGATTTTTGTTTTTCTCAGCCCGTCTTTGCCTTTTGCTTTTTCGTGTTTTCGCTTCCGGCCATTCTTTCTCTTCGTCTTGCGAAAACGGGGCAGTTGATAACCACTCCTTTTCTTGAGAGGACTTATCCTGCAACAATTGATCTAACTTGGGATAGTCCGTTCCAAGGATTGCTTGTTCGGGTAACTGAGGAATCAACCCCACAGTCAGAGTGGTACCTTCATCCTTCGGGTGTCTTATTCGTACTTGTGCAGTTGGATAGGGTTTTGTGTCCCCGTGAACACACCTGATGGCTACTGCTCCATCCACGGGACCTATGTGGGCACCCAAATCCTGAGGCCGTACTACACTATGTCGACAACCCGTGTCGGCTAAGGCGGTTACTTTCTGTCCGTTCACAGACACAGTGCAATGATATGGGGGTTGTGTTCTTTCTGAGGACGAACAATAATAATTACGCACCACCCCTATTTCCATGGGTTCTTCCTTCTCTTTTTGTGGACAAAATCGCGCTATGTGGCCCATACCTCCACATTGGTAACACTGTGGTCCCATTGGGGCCCGAATCATGGGTGTTCCGGGTACAATGGCTATAGCTTCAGGTTTTTTCTGTGGAAGTGGGCGAGAGGGTCGGTGGGGTACAGGTCCACTTGTTTTCCCGAAAAATTCAGTACCTTTTTGGAGTTCTTGAGCCCTACTGTAAGCACTCGCAATCTCTACTGCTGTCTCAAGCGTTAGATTGGCTTGTTGTCGAACCCACTTTTGTATAGGAGGATGAAGGGAGGTCAAATATTGCTCTAAATAAATCTTTGCCATAATGCCGTTTTTGTCGGTGGTTGCAGGTTTCAACCATCTATCGGCCATGTCTTTTACTCGGAAATATAAAGCTCGTGGCGTCTCCTGGGGACCCTCTTTCATTTGACGAAACTTTTGTCTGTATGATTCATCGTCAATTCCTAATCGTTCCATGATACATTTTTTTATATCTGTGTATGCTACACCTCCTTGTACCATTGCCGCTTGATAAGCTGCTTGTAAATAACCTGAAAGTAGTGGTCCTAGGTACTGTCCCCATTTATCTGCAGGCCATGATGCTGCGGTCGCCATTCTTTCAAAGTTAGTAAAGAAAAAATCGGGGTCTTCCCCACTTACATATCGCTGTAATACAACGGAGGGCAACGTTGTAGGACCTCTCTGTTGTCCCAATGCCTCTGTCAGTTTGCCCAATGCTGTCTCTTGCGTTTGCCCTTGACCGGTTATAACTTGTTGTATTTTCGCTCGGTCTTCTTCCACTACAGTCAAGAACCGTTCCATCACCTTTCCCAGGTGTTCTTGATTTTCGGCCATCTTGGCGAGTGCGGCCTCCATCACGCCTTGCGATCCCACTTCTGACACCACTTGTGGGAGCGCAGGTCGGATAAACAGGCGTGGAGGCAAAAGATAGTTTAGAATTGGTTGTTTATTAATAACAGATGGATGGGTAAAGGTTCGTGAATCAACGTGAATGTCCTCGTCCGTTTCTTCCGCTGGTAGAGGGGCGATGTTGTAGATGTTTCCCGGCTCCTCGTCTTCGGAGTCTTCAGGGTTTTCCCGGAGGCTCATAAAAGAAGCGGAAAAAGAAAGGGGCCGTCAGACTACTTGTTCTATATAATTAGTTTAGAAGGATACCGTCACCACACCACGTGTCCTGTCTCTAGTACTTCCCGTGTAGAATTAAACAAACAGGTCCAAGTATCAAGAAAAACGAGACAAGGTTTAAACTAGGCTACGGTTGAACTGAACTGAGGCATAGCGGTCATATTGTCCCTTCAAGAAAACAAACATGTACCCTCGGTCACCACAGCCTATTGGGATGCGTAACCGTCAACATTCACGGAAATGAGTAGTGTGAGTTGATACTTTTCTCAGTATCAACTCCCGGTTCAACAAATTACACAACACTTCTACGTTTCTCCAAGAAATTACCACGTTATGTCAGGATAACTGAGTAGGCATTTGTTAAGTCAAAGAATCAGTTTAACATCACTGTTTCCACACTCTACCCTCAGTCCCTTGTAACACCCCACTCACCGGCCCTGCCGTAACTCTCCAGAGTCACGGCCGCTCTCCAGCATCCTCCGGGGGACTCCACCAGTCCTCACACCACGGTTCGTCTGCTTCCTCTTCTGCGACGTCGTCGTTCCGGAGTCTTGATCCGCTGGTTTGGTTCCGTTGCAAAGGGTCCGTCTTCTCCACTGGCGTCTCCTCTCCTGGCGTCTCCTCCGCTGGCGTCTCCTCGGCTGGCGTCTCCTCCGCGGTTTTCCTCTTCCAACCCAACGCGCCTTCGTCCCTGTAAACTCGCCTTTTCATTGGTTCACTAGGTGCACCTCCGGGGTCAGGTCCAACCTCTTCCGGATCCTGACTATCGTTGGCTCTCTGTAGGAATACGGAAAGACGGCATGGAGTTTCAGATTTGGGAGTGTCCGATAAGTCCGTGGACGAATTAGGAGACGTAATTGCCCATGGAGCTACAGCGGTGAGTTCATCCTCACAGTAATCTTAAAAAATTGAGGGCATAATACAATTTTCTATGTTGTAGTAAATCTGGGCGTAGGTTGTATTGTGGGACTACTCCCAAGAACCCCCGGTCACGGCAACAGCTCTTCGAGGAAAAGGCTCCATCTACGAATGCTCGAATAACTCCCCACATTGGGCTCAGCCCCTGGAACCCCCGGTTGCGGCGTCAGACCTCTACAATAAGCACATAGATAGAGGCTGGCTGATCCATATTACCCAAGATTTAAACATCTATAAACACAAACGATCAGAAAAAAACCCACGATACACAGAGGTTCCCCGTGCCACCCAACTAGATGGTTCCATAACCTAGAAAACTAAAGAGAACTTTCCAAGGAAATTGAGCTTTTGCCTTAAAAGATTGGCCAGCATCTGTCCCACAATACAACCTACGCCCAGATTTACTACAACATAGAAAATTGTATTATGCCCTCAATTTTTTAAGATTACCTATGCTATATTTTTGTATACGTTGTCCTTGGCCCTGAGGAAGGTGACACTCACCGAAACGTACGTCGGCCCAACATCTACTGTTTTGGATACGAACTGGTTAATTCCATCCCAACTAGTAGAACTGTATCAACTAGGTTCCCATGGTATTCCATTAAGTACACCTTAGAGTTGCCAATTGTGTTAGTCTTATGTTTTGTAAGATTTAGTTTTGTGTTTATGTTGATAGGTATGCCTCTTTTTTAAAACAAGAAATAGTATGACTGGTATGTGAGTATGCGTGTTTGACTGTTAGGATCAGTTGTTATTAGAGGGCACATTTAATGTTTTGTATTTCACAAAAATTCTCCTTTGAAAAAATATGTATGTAAAAATGATGAACTTCTCATTGATAGCAAAATGATACGTACAGTTGCACAAAAGTTCCTTAAAAAATTCTTTTAAAAATGAAAAAAAGATTAATAAATATATAGGTTTGGATAATACTTTAAAGTTTCTCTCTTTGGCATCTTTCTTGTAAATTTCTCAGATTTACTCAATGTCAAAAGAAATATAGGTCCCTACTGAGGTTCTGTATTTTTTGCTTGAATAGTTCGTAGAGATCCAAGCCTGGATCAGAGATCGATGATACCTGAAAGCAGAGGGGACCAAGTTCGTACTACTAGCCAGTAGTCAGAGGGTACCAGGAGGGCACCGGATGGCCGTCACCTCGACTAGGTGAGTGGGCGACGCTATGCTCTGCAGTCTCACGGACCAGGAGGCGTTGTCGGCGAGCAGGATGGAGGTGCGAGCTGTCCCACGAAGGTTGATGCTGTTGGCGTCGCTGGGCCCAGGATTGGGGCAACAAGCCTTGGCAGATTTCAGGGCCACGTGGTGGGCCTAAAATGGCGTCTTGAGTGGACCAGGAGGGTCCGGGGTGCTCCTCTCGTAAAAAGGAGCAAAAGGCTAGTCTGGAGCAACCAGACCAGCAACGTTGGTTGTCGTTCGTCGTCAGAGGGTCACAAGCCAGCGGCTAGTGATCGGACAACGTGCTGAACAGCAAAGCAGAAGGGCCCCACGCAGATCGTGGAGATACTGGGAGGCTACGCTTCGGTGCTGGAGCTGCTCAGGGTCGGGGCTTCTCGGACCCCAGAGCACTCACCAGAGGATTCCTTCGGTGGTCGTGCTGGTTAAGAAAGCGTGCAGGTTTTGATGATGGCCGGTCCCTCGAGGTCTCGTCGTACCCACAGATCTCAGCTGAGCTGACGATGTGGGTAGAGGTCAGAGGTGCCAGGGAAGCCGGTTCTCGTCGAGCTGGGTCGTCGGATTCCTGAGGAAGGGCTTGCAGCAAACCGCAGAGTTCTTAGATGGTGCCTGCGGACGCAGGGTGACTACTCCTTAGCCACAAGGGAGAAATCTTAAGAAGAGTCTCAAAGTCCTTTCGTAGAAAGTATTCTTGATTCAATTTGGAAGGGTCCCCGCTCCGGCCTTTATCCTAAAGAAAGGGGTGGGTACATGACTAGGTCCTGCCCTAGGGGTGGGACCAGGAAGGGGGGTAGTTACACCCCTCTCCCCTGCCGGACTTTCCCCAGGTCAGGGGCCGCGCGCCCCTGGAACTGGTTCTAACCGGCAGATGCGTAGTGAGCACCGGGGTGCCACTCCGCAGTCACCTTCCTGTAAAGCCCTGCCTACCCAGGATACACAAAACCCTGTCTGGGATGGTGCGAACACCGCCCCGGACAGGAAACCCTTTGTCCAAGCTCTCCTCGCTGGAAGGACTCCCAGCAGCAGGAGGTCAGACTCGTGTCTATGGTGGCAGCGTCCATTTTGTGGAGCTGAGGCTTCAGTTAACTTTAACCTGGGTTCACGGTTACGTACATGTCGTGTCCCTCTAGAAGGGCGGAATGCCAACCTCGTCGCCAGCATTGGTGAGGGGGGCAGCATCCCGATTCGTATGACACCTTACTCGACATGTCTTGATAACGCAATACCGAAGTTACCAATAGGGTACGCGTTACCATGGAACAGCCATTGGGTCTTGGTTCCGCAAGCTGCAACCGGGCTCGGCTCGTGCCAGAGCCCAGTTCACACGATTCCACGCACTCTGCCTTGAGGATTGTCAAGGCCTGCCATAGGAGTGGCTGATAGGAACTCGGGTGTCCATTTGAGGGTTAGATATAGGGATACTATACCTACAGCAATGGGCGAGTACGCCACGTTGCCCCAGCTGTCGTGCAGCCAGTTGTGTCAGATTTAGATGGCCATCCAGGGGTGGCATAATACATGCTTCAGCCCCTGGTAGGCCCTGGGTACACCGATGCCCTGAGTTACAGGGTCTGACAGGGTGGCCCAGTTCCAATTGGGTAATGCACCTAAGGTACACACATCAATTTAGCGAGAGAACAGCTAGGCTGTGGGTCTGATTAGCAGGCCCACAGCCCGAGAAAGTCGTAAACCAGTGAAACAAAAGCAAAAAGTCCGGGTGATCATAGGATTGCAGACCCTACTCTCCTACACCTGTCACCTCGTATGCCGATGATACTCAGTTGATCGTACCCCTAGAGGACAACTCAAACAAGGCTGAGCTCAATCTTAAAAACTGCTTAACTGCGGTCTTCCAATGGATGGACACTAACCACCTCCGATGCAACTCTAGCAAAACAGAGATCCTCCCCATCGGAAAGAACACCTCCTTCTGCCCAGCCCTTTGGTGGCCGGATAACTCTGTTGCCCCTCCCCAGACCGTCACAACAGCTAGAAACCTCGGCGTACTATTTGACTCAGACCTATCTTTTGACCAACACGCCAGGAATGTGGCCGGCAGATGCTTCGGGATAATTAAATCTCTTAGAAAGTTCTTTGACTTTCTCCCGCTTGAGGCCAGGAAAACTGTAACAGTAGCCCTCATAATCTCGCGCGTTGACTACTGTAACGGCCTCCTGGCCGGGACTAAAAAATCCACTCTGACCAAACTCCAAAGCGTCCTTCACACGGCTGCCCGCCTGGTCCTAAAATTACCCCGCAAATCCTCAATCTCTGCAGCCCTAAAAACCCTGCATTGGCTACCCCTCCATAAAAGAATACTCTTCAAAATACTTACTGTTGCCTTTCGGGCGTTTTACAACACTGGTCCTAAATACTTAACCAGACGCTTCCCACACTACAACCCGAGTCGCTCCCTTCGTTCTGCCCAAGACAATCTCATGTCCTCCGCCAGGTACAACCTGAAGTTAAAAGGTGGAAAAACTTTAAGCTCCCTGGCCATCAAAGCTTGGAACAGCATGCCCAAACACTTGAGACAACAGACCCTAGAGAAGCCTTTCAGAAAACTTCTTAAAACTTGGATTTTTAACCTTCCCGACGACTGGACCAGAGCCGCCATCTAGCCTTCCTTCGCGCCTCCTGGACCGGGCATTCAGGATTCTCAGCGCCATGATGCTCCCTCCGGTGCGAACGCTGCGCTTTAGAAATACCCCCTCAAATATCAAATATCAAATATCGAGTTTTTTATGTCGAATTACAGTAATATCAATTCAAAAATATAGAATGGACACAATATCAAATTGACAGAATACAGACTACAAAAATATCGACTAGAACAGCATTAATATCGATTCCAAAATAGAGAATGGACAAAATATCTAATGGACAGAATATAGACAACAAAAATATCGAATTTGAGGTAAGTAAGTCAATATGAATTATTTAAAGTGTTTTTTATGTTACTATATGTGTGAAAAGTGTGTATTTATTTTACAATTCATTTGAATTAATTAATTAAATTGTATTTCATTTTTGCGTAATATAATTCTGTAGCGGGTTGTGGGTTTATAGGGGAATAGGGTGGGAAGTCATTTAAATATAATTATTTAAATATGTTAATTTTTTTATTGGTATTTATGTTGAATTCATTAGTAATTAATTATTAATTGGTAATTACTTAAAATATAATTGGTAATTCATTTTAATTAATTGATTAATTCATAATTATGTTAATTAAATTAATGTCATTTCTGCAGCGGTTGTGGGTTTATAGGGGAATAGGGTGGGAAGTAATTTTAATATAACGAATTAAATATGTTAATTTATATCTTGGTATTTATATTGAATTGATTGGTAATTAATTAGTAATTGGTAATTAATTAAAATATAATTGGTAATTAATTTTAATTAATTGATTAATTGATAATTACGTTAATTAAATTATTGTAATTTCTGCAGCGGGTTGCGGGTTTATAGGGGAATAGGGTAGGAAGTAATTTAAATATAAATAATTAAATATGTTAATTTTTTTATTGGTATTAATGTTGAATTAATTGGTAATTAATTATTATTATTATTTTTTTTTAACTTTATTTTTGTCGCAGACAATGATAGCATAGAACAGTTGCGCCGACAGCTACAGGAAAGTAACGACATTATGGCAAAGAACATACTTCTGTGTACACGGCCCATCAGCCCACAACCCGAAGGCCGGGCGGCGGTAGAAGGTAGCATGTAAGCCAGGTCCTGAACCTAGCCATGTAACCGCGCGGCAGGATATTCTGATCTGCTTTTCTTTTTCTTTAATACAGGTTACCCCCCAACTCCCCAAAGGAACCCCCCCCAAAAACTTCGGCATTCATGACTAAAACATGTGTATACAGGTCGTTCACCTCATTATGGCACTCCTATCGGCAGATAGAGCAGCGATCATTACGTAAATTAGGAATGAAACCTTGAGATACCAAAACACAATACCTCTCAGTTGTAACCTACATGTGCGCGTGCGGTCAGGCACTCCCCCAACTCACTGCCCTCCCCCACCCTCCCCCCGCCCTCATCCTCAGACCCTGTATCCCCAGGGGTGAACAACTCCACACTTGTACCATCCGAGTCTTCGGCTGCCTCTCCCACCACTCGCATCATTCTCCACGCAAGCAGGTCGTCCTGAAGCTTCACATCATTACGCACGGTTTGCATGAAGGTTTCCTCCGCCAGGGACCATTCCCCCACATCCCTAAGCCACTGTGACATCTCTGGGGCCCTCTGTCCCATCCATGTGATGGCCACCCTCCTCCTTGCCTGTACTAAAAGTAGTTGTAACATTTTTTAGGGCAAATTACACTTCCTGGGCTTGGGGACTAAGGCTAACAAGCAGTGAAGGGGGGTCAGTTCCATCCGGAGTTCAGTAACTTTACAAATGTGCGCCACCACCGACTGCCAGAAGGCGTAAACCAACGGGCAGTTCCACGCCAGATGAAGGAAGGAGGCACCCGGCGCGCCACACCTAGGGCAGTCATCGCGCTTGTCCGGGGCAATACGCTTCAAAGCAACCGGAGTCACATATGTTCGGTGTAAAAAGTTAAAGTGTGTCAGTTTGAACCGTGCATTGCACGACACCTTCCGGGTGAGGGTACCAATGCGTTTGCGCTGTGTCGGGCCCAAAGCAACCCCCAGGTCAGCCTCCCAGGCCGCCCACGCCGGTGGAACCGGTGGGGTAGAGTCCTGCCACATGGCTGAGTACAATAGGGTTATCAGCCTCCTGCCCCACCACAGGAAAGGATAATATTGAGGGTATGGGACACAGGGGGCGCATCAGGGAATTGCGGCCAAGTATCCCGTGCCATTGCATGGAGGCCCCTGTAGTGTAGGAACTGTCCCTCACCGAGTCCGAACGTCTCCGTCGCCCGTTCGATAGATAGAAACGTGTCGTCCGGGTAGAGATCTGCCAACAGCTCGCACCCACCCGCTCTCCAGTCATGGAAAGGCATGTGTACCTCCATGTCCACCACTGGGGCCATGATCCATATCGGCAGCTCCCTGTGAAAGGGGGCCCTCCGTAGGATTTTTTTCACAACGCGCTGCCAAATGGCTGCGGTGTGGCGCACTATGTACGGCAGCGCCGCATCCGCGCCCCTGCCGCGCATCAGGGCCATCTGTACTGCTCGTTCATCCGCACTACCCGCAAGGAGCCGTAGTTCCCAGGTGTCCGCATCCGCGAACCACCTGGCAGCTGGCAACAGCTGAGCTGCATAGTAGTAGAGGTCGAATCTCGGCGCCTCCAACCCCCCCTCCTCCCAGCTCCGGACAACCGTGTGTAAGGCAACTCTACTGCGCCTGCCGCCCAGAGTAAGGACGTAAGGAGAGTATTAAGAGTGCGGAACATCCGCGGGGGAAGTGGGCACAAAGAATTCTGCAACACATACAGCACCCGCGGCAGCATCACCATTTTCGCCGCTGCCAGCCGTCCCATCGGGGAGAGAGGCAATGTATTCCAGAATGTCACCGATTGTTGTAGGGAGTGCACTACCCTATCCGCATTGCGGGCCAGCAATTGTTCGTCCGACGACGCCACTTGTATCCCCAGATGGCGGAAGGCTTCCAGTTCCCACCGCAAACCCAGGTGTGGCAAGTCCCCGCGCGCGTCCACATTACATCCCGCTAGGGGGAAGATCAGGGACTTCCCTGCATTGATACGCAGGCCCGAAGCTGCGCCAAAACGGTCCAGTAACCGTAGCAAAACCGGTAGCGCGTCCTGCGGAGATGTTAAGTAAAACAGAGCATCGTCTGCATACAAGGACACCGTGTGGACATTACTCCCCACTTTGATTCCCCATTGGGCCATTGTGGCACGGACCTCCACCGCCAAAGGCTCAATTGCCAGGGCGAACAGGAGCGGCGAGAGGGGGCATCCCTGACGGGTGCCTCTCTCCAACGCCCAGTCCTCCGAGCGTGCAGCCCCAAGTTTGACTCTGGCTCGAGGCGCCCGATACAGTATCTGGATCCACTTGCGAAACACGGGCCCCAATCCCACCTGTTAAAGCACCTCTGATAGGTACCCCCAGCTAACCGTATCAAATGCCTTGGCCAAGTCTATCGAAACCAGGACCTGGGGATCCTCTCTACCGCGCACCTCATGCATAACATGGGTTAATCGCCGCAGATTCATCGCGGTGTTGCGTCCGGGGATGAACCCACACTGGTCCTGGTGAACCAACTGGGCCATGTGCGGCGCCAACCGAACGGCTAAGAGTTTGGTCAGGATCTTGACATCCGTGTTAATCATTGTGATAGGGCGGTATGCCGCGGGGTCATAACCATCACCACCCGGCTTTAGAAGCATACAGATCTCACCCTGGTACATTGTGGGCGGAAGAGCTCCATCCTCCAACGCTGTAAGGAAGACCTGGAGGAGGAGGGGGCCGAGGACGTCTCCGAATGCGTGGTAGAACTCGGAAGGAAACCCGTCTCCTCCCGGGGATTTCGCCGTCGGTAGGCCGGCCATAGCCACACGCACTTCGTGGAGGGTCAAAGCCCCATCTAATTCTTCCGCTGCCGCTCTCGGAAGGGCCGGAAGAGTCACTCCTCGGAGGTAAGGCTGATAGGATGCTTCCGGGACCAGCGGGTCTGCCGTATACACCTGCTGCAGGTTGGTTTTGAGAACCCGCAATATACCGGACTCCGAATGCACCATGACCCCATCAGGGCCCCTCAGGGCAAGTATCCGAGCCGGGGCCGATTCTTTCTTCAAAATCCAGGCCAATAATCGGCCGGATTTGTCCCCCTCCCTGTGGAGACGCTGTCTAAATTGACCCAGCGTGTATCTGTTGAGGCGCGTAAGTATATTGTGTAATTGCTCCTGGGCTTCCCGCTCCAGGGCCAGTTCCGGTTCCCCAGGATTTGGTGAGGCCTGGCGAGTCCGCAGGGTGTCTTCAGCCTCCCGCAGTTCACGGGTCAGCTGTCGGCGGACCCCATAAGTAAGAGCCATGCATTCACCCCGCACCACTGCCTTCAGAGCGTCCCATTTCGTCGACAGGGGCACGTCGTCCCCCTCCCAGTTCAGGTCGACGTAATTAGTGAGTGTAGTCTGCACATGATCTCTACCCAATGGGTCCTGCAGTAGGTCCGCAGGCATCCGCCATGTACGGGGGCGGCAAGGCTGGTCGACGTCCTGCGTAGCGCACAACACCGGGGAGTGGTCAGACAGGAAGCGGGCCAGATGGGTGACCTTTAGGGAATACGACGCGTCCATATTCGCGGCGAGGACCCTATCTAGTCTGCTATGGGTGTCGTGTGTAGGAGTGTAACAGGTGTACAGTTTCTGTGACGGGTGGCTCTGATGCCACACATCTACTGCTCCCAAGTTCGCCATGACCTCGCGCAGTCTCGCTGTCATGCGAGGTTTCGTCCCTGCTCGGGGAGGATGCCTATCTAGGACCGGGTCCAAGACACAGTTAAAGTCTCCGAACCACAGGAGAGGGCTGTCCACGTCCGACACTAAGACGTCTTGCATTTGTGGGTAGAAGGTCGGGTCGTCTACGTTAGGTGCATATGTATTAAGTAGTGTAAGGTCCCTGCCATTCAATTTCACCCTCAGCAGCAGGTACCTGCCCTCAATGTCCGCTTCCGCATACTGTACCGCAAGGGGGACCCCGGGTGCTACCCAGATCAAGACCCCACGCGCATACGTCGAAAAGGAAGAGTGAAAGACTTGACCCCGCCATTTTTTAGCTAGCTTTTGCGCCCCCTCCTCATTCAGATGCGTTTCTTGCAAACATGCAATCGAAATGCCATGCCTCCGAAGGAAGGACAGGACACCTTAAGAATTTGTATCCCATGTTTCCTGTAAGTGCCCCGCCGGGCCATGCAGTCTGCTGCCAAAATACCGCCTCCTAGGGGCCTGAACAGTGATACACATGATGCCTATACCAACATTCTTAAACAGTACCCCCCCATCCCCCCCCCAACATTGCAACATTTGCAGAACACTCCCCCCACCCACGAGCAGGATAACGACAACAACCCAACCTGTCCACCCACCCTTCCCCCGCTGGTGCCAGGACGTGCACAGCCTCCCCACACACCCCTCACAACACATCACACACCCACACAACAATGAATGAACTGCATACACCCCCCCCCCCCCAGCTCCCCGCAAGACCCAATGCTCACATTGAGTACGGCCGGCTCCGGTCCAGCTGTAGTCGACCATACAGGACCAGGTCTGACAGTAGCACCCCCTCCTCCCAAATATCAATCAATTCCCACATTGCAAATCTACCGGCCCCCGTCTCCCCCCCACTATGCAAAGTCTGGTGGCTCCGGGTACAATGTCACTCCAGTGTCCACCTATACCCCTCTCCACCCCGGGAGCCACAGCAGTCATCTAAAGACAAAGTACATAGGGCTCCTACATCACCTCAGGGTGGGCCATTCACCTCCAGGGCCCCAGCTCCCCCAGTCTCCTGAATCACCAGGTCCGACGGTGCCATGTCTCTCACCGCAGCTGGTATCGTGTCCGGGACCAGGATTTCCGCAGGTTCCAGCGGATTTTGAGACTCCGCCCGGCCCCCTGCAGCAAGGGTTCCAGGAGCATTCCGCCATCAGCCCCAACCGTGATTCTAGGTTCCTCCGTGTGCTCCGACGTGGAGCGTCATCTCCGTCCGCCCCGGGGCCTCCGCTGCCGCTGGGGACGGCTCCCCCATGTCTCCTTGGACCCACCACGGGCTCCCGGTGGAACCCCGTCTCCCCTAACTTCCAGCCATTCCCATACTTCCTCCAGGGATTCAAAGAAGTGTGCCTTGCCCTGAGCCAGCACCTTGAGTTTGGCGGGATACAGCAACATATATTGTAACTGCATCGCCCGGAGCTTCTGCTTAACCCCCAGAAAGGATTTCCTCATCTCCTGAACCTGATGGGTATAGTCTGGGTATATTGAAATCCGGCTATTTTCAATGGCCAGGTCCGGCTTTTCCCTCGCCGCTCGCAGGATGCAGTCTCTATCCCGATAATTCAATATCTTGGCAATCAGAGCTCGCCAGGGCTCGGTGAGCTCTCTCGATGACAAACACTTCTGAGAGACCCTGCGGGCACAGCTTCGCTCTAATCCATGTTTCCAGAAAGCGTTCAGGGTCTCCAGCCTCCAGTCTCTCCGGGACCCCTAGGACTCTAATGTTGCTGCGACGCGCCCTCCCTTCTGCGTCCTCAGCTCTCCGTTCCAAGGCACCAGTCGTCGCCGTAAGGTATGTGACCGTCTTCCGGAGAGAGGCCACCTCCCCCTGCAGCTGCACGATATTGGCCTCCGCATCTGTGACTTTGTCCGCCACCTTACGGAGGTCTGTCCGCAGGAGGTTGACGTCGATGGAGACTGTTTCGATTTGCCTCTCCAACGCTGAGTGGGAGCCCTGAATAGCCTTTAGGAGTTCCGCACGGGAGGGCTCACCGGGGTCCCCCGGCTCCTCATCCTTGCCCGATTGGCGTGTAATCCTTTGGGGCGGCAGTCTTTGCGTGGTGTACTGGGTGATCGTATTGGCCTGTGACGAGCGGGACGCCCTGTCTTTACGCATCTTCGGAGTGATCCCAATGCGGGGATGGCCTGCCTGTAGAGGAGCAGCAAGCCAAATTCCGCCTCCGCCCAGTCGGTGGAAAGTTCTGTGTGGAGTCACGCTCGAGCTCTCACCCTTGCACAGTCAGTCGGGCGTCCCCACTCCTCCAACACTCCCGTCGCAGGCAAGTCCCAGGCACCGCAGGCACCGTCAGGAAGCGTCGTGCACCTGCAAGGGGAAAATCCGGCAACCACACCTCGCCAGCCGGGCGGCGCGATCTCGTCGAGGGTCCCTGTGGCCCCCAGTGGGTGCGGCGCTGTGTCCCTTCGTCCAGCCGGGCCCCACAGGAAGCAGGCCGCTCTATTCTCCGCACCCGGCTTGTATGGGCGGAGTAGTTCGTATGCCCCAATCTCCCAGCTAGCAGTCAGGAGGGGGGGGGCCCTCAAGGCGCTCCACCCCGGCACCGCAATCAGGAGTCCAATCTGTGCCCCTCGACCAATATTACCTTCATAGGCCCAGGGCCCCCCCGAGAGTCAATGGGGGGATCTCGCCCCCTCCCCCCTGTGCTCCAGGAGGCAGGTAGGCCCGGGAGAACTGGGCCGGCCCGCGTAGTCCGACAGGGGCTCAGTGTTTGTGCCTGCGCCGTCCGCGCCGCTCGTCTGCGCTCCTCTGGGCCCCCAGCCCGCTCTCACCTCACTGCCACGCAGTCTCCGCCGGGACCCAGACCTGCAGGCGCCGCCGGTCACTCACAGTCCCCACGGCCCGACGGCTGACTTCAAGATGGCGGCCCGGTGGGGGAGGGGTACGCTCCGGTCCTTGGCTCTCCCGCCGCTCCCCCGCTCCAGGACGGCAGACCTTCCCCCAGGTAGGCAGCGGCACAGCCGGGCAAGCGCACGCCATGGCGCCCTCACGAATCCGGAGCCCCCTGACCGTCAATCGGTGCCCGCGGCCTGTTTCACCGGGGCCGAGACTCCTCCCGGGGCGTCCCTCGGTCCAGCGCCGCCTATCTCGCCTCCGCTCACGGCGCCGTCCCCCGGGTCAGGGTCCAGACCCGGGACAAGCTCTTCGATCTCCCCGCTGGCCCACCGTGGCACTCCAGGATATGGCCTCCTCCGGCCGACCAGGCCCAGACCACGGGCTCGCGCAGGTGTGGCGGCCGCTCCCAGATCACCGGGGCTGCTCAGCGGCCACTCCGCTACTCCCGCCAGCAGAAATTCGGCAAGGATGGTCCCCGCAGTTTCAGCGATATCTCCGGTCGATCAGGGCTGTTCACCGGAGCCTGGGCAGGATATAAAACAGGATTTACGGGTCCGCAGGACGGGAGCTGGCAGAGCTCACGTCCTGTCGGCCATGCTGCTTGGCCACGCCGGTAATTAATTATTAATTGGTAATTAATTAAAATATAATTGGTAATTAATTTTAATTAATTGATTAATTGATCATTATGTTAACTAAATTAATGTAATTTCTGCAGCGGGATGTAGGTTTATAGGGGAATAGGGGGGAAAGTAATATAAATATAACTAATTAAATAAGTTAATTTATTTATTGGTATATATTTTGAATTAATTGTTAATTAATTATTAATTGGTAATTAATTTAAACATAATTGGTCAATAGTTTTAATTAATTGAATAATTGATAATTATGTTAATTTTATTAATTTCTTTTCAGTAGTGGGTTGTGCGTTTACAGGGGAATAGTGTGGGAAGTAATTGAATTGTAAATAATACATTTTAAAATTTATTTATTGCTTATTTTTGTTGTAATATTTAATTTTTTATTAATTGTTAAATAATTTAGTGTTAATTGGTTAATAATTTGTATTAGTAGGTAATTGTTTTAATAATTAAATTTCATTTGTATTTAATTCAATTATCAAGTATTTACTTTCCCTACTGTTGCACTCACTGGAGTGGGAATAGTAATTTTTACCCCTACACTATCCAACGCTTTCCCTACTGTTGCACTCTCTGGAGTGGGAATAGTAATTTGTACCTCTACGCTATCCAACGCTTTCCCTACTGTTGCACTCTCTGGAGTGGGAATAGTCATTTTTACTCTCCCACTATCCAATGCTTTCCCTACTGTTCCTCTGAGGAGATGTCGGACGTTGGCAGGTCTTGGCGCCCTAAGTCCAATGTTTCAGATTTTGGTGATGGTGATCCAATACCTATGGATATGTTTGACCCTACCACTATTTTCAGACCACAGTCTTCTGAGTGGATTCCTGAAAAGTCTACGGCGGACTATATCGCCGCTAAACTTCGACAGCCACTCTCTCAGGACGTGCGTTTGCGTCTACGTTTGGAGTGTCCTCGCCCTTCTCTTCCAAATAGAGTGGCGGCCACTCCTGAAATAGACCCAAAAATGTGTGCACATTTTTTGCCAAATACATCAAAGACCCTAAAATGGGGATAGACAGATCCTGGAAAGCTTGCCAAGACAAGTTATTGGACGTTGTTGGGCCCCTTACTAAGATCATCGAACTAGCCCAACGTTCCAAAGAGACCGGTATGCCACTTCCAGTTAATGATGTAGCGGGTTGGGCACAGAGGGCTATGTGCCTCCTTGGTAATGCCAACTGTGCTCTCTCTGCGGAGCGCCGCCGATCACTTTTACTTAAAATAGATCCCAAACTTGGTGAGTTATCATCTTCAGAAGCAGGTTCTGTGGCACAAGGTGCTTTGTTTGGAGACCCTTTTGTAAAAGAATTAGGGAAGTTCGTGGCTTCATTTTCTGCCTTAAATAAGGTGCAGGCATCCATGAAAAAGATGTTTCCTAAAAAGGTTTTTGGCGGGGCCGGCAGAGGCAGGTGTCGCTCTTCCGGCCGCCAGTTTCAGCAAGGCACCAATAAGGGTCAACCCAGAAGGAATAATGGATGGAATGACGGACGGCAAGCTTCCTTCTATCCATCCCGTGGTGGCAGAGGCCAAGGCAGAGGACGTGGAGGCAATCAGTCCAACTCTAAGGGACTCAACGGTAAGCATTTCCCTCATTTCTCCGGTACAACTGGGGGGAAGGATTGCTCTGTTTCTTCAGGCCTGGTCGGCTCTAACCTCAGATTCTTGGGTTCTGGAAACTGTTCAGGGGTTTCACATAGAGTTTTACGGTTCCCCCGTTCAACTCTCTCGACCTCGGCCATTGGTTTTTTCGCAAGCAGAGCAGAAGCTCATAGACTTAGAGGTTCAAGATAAGCTGATAAAAGGCGCCATCATTCCCTCTTTTCTTCACCCAAACGGTTTTCTCAGCAACATTTTTCTGGTCGAGAAAAAAGACAAAGGGTTCAGACCAGTTATCAATCTTCGTTCCTTCACCGAATGGTTGATTTACAGACATTTCAAGATGGAGGGCATCCATCTTTTGAGAGACCTTCTGCTACAGAACGATTGGTTAGTTTGTCTGGACTTGAAGGATGCGTACCTTTCGGTTCCAATGTACCCTCCGCATCGCCGATTTCTCCAGTTTCTCTGGAGGGATCAGGTCTACGAGTTTCGTACCCTTCCCTTTGGTCTTTCCTCAGCACCATGGTGCTTTACCAAACTCCTGCGACCGGTTGTAGAACACCTCCGCACCATGGGAATTCGCCTAATTATTTACTTGGACGATATTCTTCTAATGAATCAGTCCAAGGTTCTCCTCCTAAACCATCTTCAAATTACCATTTCTCTTCTTCAGTCTCTGGGGTTCATCATCAATGCCCAGAAGTCGGACTTAGTTCCTCGACAGGAAATGACTTTCCTTGGGTTTCTGATCAAAATGACGGACGCTACTTTGCACCTCCCTTCTCAAAAGATATCCAAAATCAAGAAGGAGATTCGCAAGGTCCTTCGTCGAGACCGGATTTCTCTCCGTCAGTTGGCTAGGATAGTGGGTCTACTATCTTCATCGATCCAGGCCATTTTTCCAGGCTCTCTTCAGTACAGGGCTCTCCAGAGGTTAAAGGCGTTCCATCTTCGCAAAGGTCTCACATATTCGGAACTCATTTCTTTGTCCACAGAGGCCAGGTCGGAACTCCTTTGGTGGTTGGACCACATGGAGGCTTGGAACGGGAGGGCGATTTTCGGCTCCCGTCCAGATCTCGTGATCGAATCGGATGCCAGTCGCCAGGGCTGGGGAGCCCGGTGCGGCTCCCTCTTGGTGGGAGGCAGATGAATGGAGGAGGAGCTTCACCTCCACATCAACTGCTGGGAGCTCCTTGCGGGTTCGTTCGCCATCCGTTCGTTCACCACGACCAAAGTCTCTTGTTGTGTCCTTCTTCGGATGGACAATACGACTGCGGTCAGATATATCAATCGACTGGGCGGCACCCATTCCAAAGTCCTAGCAGATCTTGCGAAGGATTTTTGGAACTATTGCCTTCTACGTCAGATTTCTGTCATGGCGGAATATCTCCCCGGCGATATGAACACGGTGGCGGACTGGCAATCCAGGAATTTTCGGGATGCCAGCGATTGGAAACTGGATTCTTCTGTATTTCAAAAGATTTCAGACCTTTGGGGCCTTCCAGTGTTGGACTTGTTTGCGTCCAGGTGGAACGCCCAACTTCCCCGGTTCTACAGCTGGAAGCCGGACCCGGGTGCGGAAGCAGTAGATGCCTTCCTGCAGGATTGGTCCCTGTTTCCAGCTTATGCGTTTCCCCCGTTCCTGTTTATTCAGAGGGTAGCAGCCCAGGTCCGCAGACAAAGAGCCTCTCTAATCTTGATCACTCCGATCTGGAAGGCTCAATGTTGGTTCCCGTCCCTTCTGGAACTATCATGGGACAGACCTCTTCAGTGGCCATTTTTCTACCTCATTCTAACGGATCCATTGGGTCATCCACACCCTCTGGTTCTCCAAGGCCATCTACGTCTCATGGCCTGGAGGATTTCAGGGGACGCTGGTCTAACGACTCACTTTCGAGAGACGCTGAACTCCTCATTCAGCAAGCCTGGGCCCCTAGTACCACTAAGCGATACCGATCTGCCTGGAACAGATGGGTTCGTTGGTGTGTGGCAAAACACCTGGATCCTGTGGGCTCTTCCGTGACAGAAGTAATTAACTTCCTTGCTAAGCTTTTTCACGACAAACTTGCTTACTGTACCATCAATTCTTTCAGATCAGCAATTTCTGCGGGTCATGCCCTTGTGGATGGTTCTCCTGTAGGAGAGCATCCTTGGGTTTGCAAACTCCTCAAAGGTATTCGTCTTTCACGTCCCCCGGAGCCTTGCTATTCCGGTCTTTGGGATGGGAATGTGGTTTTGCGATTCCTTCTTTCCTGGCAGGATAATGACTACCATTCACGCAAGGAGCTTTCGGCTAAATTAGCTATTCTCCTCTGTCTAATTTCTTGCAAAAGGTCTTCCGATGTTCGCGCCCTTGATATTTCTGCGAGAGTTTTTACCCCTGAAGGGGTCACGTTTACTGTCTCCAGGAGAACTAAGTGCAATACCAGGTCAGTATCTTATCCAGCTTTTCCGGATTCACCTAAACTATGTGTTGTTCGTTGCCTCAAAACTTATGAAGATGTAACTTTGGAGGTCCGCCCCCCGGGCGAGAGACAATTATTAATTGCAATAAAGAAACCTTTCAAGGCGGTTTTTTCTCCCACCATAGCCAGATGGGTCAGGTGGATAATGTCTGAGGCTGGTATCAATATTACAAACTTCGGGGGGGAGGAGCCAAGACGGCAGCCAAAATGGCCGCATAGAAGCCCGGCTCCGTAGCTCGCCCTCACCTCCAACACTATCCTGACTACGGTCCTGCACCCCAGCCGCGGTCCAGTGCAACGGAACTGCGACGGAGCCCGACCGTGTGACTCCGGCCCTTGTACCGCCTCTGACGGCCGAGCATTGTTGTCTGAAAGTTTCTGGCCTTTGCTCTGGTGTGAGCCGGGACCTTAGGTAACGCTGCAGCCGCCCCGCAATGAGTAAACAACGGCCTCGATCGGCCATGATGGTCCGGCGGCCCGAGTGGTGAAACCGAAACTACTCTTTGCCGCAATTCCTGGATACCTCGCGGCAACGGGCCATTGACTTCTACGGCGCAAGTTCCCAGCCGGTACCGGCGACTTTGGGGAGGTAATCTGAAGGCAGAACAGCTTGCCTGGACCGGACTCTGGCCGAAATGCGGTAAGAGGCGCGTAGCGTTGTGCCTCCATGGGGGCTTGAGTGTGACTCTTTTCAGCTCCTTTGAACACCGCGCATTGCTCGTTGAAGCCGGGCCGCCGCTGGGACGGATTTTCTTTGTTCTGTGA
Source organism: Lissotriton vulgaris (assembly GCF_964263255.1). Lineage (NCBI taxonomy): Eukaryota > Metazoa > Chordata > Amphibia > Caudata > Salamandridae > Lissotriton > Lissotriton vulgaris. The sequence continues at coordinate 10,480,524 of NC_141695.1, forward strand.
GGCCCGAGGTCCTTGGGCGCTGGAAGTGAGAAAATGGCGCTTACGGTGAAGGATGTTTGGCTGGCCCTCCGTGACTGGTGCATTGACTTACAAGGACTGCGGGCGACTGTGCACATCTCGCAGCTTACCATCTCTCCTGCCATGGAACACTTGGGCACGGCAGTGTGCACTGAGGAACGTGAGCCCGATTTTTCCCCGGTTGCTGCAGCTGAGGACTCCCAGGCGTGTATGATACATGATGACGAGACCAGGGAGAACCGGGACTGCGACTTTGCTACTCTATTTGCTCTCCTGCCGGCTGCCTTATTGCCTGATTGCCATCACCTTGCCTTCTTGCGGAATATGGTTACGTCCCGGGAGAACGCTCCTGAGTCATTATTCTGGTCTTTGCTGCGAACCTGTGTGGCCCCTCCTGGTACTGTGGATTTGTTGCCATCACTTGCGTACACTTGGGGTAGATTGTTGACTTTTTCTCGTACTGGCCAGGGCTGACCATTGCCTGTCTACGATACTTCTTTGTGACCTTGGTGCCGAAGCGGAACATTGTTTGCACTGGAGACCTTGGGTGGTTGGGGTGACCGTACATTGGTGCCCACGTTCCTGTTAAGTGGGCTTATGCTTCTGGGGTTGGGGGTGTACAAGGGGCTGGTGCTATGGCCCTCCTCCGTTTTTCCCACTTTTGGGGTTCTTCTTGGGGCGACAGCATGCCTATGGGGGTGGGGGGGTGGGCCGTGGACTTCCGCTGGTATGCAGGGGGGGGGGTTGGGGGATGGGACGTGATTTATGTTACTCTGTGTTTCTATGGCCCTCTATCTTCTTCTTCTTCTTTTTCTTTCTTTTCTTTTTATATACCTTATTCTTCATTGGGGATTGGGGTTCAGCGCGATTGGGGAGTTTTACACAATGTGTCATTTTGCGACCTGGTTATGCATCTTGGCCTCCTGAGGGTAGGACACTGTGTTTTGATAAGTGCTTGCTGTTCGCTACGCTTCCCGATTTGTGCTTCTTCCATGATGACTCTCAACTGCGGCGAGATGTGGTTCTGGCGATGTTTTGTATTGTATACTGTTCTCTCCTGATTCCATGATGCCGGGACCAATGTGTTGCTTTACGATATCCTGATGCCATTTATCCTTCAGACTTTTAATTTGAAAATTAGACCGCAGTGCTTCTGTAATTGATCCTTAAAGACTCGCCTTATTGATATGTACTACATTTCTGAGCCTTCGGGCTGCGTGCTGGATTGTATGTGTAACCTCTTATCAATAAAGATCTTCCAAAAATTAAAAAAAAAAAAAAATATTACAAACTTCGGAGCTCACTCCACTAGAGGCGCTATGGCTTCCAAGGCTGTCCAAGTTGGGGGCAGATTGGAGGATATTATGAATGCAGCGGATTGGTCTTCAGATTCAACTTTCAAAAAGTTTTATTTTAAGCCAATCCATGAGGCTGCTTCTTTGGTGGTGAGTAAGCTTTAAACAAGCAAAATCCTCGCCTCCGCTTCCTGACATAGAATGAGAAATTTCCTAGTTTACACAAAGGAAAGTTTCAATTCTATTAAGGACGCTGAGGCGAGGATTTTCCCACCCTGGCTTTATCTAGCCTTCCCTCCCTGATTTACGGATTCTGGTAATTGTTTCTTCATACGAAGGTGGTAAATTTTTTCCTATGTATTGATGTATACATTTGATTGATATGTTTTTACTTGATGAATCTGGTTTTTACTGCATTTATTTCCATTGCAATGTGTTAGATTCTTTCAACATTGTTCTGGATGAGATATTATTATTATTTCTCTTCCCCAGGCTCCGATCAGAAAACGGACTATTGGGTGAGGGACTTCTTTCCAGCAGCAGCAACGAAAGAGGAAAGACTACCGACGTGGGATACCTTAATGCTGATTGTATGGACTCTGATTGGTTGATATATTGCCATGACTACCGCTGCCATGTTGGTTACGGTAGTTCATGGTTGTTGTTTTTTACTTCATACTTTTAACGTGCTGTCCAATAAAATGGAGAAAGGACTAGCAAAATCCTCGCCTCCGCGTCCTTAATAGAATTGAAACTTTCCTTTGTGTAAACTAGGAAATTTCTCAGTCTGACATTCTCAGTAAAACATGTACATCCAACAAGGACAGAGACTGTCAGTTGATTCCTTTGTGTTCTACTGCAGCCTCCTAGAGTGTTCTAAAGAACAACTAGAGCGCTAACAGTCCTACTTATTACAAAGGTATGGCACACCTGAAGCCATCTTGATTGGAATAAAGTGGTAACTCTTAAAACATTTAATTTAAAAAGGAACAAAATGAGGGGGTATATTTTGCCAAAGAAAGTATGATTAGGCTGCAGAAAGAAAAATGAGGGCACAATTTGAGTGACTTCTCAAATCCTCTTCTATTTCATTAAAACATTCTGACATGCAGTTTCCCAAGATGGCCACCAGAGACAAAAGAGCCCAAATGTAGCCCAAATATCACCCAGATGTAGCCCAAGTATAGCCCAATGACAGAATGTCCCAGAGTGTTCTAAAGAACAACTAGAGTGCTAACAGTCCTACTTATTACAAAGGTATGGCACATCTGAAGCCATCTTGATTGGAATAAAGTGGTAACTCTTAAAACATTTAATTTGAAAAGGAACAAAATGAGGGGGTATATTTTGCCAAAGAAAGTATGATTAGTGCTGCAGAAAGAAAAATTAGGGCACATTTTGAGTGACTTCTCAATTCTATGTCAGGACGGAGGCGAGGATTATGCAGTCCTTTCTTCTCTTTATTATAATCAGCACTTTAAAGAAAAACCAATCAAAACGTTTTTATTGAACCACAACTCTCATGAGCACATGGGAAACAGTGTCCATAGTAACCAACAGCCAATGATGGATCCGTCTGCCGTATAACTAGCCATGACGTCCTCTCCTTATCCTCTTTCTTCTCTGCTCGTCAGATAAGTCAAACCTTTTTATCTTTCTGACGTTTGGTTGTCTTGTGTGGATTAATTGTGTTTGCTTGTGCAATAGCGCTTGCTTAGCGGTGCGCTTGATCTTTTTCTCAGATCCTCGGCAGTTCGACGTGCATCAGGCGCTGCTTGCGCCATCTCTGCCGTTCCTCTTATTGCGGGCTCTGTGGAGAGCGTCTTCGCTTCCCCTTAGCTCCGTAAGGCGCCCCCGTTTGGGTTAAGGCTGCGACTGCGGTGCTTGCCCCTCGGGTCGGTGCGCTGAGACAGGTTTATCACCTGACTCACCAACCCTCGCCTGACACCGGCCGGTGTAGTAGCGCGCCCTTCGTGCGCGACGCCATCTAGTGGCGGTTGTCAGTCACCGCACCCCATACTTGACAGCGGTACTGTCGGAGCACCAGCGAGGGGGCTACCTTCTGTAACTGGTAAAAGGTGTTTAGTGCTCTCACCCTCGCACAATGCAGACTGCTGAACAGTCGACTCCCCTCACTCAGGGGACGGAAGAACCTGGCTGCTCCCAACCACTGCCGCCGGCGGTTGGCCGCGCGTTGTCGCAGGCGCTGGATTCGGTGCTGGCTCCTTTGCGGGAGAGTGTGGAGGCCCTCACTCAAAGTATCCCTGTGGTGTTCAGTGGCGCAGTTCCTGTGAACCGCAGAACCAAAGGCGCGCAGGAGGGGGGGAAAAAGTTGGTGAAGCGTCACGCGGGGCACTTGGTGGAGTTTGTTCGCCTGAGGGACTCCTTCCGGAAAAGTGCGCGAACGCTTAAAAATTTACCCTGCCGGGAGGGCTTCTTCCCCGGAGATGATGGCGACGAGGTCGCCCCAAATTCTGACCTGGACGATGGTTTCCCCTTGGAGGGAGAGGGTGTTACCGAGGACGATACCTCCTCGGACGATGAGGATGAGGGCTCAGGACGCCCCTGGCGCCCTGCGTCGCATTCCTCTGAGTCGCTTGAAGGGGATGATAAAGTCCCGGATATGTTTGATCCGTCGAGGATCTACCATCCGCGTTCGTCGGAATGGACCCCTGACCCCAAAGTAGCGGCGTACGTGGCTGGTAAGGTACGCCAACCTCTGGAGATGGAGGTTCGGACCCGCATGCGGGGTGAATGCCCTCGACCTAAGCTGGAGGGCAGAGTGGCGGCCACTCCTGATATTGACGAGAAGCTCTATGCGTTCTTCGCAAAATTTATGAAGGACCCCAGGAAGGGTATTGATCGCTCCTGGCGCAGCTGCCAGGATAAGCTCCTGGACGCCGTAGGCCCCGTCACCCAGATCATCCAGTTGGCCGAGAGGGCCAAGGAGTCGGGGACTCCGATGTCCACGGAGGTCGTGGCAGGTTGGGCACAGCGAGCCCTATGCTTCCTGGGGAACGCAAATTGTGCGTTTGCGGCAGAGCGGAGGAGATCCCTCCTCATCAAGATAGATCCGAAACTCGGAGATCTAGCCACGTCGGAGGCGGGCCCTATTGCACAAGGCAGGCTCTTTGGGGAGCCTTTTATTAGAGAACTGAACAAGTTCGTGACAACTTTCTCTGCACTTGACAGAGCTCAAACGTCCATTGAGAAAATCTTTCCCGGACGGGTTTTTGCAGGGGCCGGACGAGGACGGGGTCGCTCCTCCGTCCGCCAGCCCCAACAAGGCCCTAACAACAAGGCCCAGCAGCGCCGGAACAATGGCTGGAATGACGGTCGCCAGGGGAACTTCTACCCTAGTCGAGGCGCCGGCCGAGGGCGCGGCAGAGGTTACCACGGTGGTGCAAATGCACCGGGAGGCCCATCCGGTGAGTGTTACCCTTTTTTCCCCATCCGTTCTGGGAGGGAGGCTTCGGGATCACTTCCACAACTGGAGCAAGATCTCCTCAGACCCGTGGGTCCTCCAGACGGTCAGAGGTTTCAGGATAGAATTCTATGGCACTCCCCACCAGAGGGTTCGCCCTCGTCCCTTGGTTTTTTCCTCAGAGGACAAGCTTCTTGTCGACAAAGAAATCGCAGATCTCCTCAGGAAAGGCGCGATTCGCAGAACGCGCCTGCACCCTGCGGGTTTCCTGAGCAACATCTTTCTGGTCCAGAAAAAGGACAAGGGGTTCCGCCCGGTCATCAATTTAAGGGAGTTCAACGAGTGGCTGGTTTACCGCCACTTCAAGATGAAGGGAATCCATCTACTCCGGGACATTCTCCTACAAGGGGATTGGATGGTCCGTCTGGACCTGAAGGACGCGTATCTCACGGTACCGATCTTCCCCCCTCACAGGCGCCTCCTGCAGTTCTTGTGGAACGAGGAAGTTTACGAATTCCAAGCCCTCCCGTTCGGCCTCTCGTCGGCCCCATGGTGCTTTACGAAGCTCCTTCGGCCGGTGGTGGAAACACTACGCGAGAGAGGGGTTCGGATGATCATCTACCTCGACGACATCCTGATCATGGATCAGTCGCCGGATCGTCTACAGTCACACTTGACCATGACTATTGCCCTACTCCAGGACCTGGGGTTTGTGGTGAATGCCCCGAAGTCGGATCTCCTTCCGAAGAAACAAATCGCTTTTCTGGGCTTCCTCATAGATTCCGACTCGGCCAGCCTCAGCCTCCCACAGCAGAAGGTGAACAAGATCCGCAGGGAACTTTCTCAGACTCTGAGGAAAGACAGGATCTCCCTTCGGCACCTGGCTCGTATAGTGGGCCTTCTATCCTCCTCGATCCAAGCGATCTTTCTGGGCCCGCTTCACTACAGGGCACTTCAACGCCTGAAGGCACAACATCTCCGGAAAGGGCTTACTTACTCCGAGCTCATCTCCCTTACGGAGGAAACGAGAATGGAGTTGCGATGGTGGATAGAACACATGAGTGCATGGAACGGGAGAGCGATCTTCGGATCCAGCCCGTACCTGATCATAGAATCGGACGCCAGCAGAGCGGGCTGGGGAGCCCGTTGCGTCGAGGTCACGATGGGGGGAAGATGGTCGGAGAACGAACTTCGGCTCCACATCAACTGCCTGGAGCTTCTGGCGGGCTCCTTTGCGATCAAGTCCCTGACTCAGAACAAAGTGTTGTGCTGTATCCTGCTGCGCATGGACAACATGTCAGCGGTACAGTATATCAATCGCCTGGGCGGACCTCGGTCCAAGGCCCTGGCGAACCTGGCGAAGGACTTCTGGCACTATTGCCTGGAGAAACAGATTTCTGTCTCAGCGGAATATCTCCCAGGCACGCAGAACTCGATCGCGGACTGGCATTCCAGAAACTTCCTGGACTTCAGCGATTGGAGACTGCACGCGGCGGTCTTTCAGGCCTTGCAGGAGACGTGGGGTCCGTTCACTCTGGACCTGTTTGCTTCCCGGCTCAACCGTCAACTTCCGAGGTTCGTGAGCTGGAGACCGGAGGCGGTCGCGGTTGATGCCTTCTTGCAGGACTGGTTGAAGGAACAGGTGTACGCCTTCCCCCCTTTCCTCATGATTCCTCGAGTAGCGGCTCAAGTTCGCCGTCAGCAGGCCTCACTGGTCCTTGTGACCCCCTTTTGGCGGGCTCAGGCCTGGTTTCCCTCACTGCTGGAGCTGTCTTGGGACTGTCCGATTCGACTGCCCTCGTTTCCGTCGCTACTTTCGGGGCCTCTGGGAGAGGGGCACCCGCTGGTACTTCAGGAAACCCTGGTCCTCATGGCATGGAGGATTTCCGGGGACGTTGGCAAGACGGACGCCTTTCGGCGGGCGCTGCGGAACTCATCAGCAGGGCCTGGGCCCCTGGTACAGTCAAGAGGTACCGATCGGCTTGGCAACGGTGGCGTCGTTGGTGTCTGGGAAGACACGCCGATCCGGTGGGGGCTGACATTACCCTCATTCTGAATTTCCTGGCCGAACTGTCCGACTCGGGGTTGGCGTATCGGTCCATTAATTCTTTCAGGTCCGCCATTTCGGCGGGGCATGTTCACGTCGACGGACGGCCGGTGGGGGAACACCCTTGGGTTTGCAAGCTCATGAAGGGCGTCAGGCTTTCCACTCCTCCTGAGCCCAGGTATTCCAACCTTGTTGGACAGGCCTCGTGAAGGGGCCGCTCCCTCCCCGCTTAGTAAGGCCCGAACACCGGCTCTCCCGGTGTCCCCAGAAGAACCACCCCGGCAACCCACAGAAGCAACCCGCAACCCGTCCCCAACGGGACGCCTGCTCCCGAGCACCTCGACATCGGCCGGCCCGGGCCGCCATCAGCAGCATTGCCCCGGCCCAGCCGCCATCTTGGACACTGCACCACGAGGCCGCGTGGCCTTAGCTCAACCCCAACCCTGGGCCTGGCCAGGCCCCGACATCGAGGCACCACCATCCACCCAGGAGGTGAATGGACCACGTGGCAGGTCAATGGGGGAGAGGAGTGTCGATGGCTCTCCCCCGCCAGGTGCCGATCGCCCCCAGCCTCCCCGGGCGCTGGCTCCACCCCCCTGCTGGGTGTCTGGACTCCCTCATCCCGGACCTCCCGACCTCCAAGCGCGAGGGTCCGGACATCAAAGGAGGCCAGACCTATAACTGGGGCAGCTCCAGAGCAGGAAGGCAGTTGTATCCTGGAGTCGAGAGACACCTTGAAGAACTCATCCTTGACGGACTGCTGGCGCTGCCGCAGCCCTACCTTGTGAATCATCGTTCCTGCCTGCTGGCGCTACCACGGCCCTCTGCAACCTACACCTTCGTCGGGACCTGCTGGCGCTGCCGCGGCCCATCCTTGTGAACCATCGTTCCTGCCTGCTGGCGCTGCCGTGGCCCTCTGCAACCTACACCTTCGTCGGGACCTGCTGGCGCTGCCGCAGCCCATCCTTGTGAACCATCGTTCCTGCCTGCTGGTGCTGCCGCGGCCCTCTGCAACCTACACCTTCGTCGGGACCTGCTGGTGCTGCCGCGGCCCATCCTTGTGTGAACCATCGCCCTTGCCTGCTGGCGCTGCCACGGCCCTTCTCAAACGAGACTTATCATCCTAGCCTGCTGGCGCTGCTGCGGCCCGACCTTCCAGAACTCCGAGCTCGAGGATTGTGAGCTACCCATCTTGCCACCCCCGTACCGGACCGGTACCAAGACTGTCCCGCTACCCTTTCCCCTTCAGAGACTAGAATTGAAAGGACCCTTGTGTCCCGACCTCACTGTATCGCTGATAACCTTGCTTCAAGAATCGTATATAAATAGTGTTGACCTCATCCTTGTGTGGTGTCCATCTGTGGGGGGGAAGTTACTCGTCTGTACGATTGCTGGAGACGGCCCTCACCGGAGGCCTCTCCCCCTGTCCTCGGCCGACCCTCCGGGTCCCCGTCTAACATTGGTGGCCAGCGGCGCGATCCGAACCAACGCGTAATCGTACAGAGAGTAACTCACCCCACGACTCAACCACAATGTCAACAAAAGAGAGCGGAACCACAGAAAACTTCCAGATGGAGAAACTAGAAGAGTACAACCACAGAGAGCTAAAACAATTTTGCATAGAACTAGGCATTGCTACCACAGGATTGAGCACGAAAGAAGACTTCAAAAAGGCCCTAGAATCTTGGGCGGAGACGGGTACGACCGTACCCCAAAACCAAAACCTCGAGGCGCCGGAAACGAACACCACTCCGACAGAAGGACGGAGATCGGGTCTCTCCCCGGAGGAGATCCGAGAACGAGAAAAAAGCAGACTCCATGAATTGGAGCTGGCGCGACTTCGGTTGGACGGAGAACTGAAATTGGCGGAACAAAAAATAACATTGGAACACTTGCGGCTCCGAGAGGAGCGGGAAGAGAAGCACAAACAGAGGGAGTTAGAAGAGAAAAAACTAGCCTACGAACATGAGCGCAATCTAGCAGAAATAGAGCTTCGGAAACAGAATAAAGATCTCGGGGTACCCGAGCGCCCGAACACTCCTGGCACTACAGACCCTAAAGTCCACATCCCCAGGGATGTTGTCAGAGAATATTATCGGAACGACGATATCCAGCAATGGTTCAAAGCCTACGAGATAGCCATGACCTCTCACCGGATTTCTCTAAGTGACTGGGGAGCCGGGTTATGGGGGAGGTTCGTCAACGAAGGGCGCGACGCCCTGCTGCAACTCCCGGACCATCAGATGACGTCCTACGACCACATGAAGGCCGCCCTCCTCACTCGATACGGACTCACGCCCGAGATGTACCGCCAGCGGTTCCGCGACTGCAAACGGATCCCGGGTACAACTTGGGTGGAGTACGTGAACTTTTTCAGCAGAGCATTCGAGGGGTGGATCAAGGGCAGCCAGGTAACCACCTACGAACAACTCTTTAACCTCATTGTGTGGGAGCACCTCTCCAACAATTGCTTCGTCGAGCTCAGGCATCACCTCCTCGACAGTAAACTGACTGAACCTTGGCAACTCGCCGCCGAAGCTGACCGATGGGAGAGCACTCAAGTTGCCCGAAGTGGGCCCAGCGAACCAAACAGAACCAACCAAGGTCCCCATCGCCCCCGAGGAGGAGGAGGCAAGGGTCGGGGCAGAGACGCCGTCCCGGCGGCTCCCGCCAGCAGCGCCCCGCTCCCGGCTGGCAGGGGAAACCCCCCGATGCGTCCGGGGTTCTGAGCCAACGTTACTTGCCACCGGTGCCAGCGGCCCGGCCACTATGCCAACGACCCTAATTGCCCGAAGAACCAGAATCCTATCCCCCGTCAGGTCGCTGCCGCCGCCCTGGGAGAAGAGCAAACCCCAGAGGATTATGAAGAATACGAACCGGACCAGCCCGAGTGGGAACCATCCGCCATGTCTTTGGTCTGCCTAGGGGAAAGATACATGATTCCGCGGGCTCCCCTACCCGCCAATATGAGAAAATACAGCCAGTGGGTAAACATAAATGGGCGCCAGGCTGAAGCCCTACGCGACACGGGGGCCAGTGTGACGGCAGTCCGCTGTCACCTGGTAACCCCGGAGCATATCTTGCCGAACGTCCTTTGCCCCGTCCGGTCAGCCGACAACTCAGAAAGCCTGTGTCGGATGGCCTGTGTCCCCTTCGAGTGGGGAGGAGTGTCCGGAATGCTGAAGGTGACTGTCCGCGATGATGCCCCAGTGGACTGCCTCTTGGGAAACGACCTCAAAAGTTCCCCCTGGGCAGCCGTCGAAATAAGAGAGCACCTGGGGATGTTGGGCCTCCCTGAATGGGCCTGCATAACGACCCGGTCCATGGCCGCCTGCGCCATCTCCAGTCCCGAAGAACACGAATGGCCAGAACCTCCTCCCCCGATCGTCCCGGAGGGAGACGCCCTAAGCACCAATCCCCCAGAACCAAACGAAGAAGGGCCCGTTCAACTCCAGGACCTTCCCGAACTGGCCCAGTGGCGTCAAGAGGGTGGTCCCACCCAGGAACAATTCCGACAAGAACAGAAGACCCCTCCGGACGTATATAAGTATCTCCTGACCCTCCGCAACCAGACCCGGCGATTCAGGGAACTCGCCAAAGCCAACCTTGAGGCCAGTCAGGAGGACATGAAGAAATGGTACGATCAACATGCCTCCTCCATCGAGTTCGAACCAGGCCAGCAAGTCTGGGTGATGTCTCCAGTCGAACCCTGTGCCCTGCAGGACAAATGGACAGGACCCTTCAAGGTGATAGAGCGCAAGGGCCCTGTCACCAACCTAATAGACATGGAGTCCTTCCGGAACCCCCTGCGAGTCCTCCACGCCAACAGACTCAAACCCCACTTCGTACGTTCGGAGCTCAGCCTACTGATGGCAACAGATAGTGGGACGGAAGAAGACTCCGAGCCCCTCCCTGACCTACTGAGGACCCGTGAAAAAGATGGCTCAGTGGAAGGGGTCAGACTCTCCGAGGCCTTGTCCCCGGAACAACGCCAAGACTGTCGGGCTCTCCTGCTACAATTTGCGAACCTGTTCTCCCTCACCCCAGGGGTCACCCCCTGGTGCCTTCACGACATGGACACTGGGGATAGTCCACCTATTTGACACAGGGCGTACCGAGTGCCAGATCGGGTGCGCACCTGCATCCAGGACGAAGTCTCCAAAATGCTGGCCCTAGGAGTGATCGAGCCATCGGACAGCCCCTGGGCCAGCCCAGTCGTACTGGTCCCCAAGGCTGCCGCCCCGGGCGTTACCCCCGAGCTCCGGTTCTGTGTAGACTATCGGGGCCTGAACGCTGTTACCCGAACCGACGCTCACCCCATCCCCCGGGCGGATGAGCTGGTTGACCGCATGGGGGCTGCCTGCTATCTGAGCATCTTCGATCTAACAGCAGGCTACTGGCAGATCGGCCTCACCCCCAGGGCCCAAGAACGATCCGCCTTCTCTACCCCGGATGGCCACTGCCATTCGGCATGAAAAACGCTCCAGCTACCTTCCAACGACTCGTGAACCAGGTATTGGCGGGCCTCGAAGAATTCAGCGCCGCCTACCTGGACGATATCGCTGTATACAGTCGTCACTGGGCAGACCACCTTCACCACCTCCGAGAAGTCCTGCACGCCCTCCAGCAGGCCGGCCTCACCATCAAAGCCAGCAAATGTCAGATTGGCCAGGGGTCTGTGACCTACCTCGGACACCAAGTGGGGAGCGGTCTGGTGGCCCCCCTTCAGCTCAAGATCGCTGCCATCCAGTCCTGGCAACCACCCGTCACCCAAACCGAGGTCCGAGCCTTCCTGGGGCTCACCGGATACTACCGGCGGTTTGTAAAGGACTATGGCAGCATTGTGGGGCCCCTCACAGAACTCACATCCAAGAAAAACCCCAAAACCGTCAACTGGACTCCGGACTGCCAAGCGGCCTTCGAGAAGCTGAAGGCCGCCATGTGCACCGCCCCCGTGCTCCAGGCCCCCGACTACAGCCGGGAATTCATCGTCCAGACGGACGCCTCAGATCATGGCGTTGGGGCAGTACTCTCTCAACTCAACGCCGAGGGAGTCGATCAGCCAGTGGCCTTCATCAGCCGACGCCTGCTGGCCCGAGAGCAGCGCTGGAGCACCATCGAGCGGGAGGCCTTCGCAGTGGTATGGGCCCTCAAGAAACTCCAGCCCTACCTCTTCGGTACCCATTTCAGGGTACAGACAGACCACCGACCCCTGCAATGGCTGATGCAGATGCGGGGGGAGAACCCAAAACTGTTGCGATGGTCCATCTCCTTGCAGGGGATGGACTTCACTGTGGAGCATCGCCCTGGCCAGGACCACGCCAACGCGGACGGCCTGTCACGCTTTTTCCGCCTCGGCGAGGAGAGTACCCAAGAAGATGGGTGACTCTCCCTGCCTTCAGCTGGGGTGGACGCATGTTGGACAGGCCTCGTGAAGGGGACGCTCCCTCCCCTCATAGTAAGGCCCGAACACCGGCTCTCCCGGTTTCCCCAGAAGAACCACCCCGGCAACCCACAGAAGCAACCCGCAACCCGTCCCCAACGGGACGCCTGCTCCCGAGCACCTCGACATCGGCCGGCCCGGGCCGCCATCAGCAGCATTGCCCCGGCCCAGCCGCCATCTTGGACACTGCACCACGAGGCCGCGTGGCCTCAGCTCAACCCCAACCCTGGGCCTGGCCAGGCCCCGACATCGAGGCACCACCATCCACCCAGGAGGTGAACGGACCACTTGGCAGGTCAATGGGAGAGAGGAGTGTCGATGGCTCTCCCCCGCCAGGTGCCGATCGCCCCCAGCCTCCCCGGGCGCTGGCTCCACCCCCCTGCTGGGTGTCTGGACTCCCTCATCCCGGACCTGCCGACCTCCAAGCGCGAGGGTCCGGACATCAAAGGAGGCCAGACCTATAACTGTGGCAGCTCCAGAGCAGGAAGGCAGTTGTATCCTGGAGTCGAGAGACACCTTGAAGAACTCATCCTTGACGGACTGCTGGCGCTGCCGCAGCCCTACCTTGTGAATCATCGTTCCTGCCTGCTGGCGCTGCCGCGGCCCTCTGCAACCTACACCTTCGTCGGGACCTGCTGGCGCTGCCGCGGCCCATCCTTGTGAACCATCGTTCCTGCCTGCTGGCGCTGCCGTGGCCCTCTGCAACCTACACCTTCGTCGGGACCTGCTGGCGCTGCCGCGGCCCATCCTTGTGAACCATCGTTCCTGCCTGCTGGTGCTGCCGCGGCCCTCTGCAACCTACACCTTCGTCGGGACCTGCTGGCGCTGCCGCGGCCCATCCTTGTGTGAACCATCACCCTTGCCTGCTGGCGCTGCCGCGGCCCTTCTCAAACGAGACTTATCATCCTAGCCTGCTGGCGCTGCGGCGGCCCGACCTTCCAGAACTCCGAGCTCGAGGATTGTGAGCTACCCATCTTGCCACCCCCGTACCGGACCGGTACCAAGACTGTCCCGCTACCCTTTCCCCTTCAGAGACTAGAATTGAAAGGACCCTCGTGTCCCGACCTCACTGTATCGCTGATAACCTTGCTTCAAGAATCGTATATAAAGAGTGTTGACCTCATCCTTGTGTGGTGTCCATCTGTGGGGGGGAAGTTACTCGTTTGTACGATCGCTGGAGACGGCCCTCACCGGAGGCCTCTCCCCCCTGTCCTCGGCCGACCCTCCGGGTCCCCATCTAACAAACCTCTGGGATGTCAACATCATCCTCAGGTTCCTTACCTCCTGGCGTGATAACAGCTATTTGTCTAAGAAGGAGCTGTCAGCTAAACTGGCTATGTTGCTGTGTCTGATTTCGTGTAAACGAGTCTCCGACGTGCCTGCGTTAGACATCTCAGCACGCGTATTCACTCCGGAAGGGGTGACGTTCACAGTGGCTAGGCGCACAAAAACTAGCATAAGGTCAGTATCGTACCCGTCCTTTTCGGACCATCCAAAACTGTGCGTAGTGCGTTGCCTCAAGGCGTATGAGGATATGATCGAGGATTGTCGCCCTCCTGGGGAGCGACAACTCCTCATTGCACTGAGGAAACCTTTTAAAGCGGTTTTGGCTCCGTTTATTGCTCGGTGGGTCCGTTGGCTTATGACCGAGGCGGGCATTGATGTGACCACTTTTGGAGCTCACTCTGTTAGAGGTGCCATGGCTTCTAAGGCCATTCAGGTAGGTGGTAGGTTAGAGGACATCATGGCAGCGGCAGACTGGTCCTCGAAGTCTACCTTCAAAAAGTTTTACTTCAAGCCTATCTATGGCGCAGCAGAGCTTGTTGTGGATAAGCTTTGAAACTGCATAATCCTCGCCTCCGTCCTGACATAGAATGTAAAATTTCCTAGCTAACGTAACGGAAAGTTTCAATTCTATTAAGGACAAGGAGGCGAGGATTATCCCTCCCGAGCCGGGGCGGTCTCGTCCCACCCGTGCACCTTCGTATTTCAGAAAGTACTACCTTTTGATGTATTTCAACTGTGTATTTATGCAATGCATTGTGGTGAATCACTGTGTTTTCTCAGTTTACTGTTGCAATCTGGTACTGTTTTAGAAAATCGTCATGCTTCATAGTCTCTCTGCATACTGTGTATTGCCTTTGCCTTACTTCTGGTCAGAAGGACTGGATAACGGTCTCCTTTTTACTTTAGGACACGACCAGAAGGAATGAAGTGTCTTTCAGAGAATTCTGCGTCACAGAGAAGACGAGGATAAGGAGAGGACGTCATGGCTAGTTATACGGCGGACTGATCCATCATTGGCTGTTGGTTACTATGGACACTGTTTCCCATGTGCTCATGGCAGTTGTGGTTCAATAAAAACGTTTTGATTGGTTTTTCTTTAAAGTGCTGATTATAATAAAGAGAAGAAAGGACTGCATAATCCTCGCCTCCTTGTCCTTAATAGAATTGAAAATTTCCGTTACGTTAGCTAGGAAATTTTACAATCCTCTTCAATTTCATTAAACATTTCTGACATGCAGTCTCCCAAGATGGCCACCAGAGACAAAAGAGCCCAAATGTAGCCCAAATATCACCCAGATGTAGCCCAAGTATAGCCCAATGACAGAATGTCCCAGCGTGTTCTAAAGAACAACTAGAGCGCTAACAGTCTTACTTATGACAAAATTATGGCACACCAGAAGCCATCTTGATTGGAATGAAGTGGTAAGTCTGAAAACATTTAATTTAAAAAGGAACAAAATGAGGGGGTTCATTTTGCCATAGAAAGTATGATTAGTGCTTCAGAAAGAAAAATTAGGGCACATTTTGAGTGACTTCTCAAATCCTCTTCTATTTCATTAAAAAAAGTCTGACATGCAGACTGAAACATGCACTTTGAATACCAGCAGCAGACTTCCCTGGTGAGCAGTAAGCCCTATGTCACAAAATAAGAACAAGCACCGGGGTAGGAAATGGGCCTCGCTGCCTCTGGCTGAATGGGAATTGGCACTTAATGAGCACGTGCCTTCCAAATCTATGAATCCCAGTATAGCCACGGCTAACCATGAGAATTGGATCACGGATACTTTGTACCAGGTCCTCCCAAAAAAATCTCTACAGTCTATTAAACGATGCAAAGTGGCCCCATGGTATTCCCCCACCCTTAGATCCATGAAACAATCGTGTCGTAAGCTGGAGAGAGCCTGGAGGCGAGAATACTCACAATCTAAGAAATCCGAGTATAGAGCTGCGATTAAATCATATAAGAGTGAAATGAAAAGCGCACAAATTCAATTCTATGACTCTAAAATCAAGTCAGCTGCTAACTCACCCAGAGAAATATTTAAAATAGCAAAGTCACTAATCTCCCCCCCCCCCTGAGTGCGTCTCCTCTGTTGGGGCGCTTGCTCGATGTAATAATTTGGCAACTTTTTTCTCTCAGAAAATCTCGGCCATCTATTCCTCTTTCCCTACTGATGCAGAGAAGCGGGACATTACTGCTGACCTTAAAGCGGACGCCCCAGTCCATAGCTCGCTCGAGGAGTTCCCTCTTCTTGACTCAATCGCATTGAAGAAAATCTTTTCCAAAGTCACCTCAGGATCTCCCAATGATCCTGCACCTCCTCAGACCCTCATTAAAGTCAGCGAGGCCATATGTCCTGTTATCTTAGATGTCCTAAACTCGTCCACTGCCTCCAGTTTGGTCCCTGCCCAGTGGAAATGTGCAATGGTTAGGGCCCTTCTCAAAAAACCTTCATTAGACCAGAACAACTTGGTCAACTTCCGCCCCATCTCCCTTCTCCCTTGGATGAGCAAGTTACTGGAGAGGCACATCAATAACATCCTGGTAGAGTATTTGGAGTCCAATGACCTACTTTGTGCCTCCCAGACGGGATTCCGCCCTCAACATGGCACCGAAACTGCTTTACTCGCGGTAACGGAAGAAACAAGATCCGTGCTGGACCAGGGAGGGAAGGCAGCCATTATACTATTAGATCTTAGTGCCGCGTTCGACACGGTTAACCATGCCACATTATTACATCGTCTAAATGGCATGGGCGTGTCGGGCGCGGCCCTGAAATGGCTGACCTCCTTCCTGGATGAGCGCTTCTTCCAGGTGTTTGAGGGCGAGGTAGCATCCTCGAAACACCCTTTGAGCTGTGGGGTTCCTCAGGGCTCGGCCCTGAGCCCCACGCTCTTTAATGTCTACATGAGTCCTCTGGCAGGGATAGTACAGCCCTTCGGTGTGCGTATTATCACCTACGCGGATGATACCCAACTGGTGGTCTCCTTGGATCACACAGAGGGTTCATCCAACACCTTAGGGCCCTGTCTAGAGGCAGTAGCCAAGTGGATGCATTCCTCATGTCTCAGACTCAACGGGGAGAAGACGGAGATTATGCTACTGGGCAATTCCGCACCGACCATTCTGGTTCCCATCTGGCCCGCCTGTCTTGGTGCTCCTCCCTTGCCGAAACCCCACATCAAAAGCCTCGGAGTCTGGCTTGATAAAGCATTGGATTTTTCTGTGCAGGCCACTAAAACTGCTTCCACCTGCATTGGTCTGATGAGAATGCTCCGGAAGATTCTCCCATTGCTTCCTTTCCAGGCGAGGAGAATCATGGTGCAGGCCTTGATACTCTCCCGCCTGGATTATGGAAATGCATTATACCTGGGAGCCCCGGCAGCAGTGATCAACAGACTCCAAGTTACGCAAAACTGTGCTGCTCGACTCCTGTTTGGCATCCCTCGCGGGCAATCAGCGAGGAAGGCCTTAAAAGAACTCCACTGGCTCCCAATAGCTGCCAGAATGCATTTTAAAGCTATGTGCATTGTGCACAAAGCTTTTCACCGAACAGGTCCAGCCATCCTGCGCCCGTTGGTCGTACCTTACATTCCATCGAGAACCCTTCGTTCCAGCGTCCTTCATCTTGCCACGACAACTAAAGTCAATAAGGCCCGCTGGGGAGGCCGGGCGTTTTCACACTTAGCAGCTAAGATGTGGAATTCGCTCCCGCCGAATATGCGGGAAATCAGTAATCTGATGGTCTTTAGGAAGACATTAAAAACTTACCTGTTCGCCAAAATGTGCTAACCTTGCTATCTGCTCACCACACTATTCAGTTCAAGCGCTGCGAGGCCTTAGGGTATGTGCGCGCTATATAAATATAATTTTTCATTTCATTTCATTTCAGCAGTAGCTTTACTACAGTGATCTAATGATCAACTAGAGTGCTAACATTCAGAATTTATGGCAAATGTGTCACACATCTAAATGCCTTCTTGATGGAACCAAAGTAAACAAGCATTGAAAATGCAATAGATTTCGCCCTCGTTTAAGTTAAAGCCATTCTGTTTGTAATGAGGTGGCTTTTTAGCTTTGCTTTTATTAGTGTTTTTTAAACTTTCATGTAAATAACATGCATATGTATGCATATATGTATATGTATGCATGCATTTATATTTGTATATATATAGATATACAGATTATATATATATATATATATATATATATATATATATATATATATATATATATATATATATATATATATATATATATATATATATATATATATATATGTAAATGCATATGCATATATATGCATATATATATGTGTATATGTGAGCGTGTAGAGAGAGGTAGAGGTGTAGAGGTAGAGAGGTAGAGGTAGAGAGGTAGCGGTAGAGAGGTAGAGACTAGTAGAGAGAGAAGTAGAGAGCGATAGAGAGGTAGAGAGTAGAGAGTGAGTAATATAGAGTAGAGAGTGAGTAGTAGAGAGTATTAGAGTGAATAGTAGAGTGAGTAGTAGAGAGTAGTAGAGAGTGAGTAGTAGAGAGTGAGTAGTAGAAAGTAGTAGAGAGTAAGTAGTAGTGTGAGTAGTAGAGAGCAGTAGAGAGTAGTAAAGAGTGAGTAGTAGAGAGTGAGTAGTAGAGAGTGAGTAGCAGAGAGAGAGAATAGTAGAGAGTAGTAGAGAGTGGGTAGTAGAGTGAGTAGTAGAGACTAGTAGAGAGAGAGTAGTAGAGAGTGAGTAGTAGAGAGTAGTAGAGAGTGAGTAGTAGAGTGAGTAGTAGAGAGTGAGTAGTAGAGAGAGAGTAGTAGAGAGTGAGTAGTAGAGAGTAGTATAGAGTGAGAAGTAGAGAGTGAGTAGTAGAGAATAATAGAGAGTGAGTAGTAAAGAGTGAGTAGTAGAGAGAGAGTAGTAGAGAGTGAGTAGTAGAGAGTAGAGAGTAGAATAGAGTGAGTAGTAGAGAGTAGTAGATAGTGAGTAGTAGGGAGTCAGTAGTAGAGAGAGAGTAGTAGAGAGTAGTAGAGTAGTAGATAATAAGTAGTAGAGAGTGAGTAGTAGAGAGTAGTGGAGTAGGAGAGAGTAAGTAGTAGAGAGTAGTGGAGAATATTCCAAAGTTTGGCACAGCATCACTTGTGTCACAATCGGCTCCTCCTCGGGATCAGGGTGATGCTGAAAGGGGTCCACCTCCTGATTTCCCCACACTCTGACTATAACATAAACACAGAGCGTAGAGGTAATCAAGCGAGGGATAAGTCAGGGAAGGGTAAGGGAAGGAACAGCAACGGAAGGGATAGCTGAAACGACAAAAGGCAAGAATTAAAACATCAATTCTAACTACTCTCATTCAATTCTCACTAATGAATCTATACATACCCCAATAATCAGGAGGTGACCTTTGCCTCTCTATTTCATAGATAATTCTCTATACATTTAGCTTCCTGTAAGAAAACCAGAGGTTACTGTTTGTTCAATGATACTTTAGATTGATTTCAAGGACATGCACACAAACACACATACCCTTATCTCACTTCCCCTGAAATTATAACAACTCTCTCCAGTAACCCAGCACTGGGAATCTTCATCAAAGATTAAAGTCAATCCAAGGCAATAGAGGGTACTGATTCGGAGTAGACAAAAATAAACGATACCAATTCATCCAAGGATAGAACAAAAAAGAATCCACTTAGTATTCCTAGCTGGGCCCAACTTATAAGGAACACCAAAAAACGATTAGAATTAGATCCAACCTCCTTCGAGGCTTACCAGCTTGGAGAGTTATTTGCTCTGCACTGTTGTATCCGGTAACCAATATGAATTAATCGTCAATGTACAAATCCACAGTCTTCACACTCCGTGCATCAACTAGTTTTCCCCTGAACGAGGCAGTCTTCTTCCTCGCGGCAGCCGCACGCGAGAAGAACTGAATTGCCAAAACAATCAGGAGCTGAATTCCTTCAGTATACGAGTTCGAACCAACTGATCTCCGTGAAGAACACCGGAGCACAGGACCCTTCCTCGGGGCAGACGCACGCGAGAAGGGTAGAGGAACTGATTTATGGACGGGCTTTCCTCTGTCTGCAATTCCAAGACAAACGTGTCTCCGCCGAGAACACGACAATCCTTCCTCGCGGCAGCCACACACGAGAAGGAACGGAATGAAGGCAAGGTCAATTTACAACGTCTCGGCCCCGGAGGTTAATCTTACAACAGGAACGCCTTCGAGGTCTCAAGGCTTCTTTTCCTCAAATTCCGAACAATAGTCCCACAACACGGAACTCACAACCAAACAAACGAGGTTCAGAATTGTAATCTCTTACAACGCGCCCTGGTGGACGCTGGGAATATAAAAGTTTGACTCCACCCTCATCTTAGCATTCTGGTATTCGTAGTCCTGCAGGCGCAAGTAGGCAAATCATGACAACTTGCACAATAAGTCCAATCAAATCATATCACTTAGAGTCCTTATTGAAGCGCTGAATCTTGGTCTATATTCAAATGCTTTTATTTTCCTTAAGTTTATGTACCACAGCCAGCCGAAACGTTTCGTTCTGTACAACAGAACTTCTTCAGAGCTTTCTTATTTCCTTCAAGTTATGTTGGTATCCTGTTGTCATATGACTAGATATTTCTTCCAAATGTTAGACGAGACGTAAGTACATTTTTATTCAAAGTGACTAGGTATCAATTTTACCCACACAATTCGGGCAGACTTGAGTAATTTATAGCATCCTCAAAGTCAGTCTTTCAAAAATTCCAAAGTATAGGACATGATAATCCAAATGTTTCTCAAGAAAAGTCATTTTCAATCGTTCGGAATATCGGTGTTTGGGCAGATATGACCCAGAGACCCCCAGTATGCAAGGGGAATTAGTCCCCCCTCTGTAAATGTGCCAGTGGCCTGCGTTGCAGAGAGGTGTAAAAAGGGGCATAGCCTCATTACACCTCTGTGCAATGCAGCCCCCTGGCACATACTGGAGGTTCCAGGTGGGCTAGTTGGCCCCCAGGGACAACTAGTATGCAGGGGGAATTAGTTCGCCCTCTTCAAACATGCACGGGGGCTGCGTTGCAGAGAGGTGTAAAAAAGGGTGTGGCCTCATTACACCTCTCTGCAATGCAGCCCCCTGGCACATACTGGAGGTTCCTGGTGGACTAGTTGGCCCACAGGGACCCCCAGTATGCAAGGGGAATTAGTTCCCCCTCTGCAAACGCGGCAGGGGGCTGCGTTGCAGAGAGGTGTAACAAGGGCATAGCCTGATTACACCTCTGCAATGCATACTGGAGGTTCCAGGTGGGCTAGTTGGCCCCCAGTATGCAAGGGGAATTAGTTCCCCTCTTCAAACATGCACGGGGGCTGCGTTGCAGAGAGGTGTAAAAAGGGGCGTGGCTTCATTACACCTCTCTGCAATGCAGTCCCCTGGCGCATACTGGAGATTCCTGGTGGGCTTTCAGGTCTTATATAGTTAGGAATTAGCATTAAAAAAACCTTTGAAATTCACTGAAAAAAACATAGGTTTCAGGCCTTATATAGTTAGGAATTAGCATTTAAAAAACCTTGCAAATTCACTGAAAAAACCATAGGTTTCAGGCCTTATATAGTTAGGAATTAGTATTTAAAAAAACCTTTGAAATTCACTGAAAAAACATAGATTTCAGGCCTTATATAGTTAGGAATTAGCATTTAAAAAACCTTTAAAATTCACTCAAAAAACTATGCGTTTTAGGGGTGTTATAGTTAGCTGGACATTTCACTCATACAAAACCATTGAAACTGCTCCTATATAGTTAGTTGTACTAACTATATTTCGCGCACCCGCAATCCACTGCTGATGATGTCACATATTACATCATTCATGACAAGGTCAGTGACAAGTTACATTAATTATTTATTAATTATAAGTTTATTTAAGTATTTTAAGTATGTTTAAATTAATTATATTTATTATTATATTACTTTTAAATTACTTTTAAAACATTTTAAAAATTCGATATTTTGACTGTCTATATTTTTTACAACGATATTTTGGAGTCGATATTTTTGTACTTACCTGTTTGAAGATAGGAATTCGATATTCTGGCATTCTATATTTTCTCCACGATATTTTGGCAGGTCTATATTTTGCTCGGTAGACAGTCAAAATATTGAGTTGGAAAGATCGACCTACCATAATATCGAGTCTGAAATATCGAAGGAGGATAATATCGAAGGCAAGAATATCGTAGGACAGAATATCGACCCAAGGTAAGTAATATCGATATACTTAATATCGATGTAAGTAATATCGAAGTTAGTAATATCGATAGCATATATATCGATGTTAATAATTTCGATGACACTAATATCGATATTTGTATTATTTTATAGTTTTTTATTATGTATGTGTTATATGTTTAATTTAAGTATTTAAAATAATTACTATTATATGTGTATACATTTTCTATAATAATATATACATTTATAAGGAAATTTGATGTTTTAGTACCGGAGCGGGTTGTGGGTTTATAGGGGAATAGGGTGGGAAGTAATTTAATTATGGTAAGTTGATTAATAATTAGTAGGATTAATTAATTAATTATAATTATTTGCTAATTAATATTGATTAATTGGGAAATAATTAATTGATTAATTGATATATATTTTCTGTAGCGGGATGTGGGTTTATAGGGGAATAGGGTGGGGAGTAATTTAATATTCATTAATTAATTAATATATGTTTTTAAATATTTATAACTAATTAATTGGCAAATAATTAATATTAATTAGTTAATTAATTAATATAAGTTTGAACATATTTTAAATTAGTAATTAATTGGTAATTAAATAATATTAATTAGTTAATTACATTAATTAGAGTAATTTATTTATATATATAATTTTTAGTTACTGTTAATTAATTATTTGGGGAAAAATGATATTAATTATTAAATTATATTAATTACAGCTTATGTGCTAATATATTTACTTTATTGTTATTGTTAATTAATTATTAATTGCTAATTAAATAATATTATTTAACTTTGGGTTAAGGAGTATTTTTAGGGTTCAGGGTCATTTTTGGGTTTTTGGGTAAAGGGGTATTTTTAGTGTACAGGGTCAGTTTTCAGTTTTTGGGTAAAGGGGTATTTTTAGGGTTCAGGGTCAGTTTTCAGTTTTTGGGTAAAGGGGTATTTTTAGGGTTCAGGGTCAGTTTTCAGTTCATGGGTAAAGGGGTATTTTTAGGGTTCAGGGTCAGTTTTCAGTTCATGGGTAAAGGGGTATTTTTAGGGTTCAGGGTCAGTTTTCAGTTCTTGGGTAAAGGGGTATTTTTAGGGTTAAGGGTCAGTTTTCAGTTCATGGGTAAAGGGGTATTTTTAGAGTTCAGGGTCAGTTTTTAGTTCTTGGGTAAAGGGGTATTTTTAGGGTTCAGGGTCAGTTTTCAGTTCTTGGGTAAAGGGGTATTTTTAGGGTTCAGGGTCAGTTTTCAGTTTTTGGGTAAAGGGGTATTTTTAGGGTTCAGGGTCAGTTTTCAGTTGTTGGGTAAAGGGGTATTTTTAGGGTTCAGGGTCAGTTTTCAGTTTTTGGGTTAAGGGGTATTTTTAGTGTTCAGGGTCAGTTTTCAGTTCGTGGGTAAAGGGGTGTTTTTTGGGTTCAGGGTCAGTTTTCTCGACTGTTGTACTCTCTGGAGTGGGAATAGTAATTTTATCCCTACGCTATCAAACGCTTTCCCTACTATTCCACTCTCTGCAGTAGGAATAGTAATTTTTACCCTTACGCTATCCAACGTTTTATATAATTAATTGTTAAAATATCACATGTTTATTTTATTTTTTATATTACTTACATTTTATTTATGTTATTGTTTTATGTTTGTAAATGTATTAGTAAATTAGAATATATTTCATTAATTTATAAATTAGTAAATTAATTATTAATACTTATTGTTCAGTACATATATATTATATCTTTACTGTATATATTTAATTAATGTATTATTAATATATATGTATTATTTATTAATTTTAAACATTATTAGATACTTTTAAATATGTATATTTTATTTATTAGTGTTATATACTTACTTTTACATTTATATATATAAAAAAAACGATATTTTTAACATCAATATTTTTTACATCGATATTATTTTTTCGATATTTTTGTACTTACCATGTTGTAGATAGGATGTCGATATTTTTGCCCTCGATATTGTGACTCAATATTCTTGTAGGTCGATATTTCTGAGGTCGAAATTCTGTCAGTGATCCATTTTGCTCCTCGATATTCTGTTGGTGATTCAGACTCCGCAGGTAAACAGTCGAGGAAGCGGAGGCTCTGGAGTGCTTAAATAACGTCAGGGTTCCGGCATTAAATGCGGGCTTCTCCTTGGAGGTCCGATTCTCGATCACGCTGAGCTAGCTGTTCATAGCAGGGTTCAGCAATGTCAAACACAAAAAAGTCTGCACCGCTATTTTTTCCTTTCCAAATTAAGGACTGGTCATTTATGTTGCCAAAGTGTCTTTATTGTATAATTGTCCATTGGTTATTGTATTGTATTTAATATTGATGTCTCTTTGAATGGTCACATGTATGTCTCTTTTCTATGACATGAGTTTGATGTAATTTTTCATGTATGTTGTACATATGAATATATAAAGAAAAGTGTAGCGAAAACTGACAAGTAGGATTTATAAAAAACTTTAAAAGTATTCAGAAGTTATGACAGACGAAGACAAAGCAGCTTCCAGGTACAGATCCAGCATAATCTGACCGTTTAGTCCGCTAACTGTCTTTAAACCCACAATGCATTACTTGAAACCTAACAGTGAACTAGCGAGTCCCATGCCTAAGCCCATGCTAAACAAATTCAATAAAAAGCATTCTAACATTCTTCCCATTCCTCGTGAAGGCCAGGAGAGCTTCATGACGAACGGAAACAAAAGAAACACTACACATCCCCCTCCTTTCTAAAAAAACCTTAATGTTAGTAAGTGGGGCAGATATAATATATTATAAATAACTAAAGGATAGGTTTGATAAATAATGATAAAAATGACAATATGTATTCAATTGGCAATATTGGGAAGATAAATATTGCTTTAAAATGACAATAGTGTTGTTTATAAACAACTAATTAGATCTGGAGTATGAGAAAATAAGGTTTGAAATATTGAAGAGTCACTGTTGTACATGTTATCATCTTTGTTGCTATGCGGTGGGTTATGTCGCATAGTATGCTTTCCTTTTCCATGATCTGACATCACTCGGTGACACCATGGAATGTTCAATACATATATGACGTCACCGTAACTGTCTGACAGATGACAGCTGACTCCCGTGGTGACTGTTGTTCTCATTCCCGCTCCCTGCGGGCCCTTTGTATTTAGTAATAAAGTAACTTTGACAACACCTCTTGGTTTGTCGTGCTATTACGCTACAATTGACGATGAGGACTGGTGATCTGTGAAGGGCCTGCGGATGAAAAATCTGAAAATCTGCGAGTTTGATTGAAGAAGCCCGCGATCAAATTAAAGAGCGAGGAAAGTGAGAATGAATCATTAAAAAACCACACGGAGTAAGTACACAGTTGTGTATGACAAGCACCGACTGAAAGGAGAGCTCTGCTGCTTGGAAAATGCATGTATGATAAAGGAGTTGGCAGCGCGTAAACTATTTGCGGTGAAGTCTTTGTGAACACTTGAAATCGACTCGACGTGTGCGCATTAAGCAAGCATGGCTGCGTGGAACAATTGACGGCTAAAGCACAACCGCAAATGTAACAGTACCTGAGAAACCGGCGTTTGTTGTTGCCTCAGGATTTGGCGCACTTCCCTGCCAGGGCAACAGTTGAAGGCGCAGTTAATCACCTCAGCTGTGTCGCGTGAGGCATGCCGGGAGTGTAAATTCATTGGACCGTGGCAACACACGTCATAGTACGTGTGCTGCGTGCGGCCATTTTGAAATTGATTTTTGCCTCAGTGTAAACAATAACGAGGCGTTAAGCGCTCGAAAAGGAAATACCGCGCTGGAGTATAAGCTTTATTTCTGAAGATTATAATAAAAGGAAAAGACCCAAGTAAGCCTACGGATTTAAAAACTGTTAAGCAACATTGGAGATAGTAACAAATTTAAGCCAACAAAGCATAAAGACTGATTTGAGGGAAATAACATAGGAATTTGTGGAAAGCATGGCAGAATGCAATAATATATGTGCACCTCCTCGTTTCCTAGATGAACCTGGCAAACCCACAATGAAGTGGAAGAAATGGATAAGGGCATTTGAAAATTACATTGTATCAATTGATGGAAAAGCATTTTATGCAGAAAGGAAATGTTCACTGTCATTTGGGTTATTAGGAAAAGCAGGGCGGGATGTTTTTGACAGCCTGCCCGAATATGAGAGTCCACCAGGAACATTTGTACCTCTGAATGAGTATCAAGAAGCCTTAAAAAGGTTAGAAAAGCAATTTGATGAGGAAAACAACATTATGGTCGCAAGGCATAAGTTTGCTCTAAGGAAACAACAAGAAGGGGAAACAGTTGATGAATACATTGCATGTTTGAGAATTCTTGCTGTAGAATGTGAATATGAAGAAATGACAGATGTGTACATAAGTTTAAGTTTAAAGTATTTATTGAGCGCAACGTACACCTGGACGGTTTCTTGGCGCTAAAATCGCAGACAGCCAACTGGGCAAGAGCAGTTGCTAGGGCGTCGACTGGAAAGGCAAAGGGGCTTACTGCAGAAAGGCCTGAGAAAATAAAAAGGTCTTCAGGGCTTTGCGGAAACTAGAATACTGGGTAAGGGACCTAAGATGGAAAGGGAGAGAGTTCCAAAACATGGGGGCAAGAGTAGAGAATTTCGAGCCACCCAGTTTTTTTTTCCTGTATCGAGGGACTGATAAAAGAAAATGTGCTGAGGAGCGAAGGTCTCTGCCAGGGGCATAGGCCTTGATGGCAGAGGATATAAAAAAGGGGGCAAGGCCAGTCCTGGCCTGAAACGCCATGCAGCCTAGTTTAAACAGGGCGCGTTCCCGCACAGGGAGCCAGTGGAGGGTTTTCAAGAGGGGGGAGGAATGGTGGAATTTAGGAAGACCGAAGGCAAGGCGAGCAGCCTGGTTCTGTACTAATTGCAGTTTACGCAGGCTGTATTGAGGGATGCCATTGAACAAGATGTTACCGTAGTCCAGGCGAGACAGGACCAGTGCGGACATAATTAGTTTGAGTGCAGAGAAAGAAAAAAAGCGAGAAATAGAGCGGATAGTGCGGAGAGTAAGAAAACAAGAGGAAATCACCGAACCAATCTGGGAGTGCATAGTGAGTTTATCGTTTAACTTGATGCCAAGAGTCTTAACAGAGGGAACAGGGGTAGGAGGAGAACCAAAGGAAGGGGGCCAAAAGAGAGAATTCCAGGGACTGGAGCAACCACCCGTCACCACAAGTTCCGTTTTATCGGGGTTGAGTTTGAGGTGGTTGAAATTCATCCAGTCCCTGATGAAAGATAGAATAGATTGGAAGTTAGAGATACAATCAGGGGTAGAAGACAGATTGAAGATGAGCTGGAGGTCGTCGGCATAATTATATACCGTGACCTCCAGCTGCTGTAAGGCAAAGATAAGAGGGGCAATGTAAAGATTAAATAGTAGAGGAGAGAGAGAAGAACCCTGAGGAACACCGCACTGGACCCGACAGGGGGTAGCTGAAAACTCCCCAAGATGAACAGCCTGGGTCCGGTCCCTCAAAAAGGATGAGAGCCAGATGAGGGCTGAGCCCCCTATGCCCGCCGCCTTGACACGGGAAAGCAAGATTGAGTGATCCACCGTGTCAAAAGCGGCGGACAAGTCAAGGAGGACCAGCGCCTGAGGTCTGCCCTTGTCCATGCCCTCTCTGAGGGTGTCTAGTACTGACACCACCACTGACTCCGTCGAGTGCTTGGGCCGAAACCCAGCCTGACACGGAGCCAGCCTCCCATTCTCCTCGGCAAAGGAGCTGAGCGCAGATGTAACATGTCGCTCAAGCACCTTCGCCAGAAATGGGAGAAGGGAGATGGGGCGATAGTTGGCCATCACAGAGGGATCGGCTCCTGGCTTTTTCAAAATAGGAACGATGGAAGCGGCTTTTAGCGATAGAGTGACAACCCCTCTAACCAGTGAGTCGTTAAGGAAGCCCAGAGGAGGCAGGGGGCAGGCAGTATAAATCTGCCGTAAAATATGCGCCGGGCATATATCAGCAGGAGAACCGGATTTAATTTTAGGGAGAAGGGACAAAAAAAGTTCTTCAGGGAGGGGGGGAAAGGAATTGAGATAGGCTGGGGCAGGGGGAGGCAAGGGGTCAACAAAAGAAGATGAAGGGGGGGGGATGTTGGATTTGATAGTCGAGATTTTTTCGACAAAATAGAAATTCAGCGAATTACATAGTTTCTGTGAGGGAGGGGGTTTGAGTGAGGTCCGGTCGGAGAAAGCCAGTTCGTGGGTAATGGCAAAGATCTCCTTAGGTTGGTTCTCGGCCGCCAGAAT
Source organism: Lissotriton vulgaris (assembly GCF_964263255.1). Classification (NCBI taxonomy): domain Eukaryota; kingdom Metazoa; phylum Chordata; class Amphibia; order Caudata; family Salamandridae; genus Lissotriton; species Lissotriton vulgaris. The sequence goes on from NC_141695.1 coordinate 10,508,518, forward strand.
TTTGGCCGAGAAGTAAGCTTTCTTGGCCTCAGTGATGTTTTGCTTATAGGTGCCAAGAAGGTGGACATAGCGAGTCCTGGCGTCGGGAGAATAGTCCCGTCTCCATTTACGTTCTGCCTTGCGAACCGTAAGCTTCAGTTCTTTCAGCTCGTTGTTGAACCACCGATTGGCGATATAAGCGATCAAATTGTTTTCTATTGCTATTTGAAAAAGGTGCAAGAAAGATTGTTGGCGTGCAGAAGGCCAACATTACAAGAAGTCATAGATATTGCTAGGGGAATCGAGAGATCACTAGTATCTACTAAAGAGTTGTCACTAGCAGGAAATAACACTAATGTATTTTATTTGCAGAAGAGGAAGGGTGATGGTAAAACATATGAAAAAAATTTGGTTGAAAGAAAGGTTGGAGGTAAGCAATTAAGCTGTTTCAGGTGTGGATCTAATGAGCACTTAGCTGATTACAAGAATTGTCCTGCAGTTGGTAAAAAGTGCGTCAAATGTAAAAAATATGGTCATTATTCTACCTTACGCAAAACTAAAAGGATGAGTAATAGCATGAACATAAACACTGTAGGAAATTTTGATGAAGAAATGTGTGCAAACATTGTTCTGTATGTTGAGATGGAGGAGGGTAGAATAAAGTGTCCCGTTGGAGATGTAAAAATAGGTGAAGTTGAACTAAAATTCACTGCAGATTCTGGGGCACCCATAACAACCATCTCAGATGTTCTTTTTGAGGAAAAATGGCAGAATGTTAAGCTAATGGAATCTGATGTTAACCCCAAAGCCTTCGGGGAAAAGGAAATAAATATGTTAGGATATTTCAATGACACAGTTTCAGGGGAAGAGTAATCGAAACTAAAATCTATGTAGCCGAAAAAGGGAGGATATTAGTGGGATGGAGAGATCTAGCCCAGCTAGGCATCATATTGGTGCCTGGAGCCAAAGATCCGGTTATTTTGAGAGAGGAATGGGTGAATAGTATAAGCGCAGAGGAGGATAAAGTAGACTTGACAGCTACACTTGACAAACATAAAGCGGTGTTTAAAAATGAAATTGGTTGCGTAAAAGGTTTTAACCATGATATTAAATTGAAAGAAGGCGCCATACCATGTAAGCATAAAGTAAGAACCATACCGTTGTCTATAAGGAAAGAATTAAGGGAAGTGCTTGAGAAATTGATGAAAGAAGGAGTAATTGAGGAAGCAGACGAGTCTGAGTGGATTTCTGCTATTGTTGTGTCAAAGAAAAAGAAAACTGGGGACATCAGGTTGTATGTGGACCTGAGGTCGTTAAATAGAAACATAATTGTGAACTGCCATCCTCTACCAAAAATTCAAGACATACTTCAGTCAATATCAGGTTCTAAATTCTTCTCACTGATCGACTTAAGAGCTGCACACCATCAGGTTAGTCTTTCGGAAAGGTCTAAAAAATTGACTACATTCATCACGCCATTCGGAGCATTTAGGTATGTGCGGCTCCCATTCGGATTGGCTTCCTCTTCTGGAGTCTTTCAAAAACTAATGGACATCCTGTTTGGGGAAATGAAAGGGGTAGAAGCCTTTCAAGATGACATTCATTTGCATTCAGAGACGGAACAAGACCACATAAAGCTGATTGAAAAAGTGTTAGATGTTCTAAAAAAGAAAGGCATGACTGTCTCAAAGGACAAATGCAGATTTATGACAAAGGAGATTGAGTACCTGGGGCACGTCTTGACAGCAGAAGGTATATTGCCAAAAGATGATTTGGTACATGCCATAAGGGAGGCCCTGGAACCAAAAAACAAGGAAACCCCCAAATCATTCCTTGGCCTCAGTGAATATTATGCAAAGTTCATACAAAAGTATGCAGAAAAAGTGGAACCACTCAGAAGACTATTGAAAAAGAATGTGGTGTTTAAGTGGACTGATGAGCAGAAACAAGCCTTCAAAACTGTCAAAGAAGAAATAGCAAATGCACCTGCACTAAAACCCTATGACCCGCTATTGGATAACATTGTAACTGTGGACGCAAGTAATGATGGAATTGGTGCTGTGTTCTGTCAGAAAAAAGGAAATGAAGAGAACACGATTGCTTTCATTTCTAGAAGGCTAAATGAGACAGAGGTCAATTACAGCACGATTGAACGTGAAACCTTGGCATGTGTATGGGCGGTGCACAAGCTTAAAGACTATCTATGGGGAAAAAGTTTCACTCTAGTAACGGACCATAAACCATTAATATACATGATGGACGGCAAAGGTCGAGGCAACGGAAATGCAAGCCCTAGACTGATAAGATTGATGTCAAAACTTCAAGAATTCAATTTCAAAATTGAGCACATAAAAGGGGGCAAAAACAGTAGAGCGGATTGCTTGTCACGTTTGCCTGTACAGAATCAAAAAGAAGAAGAGCAGGATGACACAGAATGCGTGGTGGCGCTTATTGATGCCACAATAATATGTGAAGGGTCGATTACAGACAAGGAATGGCAGGAGAGTATGGCTAAAGACACTACTCTAGCAAAAGTAACCACATATGTGCAAACAAAATGGCCGCATATAAGGAATCTCCAAAAGGAACTTAGAAACTACCAGCAGGTGAGCGATGAGCTAACTTTGGAAAATGGTTTCTTAAAAAGGGGTGAAGTCTTTGTGCCGCCATATGAACTCAGACAAAAAATTATAAAGCTGGCTCACAGAGGACATCCGGGTACCACTGCCACAAAGAACATTCTAAGGATGCATTATTGGTGGCCAGGTGTGGATAGTGAGATAAGAAACTATGTAGATAAGTGCGAGCAATGCTTAAAGTCTGATAAGCACTGGAGGGTTGAGAAGAATGAACTGCAAATGGTGGAAATTCCAGATGGACCTTGGGCTAAAATAGCGATAGACTTTGCAGGACCATTCAACATATTGCCTAAAGAATGCAAATACTTGATAGTGTTGACAGACTACTATTCAAAATGGGTGTGTTATAAATTTGTGAGTGTGGTTACAACAGAAGTGGTCATAAAGTTTTTTAAAAAAAATTTTGACAAAGAGGGTCAACCAAAGGTCCTAGTGTCAGACAATGGATCGCAATTAGTTTCACGAATGATGATCGAGTTCTTAGAAAACTCTGGTATTGCACAGGAAAAAACACCACTGTACAGCCCAAAGAGCAACGGCCAAGTTGAAAGAATGAACAGATTCTTTAAAGAAGGGATTCAAATGGCCATTGCAAATGACATGGATGTGAAAGAATTCATAAGAGTGAAGATAAACGCGTACAACAATACGCCAAAAGAAGCCACTGGGTATACCCCATTTTTCTTGATGAGAGGAAGAACATGTAACAGCATCATAACACCTAAAATAGGTGGATGGAAAGGAACAGTTATCAAGGCGAGAGAAGTATGTGAGAAAGAGCTCAAGGTGAAAGAGAGCATTGAAAAAAAACAGATGAAAACCAAAGCATACTCTGATATGGTAAACAGGGTAAAAGACAAATGTATAACACCAGGAGATTGGGTGTTGGTAAAGAAGCCAGGTTTGGTGAGTAAGGGAGAAACAAGGTTCAGTAAACCCATGAGGATCAGTAAAGCTTCTAGTGGTGCTGTGTACATAGAAGGCGAAGGATGGCGCAGTAAAGACGATGTGGTAAGGCTTAAACAAGGACAAGAAAAGATAATAATGAGGAATGTTGAAAAAGGAGAAGAGAGCCTTAACGATAGTGTGCTCGAATGAGAAGACATATCTGAAAGTCAAAACCAGTCGCGTTCTGATTCCAGCCCAAGATATTCTTCGATATTAGGAGAAAGTTCAAGGAGTTCCACTGTTGAAAATGGGGACACGGTTCTAGCCCAGGAAGACTCTATGGTAGGCCCCTATATAGATGGAACTAGTTCTCTTGCAGCATGCACGAGAGACACTGAAATTAAACCTATAAGGGGTTTGTCATCCAGAGGGGGTAGAGTTATCAACTTGCCCAAAAGATTTAAAGACTATGTTATGGAGTAGAATGTACTAATTTGTTTTCTGACGGGAAAAGGGAGATGTTGTACATGTTATCATCTTTGTTGCTATGCGGTGGGTTATGTCGCATAGTATGCTTTCCTTTTCCATGATCTGACATCACTCGGTGACACCATGGAATGTTCAATACATATTTATATGACCTCACCGTAACTGTCTGACAGATGACAGCTGACTCCCGTGGTGACTGTTGTTCTCATTCCCGCTCCCTGCGGGCCCTTTGTATTTAGTAATAAAGTAACTTTGACAACACCTCTTGGTTTGTCGTGCTATTATGCTACAGTCACACCAAATAAAGCTGTGTGAATCAGCGTAGAGTTTATCAGTTGAACAACCTACAAATTGAGGTATTTGTAAACAAACTCACCACCAATGAAATGCAGGCAAGACTTGGCTAGTTGCACGAAGAATCGGAAAACAGCAAAACACATGTGAAGGCTACTTTAATATTTGCCTCAGAAGGTTGCTGTATCACTGCGCAGTGAAGGTTGTGTATGCACTGCCAGCCGTCGTTCTGGCAATGTTCGCCAAAGTAAATCCATAAAATCCGCGGTGAACTCAGTATTACGCGCACTGCTCACAAACGATTGATGGAAGGAGGAAGTGATACTTCAATAACGAAGAAGAATACAAGACTCCGAAGGAGAGGCGGGATAAACCAGGATTCAGCCAATCAGCAGTGTCGAATCTGTCGTAGAAAAATCATGAGATTTATCCGGAAATAATTTAGTGTCATGTCGCGGCTATTTCGCCGTTCCGAAGACAGCGCAAAACACATGCAGGCATCGGAAATCCTCACTTCCGGGCGGAAGTGAAGTCCCGGTCTAGTTCTCTGCCACCAAAAAGCACTTCCGGGGAAAAACGCTTAAACGCGTAATGTCCCGCTGGATCGGTGCTTCTGATTCTTTGCTGAACCCGTCCTGAGCCCAGCAGGTCACAGAGGTCCGTCTCCCGCTGCTCTTCCTGAAGACCTGGCAGTTCCCGCCTGGAAGCGAGATCCGGTAACGCAAACAGTGCAGCTGCGCTGTTGGGGACTTTTCCTTTCGCCGCTTTCTGGCGTTCCATGTCCTGTTTCCCCTGGGGTTTTCGTGCCGCGCAGGAGCACTGTACATATCCCTTTGTGTTGACAGCTAAGCATTTCCCGGAAATATCCTTTGTTCTTGCAGCCGCGCAGGGGCGCTGCTGCTCATGTTTATAGTGCACAGGAGCACTATTGACTAGATACAGGGCCGCGCTATAGCGCTTACCCTGGAGCTTGTTATTAGGGACACACCGCGCAGGAGCGCTATTACATTGGTTTTCATTCACCGCGCAGGAGCGCTATTCCTTGGTTTTCATTCACCGCGCAGGAGCGCTATTCCTTGGTTGTTCTATTACACACAGTAGCCTTTGTACTTTGGTGGTTTTTCTTGCTTTCTTCGTTTATTGCGCAGGAGCGCTTTCCATTGGTGGGTTGCAGAAGTGCATGGACGCTTAACTTGATGACCTTTCTTCATTGGTCCTGCACGTATAGCACGCCGTGGTAAGTCCGAGAACAGGGGCTCATTCCTGCATGTGTTTCGTGTTTATTCTCTGTAATAGGAGTAGTGCGTTATCCTAATTGGGTCTTTTTCTTGTTTCCTCAGACGTGCCCAGACCATAACCTACTCCTCTTCCACCAAGTCTCCTCCGTTCCTTTTTGGCTCCCTTCCCTGGTTCCATCTCGTCCTTGCTGGGTCCTCTCCCCTCACAGGTTAGGTGGGTACAGGGGCGGATGTCCTTGTCGTCTCTGCAGAATAGCTTCACAAGCCCAGGTGACTCTTGTGGGGCACCCGACATTTAGAAACGACGCTTAGCTCTCTTTCTTCTGGCAGGATCGTCGCCAAAATACGTGTAGTGAAAACTGACACGTAGGATTTATAAAAAAATTAAAAAGTATTCAGAAGTTGTGCCAGACGAAGGCGAAGCAGCTTCCAGGTAAAGATCCAGCATAATCTGACCGGTAAGACCACTAAACGTCTTTAAACCCACAATGCATTACTTGAATCCTAACAGTGAACTGGCGAGTCGCATGCCTAAGCGCATGCTAAACAAATTCAATAAAAAGCATTCTAACATTATTCCCATTCCTCGTGAAGGCCAGGAGAGCTTCAGGAGGAACGGAAACAAAAGAAACACTACACAATCAATCAGAGTACTTGTAAAGCGCGCAACTTACCCGTGAGGATCTCAAGTCGCTGAGTGTAGGGGGTGCCGCTACTGCTCGAAGAGCCAGGTCTTGCGGAGTCTTCTGAAGGCGAGTAGGTCTTGGGTCTGCCGTAGGTGGGTAGGGAGGGTGTTCCAGGTCTTGGCGGCGAGGTAGGAGAAGGATCTGCCACTGGAGGTTGTTCTTTAGATGCGGGAAACAGCGGCGAGGGCGAGGCTGGCGGAGCGGAGCTGGCGGTGGGGGTGTAGAAGCTGAGTCTGCTGTTCAGGTAGGCTGGTCCGGCATTGTGGAGTGCTTTGTGTGCGTGGGTGAGGAGCTTGAAGGTGATCCTCTTGTCGACAGGGAGCCAGTGTAGGTCTCTCAGGTGGGGGGTGATGTGGCTGTGGCAGGGGACATTGACGATCAGTCAGGCGGAGGCGTTTTGGATGCGTTGTAGTCATCGTAGGTGTTTGGCTGGGATTCCTGCGTAGAGTGCGTTGCCATGGTCCAGTCTGCTGCTGACGAGGGCCTGTGTCACCGTTCTTCTTGTTTCGGTCGGGATCCACTTGTAGATCCTGCAGAGCATGCGGAGGGTGTTGTAGCAGGAGGAGGAGACGGCGTTGACCTGTTTAGACATGGAGAGGGAGGAGTCGAGGATGAATTCTAGGTTGCGTGCATGGTCGGTGGGTGACGGTGCTGTTTCCAGTGTGGTCGGCCACGAGGAGTCGTCCCAGGCTGAGGGAGTGGGTCCGAGGATGAGTACCTCCGTCTTGTTCCTCATCCAGTCGGCGACAGCCTTCATTCCCTCGTGGAGGTTGGTTTTGGCGGTGTGCAGGTCCTTGGTGAGGGAGAGGATGAGCTGGATGTCGTCAGCGTAGGATATTTATTTGATATTTATGGGTATTTATAAAGCGCAGACGTTCGCTCCGAAGGGAGCATCTTGGCGCTGTGCATGCATGCAGTAAATGATTGAAAGGTGACACATGGTGAAAAAACTGAAACTAGATGGCTGCCAATACAGAGGTGTCTGGTTGTTGGTACACCCATGTCTTAAGGAGTTTTCTAAAAAGGCTCTCCTTTTCAATAAGTCTGAGGTGGACGGGTAGATTGTTCCATGCCCTAGCTGCCAGAACAGTAAAAGTTTTCCCACCCTTGGTTTGGTACTTAAATCTTGGAATTGTAATGAGATTTGTCCCCGAGGATCTCAAACATCGCGAGGGGTTGTAGCGCGTGAAGCGATTTGCTAGGTAATGGGGCCCTGTGTTTTTCATGGATTTGAAAACTGTGAGAAGCAGTTTAAAGAGAATTCTCTTATGTAAAGGTAACCAGTGCAAAGAATTTAGTGCTGCTGAAGCTGATGACCTTCTGGGGAGTTTTAGGACTAGTCTAGCAGCTGCATGTTGTATGCTCTGCAACTTTCTAAGGGTGGACTTTTTCACTCCAGCCATTAATCCATTGTAGTAATCAAGTCGGGAGAGTATTAAGGCTACCGCAACTGATTTTCTGGCTGCAATGGGGAGGAAGTCAAAGAATTTTTTTAAAGATTTGATAAGTCCAAAACAGCGTCCGGCAGTGATCCTGACGTGGTCATCGAAAGAGAGGGATGAATCGAATTGCACGCCTAGGTTCCGTGCTGATGATACTGCATTGGGTGGGGCCTCTGATCCTATGGGCCACCATTCTTTCGGACAGAAAGATAGATTTTTACCCAGCGGTATAATTTCAGTCTTGGCACTATTGCATCTTAAATGATTTTTGTTCAACCACTGAAATACATCAGAAAGGCAATTTTGAAATCGTAAGTCAGCATCCGAACACTTTTTATCAATGGTGACGACAAGTTGTGTGTCGTCAGCATATGACGTGACGAGGATCCCGTGAGATTATATCACAGCGAGGAGGGGAGCCATATAGATGTTAAAAAAGAGAGGACTTAGTATGGACCCCTGGGGCACCCCTGATGTGATGGGTTTTTCGCTGGATAGATAGGGACCCAAAGACACAGTCTGGGACCTATTAGATAGGAAAGATTTAACCCATGCCAAGACTGTGTCTGTCACGCCGATCTCTCGCATTCTATTAATCAGGATGACATGCGAGATAGTGTCGAACGCTGCTGTTAGATCCAGCAGGATGAGGACGGCTTGCCTTCCATGATCCTGCAAGAACTTGATTGAGTCAGCTAGTTCGATCAAGGCTGTTTCGGTCGAGTGACCGGAGCGAAATCCCGACTGTTGAGGATGCAGGATGTTATGGGTTTCTACAAATGATTTTAGCTCTCCATGTACTAGCTGTTCCGTGATCTTACTAAGGACAGGTAGTAGTGAAATGGGGCGCATGTTGTTAAGATCAGTAGGTGATTTGTTCTGCTTCTTCATCAGGGGCTTCACAATGGCCTTCTTCCAGTCATTAGACACTATCCCGGACTCGAGAGATTCATTGATGATGGTATTAATGTAAGGATTAACTATATCGATCAAGTGATGTAAGATGATAGGAGGACAGGAGTCAGTAGGGGCTCAGGATTTGCATGTCAGGATTGCCTTGCCTGTTTGTTGAAGAGAAACAGGTTTAAAACTGGATAGCGGGAGGTAATTGTCCGTTACATCATAGGAGATGGTCGATGGTCGAGGGAGGAGGGAAGTCTTTCTGGATGTTAACGATTTTATCAACAAAGAAATCTGCGATTTGATTACACAGGCTTTCCGAGGGTGGGATTTCGTGCGTGAGAGCTTTAGGATGGGTGAAAGATTTAACTATTGTGAAGACAGTTTTTTGTTTTTGGAGGGCTTCATTTATGGCCTTCGTAAAATATTCCTTTTTTGCCACTTTTATGTTGGAAAGATATAATTTCCTCTGTTGGACATAAAGTGCTCTTTCAGCTTCATCATACCTTTTTCTCCATTGTCTTTCTAATTTTCGACAAAGAAGGTGGCTATCGGATAAGGTCTGGGTAAACTAAGGTGCGTTCGGCTTTTTCTTATGACATTTCGCATGATGGCTTTTAGGTTCAGAATTGTCCAAAACAATTTGATCCATCCAAGCATGGAGATGATATTGAGGTTGTGTTGGCAGGCCACTTGTGCGAGGGGGCCCTGTAGACGTTGAACAGCATCGGGCTGAGCCCTGGGGGACGCCGCAGAGGATGTTGATGGCCTCGGATAGGGCGGGCGGGAGGCGGACGCTCTGGGTTCTGCCGGAGAGGAAGGACGTGGTCCAGTCAAGGGCCTTCTCTTGGATTCCGGCTTCTGGGAGGCGTGTCTTTAGAGTGCGATGGCAGACCGTGTCGAAGGCGACTGACAGGTCCAGGAGGATGAGGGCTGATGTTTCGCTGTTGTCTAGTTGGCGCCTGATGTTGTCTGTGGCGGCAATGAGGGCTGTCTCGGTGCTGTGGTTTCGTCTGAACCCGGACTGGGATGGGTCCAAGATGTTGTTGTCTTCCAGGTGGCGGGCCAGTTGCATGTTGACTATTTTCTCAATGACCTTCGCCGGGAACGGGAGCAGGGAGATGGGCAGGAAGTTCTTGAGGTCCGCCTAGGGCTTCTTGAGGAGGGCGTTGATTTCGGCGTGTTTCCAGCTTTCCGGGAATGTCGCAGTTTCGAAGGAGATGTTGATGACCTTCCGTAGTTGGGGTGCAATGGCAGCGTCTGCTTTGTTGAATACGTGGTGTGGGCACGGGTCTGGCGGAGATCCTGAGTGGATGGGGTTCATGACCTTGACGTTGGACCAGGAGATCAGGCGGTTGGCGCTGGTGATGTTCACAGGGGAGTTGGGGTCTGGCGTAGTCGGGCGGTCATGGTGTTGAAGCTGTCATGGATGTCAGCGATCTTGAGGTGGAAGAAGATGGCTAGTGAGTTGCACAGTTCTTGTGAGGGCAGTATGTCATTGGCGTTGGTGCTGGGGTTGGAGAGTTCCTTTACGATGCTGAAGATGGCATGTATCACTCACAAAGCCCTTCACCAAAACACCCCCTCTTACCTCTCTGACAAACTACAAAAAGCTGGTTGCTCCAGGTCCTTGAGAAGCACTAACGCCCTTGTCCTCATCCCCGAGACTCAAATGTAAAAAGACACAATTACGTGCATTCTCTGGTAATGCCCCTACGATTTGGAACTCTCTCCCCAAAGATCTCCGCTGCAACCCCTCCTACCCTCTCTTCAAAAGTAAGACTCAAGGTGCTTCTTCTCAACAAATATTGGGGTTCCTAACGTCGCTATAATGATTTGGTCCTCTTTTTTATTCTCCTCAACCCACCCCTTTTCTCTTCCTTTCCTACTGTCTCTCCCCCTCTCCCTCTACCCTTCTCTCTCCTATCTTTCAACCTTCCCCATCTCCCTTACTTATCCCTTAGTTACTCTTTCCTCATTTCCCTCATTTAATTGAAATGCCTTATCCCATGCTAGTTTTATTCACTTTGTAATTTTGTTTCAAGATGTTTACCTGTCTGTAAAGCGCTCTGATACTCCTGGGTCCAGTAGCGCTTTATAAAACCTTTTAAATAAATAAATAAATAAGAGCTCTTTGCTGTCATATGCTATCCAGGCAGTCTTTGAAGGAGGATCTCTTGGCTAATCTGATGAGGTGGTGATGTCTGAGGGTGGCGTCCTTGTGGGCTGCGTGGTTGTCCGGAGTGCGTTCGTGGAGCCATATCTTCTCCAGTTTCTGGCATGCACGTTTGGAGGTCTGCAGCTCGTCGGTTAACCAGGTGGCTCTCTTGCTGGCATGGTGGTTGGAGGGTTTCTTGAGTGGGGCGAGGGTGTTGGTGCAGTCGTCGATCCACTGTCTGAGGTTGTGAGCTGCGGTGTCTGGGTTGGTGGGGTCAGTGGGTGGGTTTTGTGCAAGGGTGGTGATCAGCTAGTCTTCGGTGACTTTGCTCCAGCAGCGGCGAGGTAGCTGTTGGGTGCGGTGGTGCGTGGTTGGTTCATTGAAGGTGAAATGGATGCAGCGGTGGTCGGTCCAGTGGAGTTCGGTGGTGTGGTTGAAGGTGGCGTGGGTGCCTGAGAAGAAGACGGGGTCCAGTGTGTGGCCAGCGGCATGGGTGGGTGCGGTGACGAGTTGTCTGAGGCCGAGGTTGGTGAAGATGTCGATCAGGGTGGCAGAGTTGGCGTCGTTGTTCTCGAGGTGGAAATTCAGGTCCCCGAGGAGGATGTAGTCCGTAGAGGCGAGTGCGTGGGTGCTGGGGAGGTCGGCAATGAAGTCGCTGAATTGAGCCCGGGGTCCGGGAGGTCAGTAGATCAGTGTTCCTCTGAGGGTAGTGTTGGGGTCGGTGTGGATCAGGAAGTGCAGGTGTTCGGCGGTGTTGAGGGTGTCGTCTGCGTTGGTGGTGACCTTGAGGGTGGACTTGTGGACTATGGCTATTCCTCCTCGAATTCCGTTGGCGCGATCCCTGCAGGTGATCTTGTAGCCGTCCAGGATGGCTATGGCGATGCCGGGCACCCAGTAGTCGTTCCACCAGGATAAAGGTCCGTAAGTCTGTTTTGGGGCGGCTTGGAAGCAGGTCTGGTTTCGGCCAGCGTTGAGTGCGTAGAGGGTGCTGGCATCATAGCGAAGGCTGGTGTTGTGGCATTCGCGGGATCCAGGGGTTCTGGCGCTGGGCGCGGTCCAGGCGCGGACAGGTGCAGATGGGCTTGCCTTTGGCTGCGCGGCCTCCATAAGAGGGGGATAGGGAGGGAGGAGGAGCTGGGAGGCGGGAGAGGGGTGGCCAATGGGGAGCAGGGGGGCAGGGACGCAGGGACACAGTGGCAGGAAGGAGCGGGAAACGTCTGGAAAACAGGCAGGCGGCAGGGAGCAGGTACGAGGCAGATGGCGGCTGTGTAGTGGTGTGGGAAGCGACCTGCTTGCGAGCAGGCCCCCCTCCTTTCTAAAAAAACAATAAAATACAAATACACCTAATCTATATAAATAAAAATATAACTTTGTTTGTTCAAAATTTTAAATCTGGGAAAGTTCTTCACCGATTGCTTTTTAATTTGGACACAACGTTGGATTCCAATACACGCGTGTTTTTATATACACAACGTTGGATTTGAATATGCGCGTGTCGAATACGCGGGTGTTATTAATCGAAATCCCGAACAGTCACATAAAAATTTAAATGTTCGTTTGTTCAAAAGTTCTTCACCGATTGCTTTGCAATTTTTACAAAACGTTGGATTCGATTAAGCGCATGTTTTTATAAACACAACGTTGGATTTGAATACGCATGTGGCCAATACACATGTGTTTCTAATCGAAAGCCCGAACAGACCCTATTGATTTGGTTGGTGCGCAACAACTACAAGGGATGCATAGAGACAATATTCTACATATATTAGGATGGACAGTTGGTGTCAGGATGGCAGATCAGGAAGTGGTGGAGGGAGTGGGGAGGAGTTGGTTCAGTTTGCAACATAATTTAAAAGAACAGGGAGGGGGTTGGAGTTGGTTACGTTTCCAACATAATTTAAAATAACACGATGCAACGAAAAATAATAAATAACAAAGTTCAGGGCCAATCTTTAGAATTGTGCGATTTAGAACTAGGCACGGATTGCTTCTCACATGGACAATTATATGTTGCTTGTTCTAGAGTCGGCAGACCACACAATCTCTATATCTGCACAAACAATGGAACAACAAAACATATTGTATACCCACAAGCATTGTGAAATTAAACATATTAGAAACATGCGCTTACTCTTTTCTTTCTTTTCCATTGAACCAGACTGAGCCACAGCAACGCGTGGCCGGGTGCAGCTAGTTACAAATATAATCCTTCAAAGCATGGGGAGGCTTGGTAACCCTTTTTCCAAGGATGATCTTATTGTGGACGTTTTCCATGATGCCATCTGAACTTTGTTGAGGATCACCAATGATTTCTTCGGTCCTATCTGCACTTTGTTGGGAATCAGCTAGACAAATTCATCAGGAGCGTTACTAACAGGTTGTTTACACAATGCAACTCTTTTGAGATTCCAGCACTTTCCATAGTCCAAAATAACAGCATTTTTTTCATTTGAACTATATGTTGTGGATCATAAAATGTGCTATTATCTTTTGAAATGAAACCTGGTTTCTTAATTCTAACCCATTGACCAATGGACAAACCAACATCATGAGTATTATGTTTTTTATCATACCATTTTTTGTATTCTTCATCTTTAGAGTTCAAGTTCTCCATAACTTCTGCAGATGACCAACTAACATTTCCAAAACCTTTAATCCAACCAGGAAACCATTTGGATCTAAGCTTCCTTCCCCTCATGAGTTCAAAAGGAGACCATTTCGTAGTATCAGAAATAGAAACCCTATAAGACCAAAGAGTTTTAAACATTTGGATCTCCCAGGGAACATTGTTTTTAAAAGCTAATTGAATAGCTCCTTTCAACACTCTGTTATATCTTTCAATTAATCAGTTTCCACTAGGATTGTATAAAGAAGTGGTTTTATGAGTAATACCACATTTAGACAAATATTGGGTCATATTTTCAGAAGTAAATGTGTAATCGGGGCAGGGGGCTGGGAACACTGACTTTGGTTGGAACAGGCGCCGCAACAGGAAGAGGCTGACCAGAATATCTGATTAGACTTGGCTTTATTTTTAAAGTTAGTTTTGTTCGATAAGTAAGTCTCTCTTTCGCGAACTCCCGGTTATCCGTGGTGAGGCCGTCTTTTTCCAGGGTTCTGGGCACGCGTTGTCCTCTCGGAATCGCCTTCCCCGGTGTAGCGATGGTCGAGCCAAGGAGAAAGAAGACGGACAAAAGTGAGGCCGTTAGTCGCAAGTCTGATAGCAATCCTCACCCAAGGGGAACCCAATGGTAGTGACGGGACACCGTGTGAACGTGCAGACGTACAGGCACACTCGTGATTTGTGCTTCAAAGAGTACAGGAGTGAGGTAAGGGAGGGAGGTAGGGAAAGGGAGGGTAATGCGAGAAAAACAGGTATCGGGAAAAACAAAAGGAAAGGCACGAACGATGTAACTTTACACTATTCACTTGGGGCACTCTTTCTCCCCACCCAAGCCGCCCAATGCCGCCGTACCTGGGCAAGCCACACTCCTCCCTCGGGAGTGCGGCACGGCGGAACACAGGGTCGTTGGCCTCCTGGCTCTCCTCCGCTCTCCGGGAATCCGGTTCCTCCGTCTTCTTCGGGTCCCTTCGTAGCGTTCTCCTCGCCTTCTCCTCTCGAGCCGTTGGTGACGTCACACGCTGCGTAGAGGGCTTCCCCCATTTTCAACCATCCAGCGTCCACGTCAGAGGCAGGCGTGGTTTCATTGCAGTCGTCATACACCCAGTTAAAGGAACCAGCGGATGTTTCCTCATACGACTCCTGTCGTGGGTTCCAGTCATCCCTCGGCGTTTCCGACTGTAGGGCAGAAGGGTAGGCATCATCAGGGGTCCACCAGTCTTCCCGGCCACCCGTCCCGACCCCGTTACACTCCTCCCCCCTTGGACTCTCCCGGTCGGGGAGAATGGGTGCCCTCGACAGATAATCAGCGTTGCTGTTTTCGGTTCCTTTTTTGTGTACTATCCGGAATGCAAAGGGCTGAAGAAATAGAAACCACCTGAGTACCCTGGAATTCTGAGTCATGTTTCTCTGCATCTATTGCAGGGGAGCGTGGTCTGAATACAGAATTAACGGTTTTCCTTCGAGATAATATCTCAACTTGTCCACAGCCCAGCGGATCGCCAAGCATTCCTTCCCAACTGTAGGGTATTTACATTCCCTTTGGTGGAGTTTGCGACTTATAAAGAGGATGGGACGTTTCAGACCATCCTCTCCCGATTGGGACAATACGGCTCCAATCCCAGTGTCCGAGGCATCTGTCGCTAGGGAGAAAGGTTTTTCAAAGTCTGGAGGTATCAGCACTGGGCTTGTGGTGATGGCTTTTTTCAGGTCTTCGAAAGCCTTGTAGGCCTCTGGGGAGGGGTGTTTCCCTATGCTATTTTTGTTGTTATTTTTAAGGAGATCCATCAAGGGAGCGGCAATGTCCGCAAAATTCATGATGAACCTCCTGTAATACCCTATTAAACCTAGGAATGCCCGAAGTTCTTTCTTGGAGGACGGAAAGGGGGTGCTAGTGATGGCTCTTATTTTTTTTTCCTGAGGAGCAATAACCCCCTCCCCTAGCATGAACCCCAGATATTTCACCTTGGGAAAGGCCGCCCTTGACTTCTTCGAGTTTACGTGCAGGCCTGCATGTTGTAAGGCCTTCTAAATGAGGTCTATATGTTCAAGGTGGTCCTCCCATGTCTTGCTAAAGATGACAATGTCATCTAAGTACACTGAGCTGTATTCTGTGTGAGGGACCAAGACCGTGTTCATTAGTCTCTGGAATGTAGCAGGGGCTCCGTGGAGCCCGAATGGCAGTACCGTGAACTCAAACAACCCATCGTCGGTGGCAAACGCTGTTTTGTGCCTATCTTTTTCACGTAGTGGAACCTGCCAGTAGCCCTTAGTCAGGTCTAGAGTTGTAATGTACCTGGCTTCTCCTATCCTTTCGATTAACTCGTCTACTCGAGGTATTGGAAATGCATCGAATGAGGATATCGCATTTAATGCTCGAAGGTCCATGCAAAACCGGGTGGACCCGTCCGGTTTAGGTACCATCACGATAGGCGAGGCCCAGTTGCTCCGTGATGGACAGATAACCCCTAGCTGAAGCATGTCCTTAACCTCTCTTTTCATATCAGCTCTCCTGGCAGCTGGTATACGGTAGGCTCTCTGTTTGACTACCTTACCGGGTTCAGTGTCTATGCAATGCTCGGCTAGGTGTGTACGACCTGGAATGTCTGAAAACATTGGGGAGAACCGTTGTAGCCTTCGCAGGAGTTCTTCCTTTTCAGACACTGTTAACTCGGGGTTGATGGGTAACTTGTCTAGAGTAGTACCTGCGTCACGTGATGGCAACGTTAGGTTAGCTGCTTTGGGTGGAGGCCCTATCCACTTCTTTAACAAATTGATGTGGAAGGTTTGTTGCCGTCCAGGGGTGATTTGTACCCGATAGGTTGTCTTGCCTATGGTCTCCACTACTTTATAAGGCCCCTTCCACTCACTCCTGAATTTTTGGGTGGACGACGGGAGAAGCACTAAGGTCCAATCCCCCTTATTTAGGGTCCTCCACTTCTTGCCCTTATCATATTGGTGTCTCTGTTTCTCTTGGGATTTCTCCAGGTTGGAGTACGCCAAGTCCCTTAATTTACCCAGCCTCGACTTTAACTGTCTTGTATATTCTAACAGAGATCTTTGTTCAGCCGCCTCTTCTTTCTCCCATGCTTCCTTTGTAATTTCTAGGAGAGATCTGGGCTGACGGCCGTATAGCAGTTCAAACGGGGAGTACCCTAAACTACTCTGCACTTGGGCCCTTAACACATAGAGAGCTAGGGGGAACAACTTGTCCCATTCTCTGTTCTCGGCAGTCAACATTTTTTTTAAAGTGGTCTTGAGTGTGCGGTTGTACCGCTCAACCAAGCCGTCCGTTTGGGGGTGGTAAGCCGAGGTACGTATGTGTCTTAGTTCTAATGTTTGACATACTTCCTTCATCATTTTGGAAACAAAAGGGGTTCCCTGGTCTGTGAGTATTTCCCTGGGAAACCCCACCCGTGAAAATAGCTCTATTAGTTTGTCGGCCACATTTCTTGTTGTAGGTGCACTGAGGGCAAAGGCTTCTGGAAACCTAGTATTATAGTCGACAACGACTAGGGCATATGTGTGTCCCCTGGCTGTACGAGGAAGAGGACCGATAAGGTCCATTCCTACCCTCTCGAAAGGGTTGCCTATGACGGGCAACGGTTGAAGGGGTACTGCAGGTGGTCTGTTCATGTTCTTTTTCTGGCACACCTCACATTGGCGACAGTACTCTTCTGCTGTTTTGTAAATACCAGGCCAGAAGAAGAGTCTGGTGATATTTTGTAAGGCCTTCTCGGCCCCACTATGTCCTGCCGTTAGATGAGTGTGTGCATAAAACAAGATTCGGTCTCTAAAATCTTTTGGGACAACTAACTGGAGGATCGCCTGCCTTCCCTTCCCTGTACAAGAGGTCATTGATGATTCTGAATCTAGGGTACCCTTGGGTCGGTGTTGTTTCAGCTATATGAGCTGCCTCCCATGCATTCTGAAGGGTTGTATCGTTTATCTGGGCAAACTTGAAACCCCGATCTAACTCCCGCGGGTAGGCTGCTGGAGGTTGTTCTATTTCTTTCCGGAAAAGACTCAAGAAATCCGGGTTATCTACGCCTAGGATCAGATCCTCAGGTAAAGATTCCACTACTCCTACCTTTACAACACAAGGTACTCCCCCCAGGGGCCTAAGGGTCAGGTGAGCCACAGGGTAAGGTTTCACGTCTCCGTGTACACATCTGATGTGCACCACTAAGTTGGGGCCAAGCTGGAAGGGTAAGACTAGCTGTTTCTTTATTACTGACTGTTTGCAGCCAGAGTCTAAGAGGGCTTTCACACATTTGCTGTTCACTAGTACCCTTACATAGAAAGATGGACCCATCTCCGCTGTGTACATCACGGCCTTTGGAATATATCCAACCTCCATGGGTTCTTCTGTTGGTCTTTTCCGAGGACACATTCTGGCGATGTGTCCCTAGTCCACGCATTCGAAACATTGCGGACCTCTTATATTAGGCATTTCAGGGCGGATGGGGCGGGGTTTTATCGCCTCTGGGGCCGGCTTCAGTTTCTTTTCCTGCTTCGCTATTCCTGGGGTTCCTTTAGGACCTTTGTCCGTTTCCCAAGGAAAGGTACGAGGCATTGCCCTGTTGTAATTCGAAGCCATCTCAATAGCCTGATCAGCAGTAAGGCCTGAATGTTGTCTAAGCCACCGTTGAGTGCCGTACGGTAAGGCCTCCATAAACTGTTCCAGATAAATACTGGTCATTATTTCCTCTTTGCTCCTGCTCTCTGGTTTTAACCATTTATCCGCGGCCATCTTCAGTCGCAGGTATAATGTCTTTGGGTGTTCCCCAGCGACCCCCTTTTCTTTTCGAAATCTCAGTCTATAGGCTTCTGTGTCTAGGCCTAAGTAGTCCAGGATTACTGCTTTAATTGTTGCATATGGTGTTATCCCAGCGTGATTAGCCACCTGGTAAGCGGCTTGTGCCTCGCCGGATAACAGGGGCGCTAAAAAGAAGGGCCATTTTTCTTCTGGCCATCCACAGGCTCTTGCTGCTCACTCAAAATTAAGAAGAAAAGCTTCGGGATCCTCTCCTTGTACATATTTCTGCAGTTGCATTCCCGAGGGATGTGGTCCAAACGCCCGTCTCTCCGTTGGAATAGGGACGTTGGCTCCTTGCACTACTTTTTGCAAACCCTCGATTTGGGCTGTAATCGTGTTTTTAAAGAGGTCGCGGTCGGCTTCCGCTGTCGACATCTGTTGGCCGATAGCCCATTCTAATTTCTGCTGTCCCTCAATTAACTGCTGCACCACTTGTTCCATAGCTGCGTCTTGTACGGAGGGGATTGATCCCACTTCTGACACCACTGTAATCGGGGCAGGGGGGCTGGGAACACTGACTTTGGTTGGAACAGGCGCCGCAACAGGAAGAGGCTGACCAGAATATCTGATTAGACTTGGCTTTATTTTTAAAGTTCGTTTTGTTCGATAAGTTAGTCTCTCTTTCGCGAACTCCCGGTTATCCGTGGTGAAGCCGTCTTTTTCCAGGGTTCTGGGCACGCGTTGTCCTCTCGGAATCGCCTTCCCCGGTGTAGCGATGGTGGAGCCTAGGGGAAAGAAGACGGACAAAAGGGAGGCCGTTAGTCGCAAGTCTGATAGCAATCCTCACCCAAGGGGAACCCAATGGTAGTGACGGGACACCGTGTGAACGTGCAGACGTACAGGCACACTCGTGATTTGTGCTTCAAAGAGTACAGGAGTGAGGTAAGGGAGGGAGGTAGGGGAAGGGAGGGTAATGCGAGAAAAACAGGTATCTGGAAAAACAAAAGGAAAGACACGAACGGTGTAACTTTACACTATTCACTTGGGGCACTCTTTCTCCCCAACCAAGCCGCCCAACGCCGCCGTACCTGGGCAAGCCACACTCCTCCCTCTGGAGTGCGGCACGGCGGAACACAGGGTCGTTGGCCTCCTGGCTCTCCTCCGCTCTCCGGGAATCCGGTTCCTCCGTCTTCTTCGGGTCCCTTCGTAGCGTTCTCCTCGCCTTCTCCTCTCGAGCCGTTGGTGACGTCACACGCTGCGTAGAGGGCTTCCCCGTTTTCAACCATCCAGCGTCCACATCAGAGGCAGGCGTGGTTTCATTGCAGTCGTCGTACACCCAGTTAAAGGAACCAGCGGATGTTTCCTCATACGACTCCTGTTGTGGGTTCCAGTCATCCCTCTGCGTTTCCGACTGTAGGGCAGAAGGGTAGGCATCATCAGGGGTCCACCAGTCTTCTCGGCCACCCGTCCCGACCCCGTTACAAAATGGTACTCCGTTGTCACTGATTATCAAAGAAGGAGTCCCTTCACTAAGAAACACTTCATCAAAAAAATGTATTACAGTATTAGTATCTAAGCTCTTTATGATTTTAATTACAGGCCATTTTGAAAACATGTCAATCATGGAAATAATATATTTTCCATAACTACCAACAGGACCCATAATGTCTACTGCAGCATTCTCGCAAGGATACTCCGGACACATGAAATCACTCATAGGTGGCCTTAAAGATTTAAGTGATTTATCAGCCGAGGCACACAAACCACACTCTCTAACAGCTCTCTCCACCTCAATGTCCAAACCTGGCCACCAAAATCTACTCTTGATGATGGATTTAGTTTTATAAATTCCAAGATGACCATCGTGGCACAAAGCTATGATCTTACTTCTGAAGCTAAAAGGTGCAACTAAGGTGTAACTAACTTATCTCCTCTAATAAGATTTCCATCGAGGCAAGCCAATTCATTTCTGACTTCTCAAAAAGGTTTTAACTCTTTAATCTCTATTTTATGTGGCCAACCAGAATTAACAAATTCCCAAATTTTCTTCAAATTGTAGTCCTTGTCAAGAGCCTCATTCCACTCTGGCATTTGAATAGATTCTACACCATGGTCCCATAACCATGCGACCTGAACATCTTCCATTAAGGTCATCTTGATTTTCAACTAACTGTGAAGAAAACCTCGAGAGAAAATCACCGATTGCTTTGTCCTTACCAGGAATGTAAACCGCTTTGTAAATGTAGTCTAAAAGTCTCACTGATATTCTCGCTAATCTAGCAGTAAAGTTAATCATACCAACATTGGATAATACTTTAACTAGAGGTTTATGACCACTTTTGATAATCACTTCCTTGCCCCACACAAAAGTTCTGAAATGCTATAAAGACCAAGCACAGGCAAGTGCTTCCCATTCAATAACTGCATATTTGCATTCAGCAGGAGTCAAGGATCTTGATGCGTAAGCTACAATGTACTCTTTTCCTTTCTCATCCAATTGTGAAAAATCAGCACCAATTCCGGTTGCACTTGCATCAGTAGTTATGATATTTTTCCCACAAGGATCAAAACCCTGAAGAGCAGGAGCAGGAGCAATGGCATTTTTTATGTCATCAAAATCTTCTTGGCAAGAACTGCACCACAAAAATTCTGTTTTGGCTTTAAGAAGCTGTCTGATATGAAACGTTCTACTTGAGAATGTTATTATGAATTTGGAGAAAAACTCCACCATGCCAAGGAAGGATTTGACATCATCTTTACTTCTTGGGTTTGGAGCATCAGTTATAGAAGAAACAAACTTTACTTTGGACCGAATGCCCACTGCGCTAATTTTATGTCCCAAATAATTTACACTAATGACAGCAAATTTACACTTAGAATACTCTACAGTCAATCCAAATTTGTTTAACAAAGAAAGTGCATGTATGAGTCAAGTTTCATGATCAGGAGTGTCCTTCCCCATAACTAGACTATCATCTTGAAATATAAGGACATAATACAAATGACCAAAGATGTTGTGCATAAGGCGCTGGAATACCGTGGCTGCTGAAGCCAGGCCAAATGGCATCCTAGTGTATCTAAAACACCCAATATGAGACACAAATGCAGTGAGGTCTTTGCTTTTGTCTGACAGAGGAATTTAGTGATACGTTTGAGACAAGTCTATAGTTGTAAAAACGTGCATACCTTTAGTTTTAGAAATCATCTCGTTGATTTTGGGAAGTGGAAACTGATCAATTTGAATATTAGCATTTAAATGGCGTAAATCAATGCAGAGCCTAATTTTTCCATTGGCCTTCCTAGCTGCGACCAATGGAGAAATCCATTGAGAACTCTCAATTGGCTCAATAACACCATAATTGGCTAATCTATTCAACTCATTTGTCACTTCATCCCTGACTACAACAGAGATATTTCTCAATTTATGTATTTTGGGAACAGCATCTGGTTTCAACCGGATGCAATGTTCAAAACCATTAATTTTACCTAAAATGCCTGAAAAGACGTTTGGGAAATATTTACATAAACTTTTTTCTAAGGAATCACATTCATCTAGAATTAAAACCTGTTCAATGCCATTAGGATCGAAAATGATGTTAAGCTTCTTTTGGTCTTTCCAGCCCAGGACAGATGGACCTTTTTTTTGATACATACATTTTACATAGAGCACTTCTGTGCTTGAACCTGAACAAAAGTTTTCTAAAACCCAATAATTCAATGGGATCTCCATTAAAACTCTCGGGAGAAATATCAGGAATTAATACATCTGAACCAATGTTTTCATTAATTTATCAAGCCATACAGACTCATTAATACTTGTAAAAGGAGACCCTGAATCGGTAGCAACGCGAATATTAACTCCACCCATAAACATTGATCACATGGGTTTGTTTGACTGTTTGTTACTGGAAATATTTAGTACGACTCTACCCCCAGATGTAGATACATCATATTCAGCATCATCGCTGTCATCATTGTTAGAATTAAACTCCCTTTCTTCAATACATTTGACTTTACTGGATTTCTTATTGTGACAAACTTTGTTGAAATGACCCACTTTTCAACAAACTGAACATCGGCTTTTAATTGCAGGACAATTCTAGCTAGGTGATTTTTACTCTCACACCTGTAGCAACGTAAGTCTTTTCTATTAGACGTATTTTCTTTTCTACTACTAACTTTATTTGGAAGATTACTTTTGGTTTTGTTAGATAATACTCTGGCCCCAGTTTCTCTAGTAACTGTTTCTTGTTGAGAAACTTCTGAACTTTTGAGGGCCTTAGCACACCCTCCAGACAGTTCACCTTTACGTGCTACTGCAAGAACATCTTCAAGGGGATTATCACCATTTACCCAAAGTCAATCTTGAATAGAGGGATCATAAGAATGCATAATAATTTGGTCTCTTATTAATTCCTCTTCAATTACACCAAACCTACAATCAATGGCCAGTTTTTGAAGAGCCATAGCATAATCATCAATAGACTCATTTTTAAGTTGCTTCCTCTGAAAGAATTAAAACGTGTAACTCCAATACATACTTTGGGAGAAAAATAGTTATCTAAGTGCTTAATTGAACACATTATCATCACCACCAGCAGAATCCTTGTTTAATTTGTTGTAAATTCTTAATCCTTCTGGACCTAAACTATGCATTAATAAACCTTTTTTTCTTTCATTTGACAAGTTGTTAGCGAGGTCAATAGTAAAAAGGTAATTAATAAAATATTCCTTCCATTGTATCCAGGGAACAGGTGGATCGCCAGGAATACATAAGAACTCTTTTGGTGGGTTTACAGTAATGTTAGTAAGTGGGGCAGACATAATATAATATAAATAACTAAAACATAGGTTTGATAAATAATGATAAAAAGACAATATGTATGCAATTGGCAATGTTGGAAAGATGAATATTGCTTTAAAATGACAATAGTGTTGTTTATAAACTACTATTTAGATCTGGAGTATGAGAAAATAAGGTTCGAAATATTGTAGAGAGTCACACCAAATAAAGCTGTGTGAATCAGCGTAGAGTTTATCAGTTGAACAACTTGTTATTTGAATCCCAAAATGAAGAGTCTCACCTTCTAATTAAGGTACTTGTAAACAAACTCACCACCAATGAAATGCAGGCAAGACTTGGCTAATTGCACGAATAATCGGAAAACAGCAAAACACACGTGAAGGCTACTTTAATATTTGCCTCAGAAGGATGCTGTATCACTGTGCACTGAAGGTTGTGTATGCACTGCCAGCCGTCGTTCTGGCAATGTTCGCCAAAGTAAATCCATAAAATGCGCAGTGAACTCAGTATTACGCGTACTGCTCATAAACGATTGGTGGAAGGAGGAAGTGATACTCCAATAACGAAGAAGAATACAAGACTCCGAAGGAGAGGCGGGATAAACCAGGATTCAGCCAATCAGCAGTGTTGAAGCGGATGAAGGAAAATCATGAGATTTATCCGGAAATAATTTAGAAATGACACGTAGGCTCTCTTTCGTCTGGCAGGATCGTTGTCAAAATACGTGTAGTGAAAACTGACACGTAGGATTTATAAAAAACTTAAAATGCATTCAGAACTTATGCCATATGAAGACAAAGCAGCTTCCAGGTACAGATCCAGCATAATCTGACCGGTAAGACCAATAACCATCTTTAAACCCACAATGCATTACTTGATACCTAACTGAACTAGCGAGTCGCATCCCTAAGCGCATGCTAAACAAATTCAATAAAAAGCATTCTAACATTCTTCCCGTTCCTCATGAAGGTCAGGAGAGCTTCACAAGGAACGGAAACAAAAGAAACACTACAAAAAGGTGAAGTAAAAACAACAAACCCACTTTACGTGTTGAAAGGGGTTTTCTTGAAATAGATTCAGTCGAACAGCACGTCCAAACAATCTTCTGTTAATAGTAGTAAGTAGCTTTATTCGATAAAAACATATCATAAAAGCATTTTTCACATCTTTAAAAAAACATTTTTAACAACAATCATCAACATAAAAACATTTCATATCTGGAACAGCGTATTGGGTAGGGGGGGTCGTTCACTGGATTAACAGTTTTCTTGCAGTTCTTAGACGCCAAGCCCAACCCAAAAATTTTGCCATACAAGTGGAAAAGAAGGGTCTAGCATCTGTACGTAAAATACGCAGGGCTTCCAAGTGAGAACGAGTTCCCAGACACCTGCAAAGGGGCTTCAACCACCTACGTCTCGGGGCTACATAGACACTACATTCGAACAACATGTGGGACACAGACTCTACCCTTAGATCACAAAAGGGGCACTAGGGTACAGTTTGAGCGGGCGGTTTCCAAGTGGACGTGAACTCACATAATGGAAGCACCCCCACCCTAAACTTAATGTACAGTGCTCTGTCCCATGAGCTCTGAATGGTGTCTAGATAAGGTTCCCTTAACGGTGACTCTTTGACTGACAGAAACAGAACTACAGATTTACAATGATTTGTACTTCGGGCCCTCTCATTGTCTACCCATGCCCAATAAACCTTCTTTAGCTGTTGTTTCGGGGGTGCAGATTTATTGGCCCAAGCCTCTCCTAGGCCTAATTTGTAGAGCAGCTTTTTGACCTCCCTAAGCCAGATGATCTTATATGAACCCGGTAATGACAAAATGTCATTCAAAGCTTCTGCGTAACTTCTTAATTCCTGCACATTCCAGATTCTGGACCATAACAGAAGTGGGCGTAGTTTCGCTTGGTCGCAGATTGCCCGGGTACCTGCATCTAGCAGCAATGGGATTGTTGGCGTGCTGTGGGGCAAACCCATTAGGTCTTTATGGAAGTTGTTCTCAAGGTGGGCCAGAGTGTCAACTCTATGAGTGCCCCACAGCTCAGCACCGTAAAGTGCCGCGCTTACAACCCTTGCCCTATAGATATCTAGGGGAGCCCCAATAGGTTTTGATGATGAGGCTCGCTGTTCCTTGAGCAACGCACCTGCCACCCTTTTGTGGGTAAGGAAGACTTTTTGGTGGTGTGCCTTCCAGCTCATAGTGTCACTGATGCGTATACCCAGGTAGTCAAATTCTTTGACGCGATCAAGTGGGACAGAATCTAGGACCGGGGGATAGACAGATTTTTTGGGCGGGTTGAGGACTAAAAACTTAGTTTTGCCTATGTTTATGGCCAAACCCCTTCCATCACAGAAGGTTTGAAAGCTGGAAAGCAACGATTGGATGCCCATTGGTGATTTTGAAATTAGGAGGGTATCGTCCGCGAACAAGAGCGTTGGGATTTTCCTTCCAGCCAGGGTGGGAGCATCTGATGGTTGTTGTAGAAGATGCTCCACCACTCCGTTAATGTAAAGAGAAAACAGAGTGGGGGCAAGCACACACCCCTGGCGAACGCCTCTGTCCACGGGGATACGAGATGTTTTCTCTCCCTGTGCACCCCATCTAATTTGGGCGAAATTCCTATCGTGAAATTTTACGAGCAGCGACAGCAAATAGGGAGGGAGGCCTAACCCATCGAGGACGTTCCATAGAAGCGCGCGTGGTACCAGGTCGAAGGCAGTCCGCAAGTCAATGAAGACTAAATACAGACTGCCCCCTCCCAGCACCACCACTTTCCAATAGATCATTAGAAGGCGGAACGTCTGCTCGATTGTGCCTGTTCCTGTTCTGAAGCCCGCTTGAAGATCTGACAGGATGTGATTTCCATCTGCCCACTCGATGATCCTGCCCAATACCACCTTCCCTGCTACCTTTTGAGAAGAGTCCAATAAACTAATTGGACGGTAGTTCGCTGGGTCGTCCCTAGAACCTTTTTTAAAAATAGGTACGACCTCAGCACCCCTCCATGAGTCAGGAAAGACTCCACCCAACATCACTTCATTCAAAAGCGAGGCAATTAATCTACTCCAAGAAGATGGGTAATTCTTGATCAGGTCTCCTGGGATTCCGTCAGGACCCGCTGCTTTGTTCGAGACAATACATTGGATTGCTCTCTCTACTTCTAAGTTGGTAAATAGGCCATCATAGCACGGGAGGTTAGTTGTAAAATTAGGCAATAAAACCCGTGGGTGGGCAAGCTAGCTGGGGTGGGCCTGGAGGAGCGGAGTACAGTTGTGAAAAGTGGTCGAACCATACGCCCCCTGTAATGTTACAAGTTAGCTGCTGGTCAATGGGCTTTTCCCTAGATCTTAATAGGTCCCAGAACCTCTTGGCGTCCTTCCTAGTGCTGGCCTCTACTAGATCTCCCCAAAAGTTAAAATCATAAACCTGTTTAGCTTCAAATATGGTTTTTTTGTAAAATTTTCTAGCAGCCCTAATAGCAACTGCGTCTTTGGACTTTAATGTCACAACAAGTTCCTTCTTAGCTTCACGACATTTTGCAGTATACCACCTGTCTGACTGTTTAGGCAAGGTTTTCGAGGGACCCCTACGAGTGGTTTGGGGAACAATAAATAAGTCACTCAGCGCCAGTACAGTCTCAGTGAATAGAGGTAGGATCTTGTTATCGGTTAGACTTAAAGTGTTCATCCGGGGCTCCACCTCTTCCAAAATTGTCCCGGCTTGGGCCATCCTTGTGTCATCGGCTAAGACTTTTGCCCACTTTAAGCGCCTGCTACAGTTTGTGGGGACTAATTCATGGGAGGATTTCCACTTATGACCGGGTGGGCCTTGACTTCCAGCCTGCCAAGGAGATGAAATAGATAGCGATAAGGGGTTGTGGTCGCTATCACCCGACACTATAACCTCCATATCTAGGTGGTGTTGCCAGAGGTTATAGTTAAGCATGATATAATCAATCCTAGACGTATGGTCTTGTCTGTTATAAGTGTGAGCACCCATATGGTCAGATTTGGATCGGCCATTTGTCGGTCGCAAATTATGCTCCATACAGAGGGCATTGATCTCTATTGCGTTTTGCGACCATTTGGGAATCGGGTCAAGATTCAAAATAGGAATACCTCTCCTGGTGTCCTCCTCAAAAGTGTCCAAGATATCTTCGCTGGCCAAGGGCTCAAAACAGCAGTTGAAATCGCCTGCAAGCATTATATGGGAGTCCGCATTGCAGGCAGCCAGGTTGCGGTTTAGGCCTGTGGAAGGTAGATGGGATACACCGCCTTTGGCACCCCTCAGGTAGATGTTGAAGACTTCCATACTTCTTCCCCCTTTGTGTGTTATCGTTAGCCACTGGAGATCCGATGATTGGGTGTTTCTTTCTTTTACCCTGAAGCCCAGAGCAATACTAATCCATATAATAAGGCCGCCTGACGGGCGACCTTTGGATCCTTGTTCCTGGACTGCGGGGATAAAAAAGGTGGAGCATCCCACTCGGTGTCTTGGCTCCAAACACCAGGTTTCCTGAAAGAGGCAGATGTGAAAGGGTTCCAGAAATTCGTTCCATTCGGGGATGTCAAAGTTACGACCAAGACCAGCCACATTCCAAGATAGAATTTTTAAGACAGAGTCAACTGGTGGAGAGACCTTGGTGGGGTCAATAGGCATAGGCATAGGAGAAACAGTCGCACCCACAAGTTTTGGAGACCTCACAAGTGGCTCGATTTGCTGGAGATTGGAGGTCGCATAGGGGGCAAGGCAGGTAGGATCCGACTGTTCAAGAGAAGTAGATGCAGGGGGGGTCATGCAAAGCAAGTATGACCAATCTTCCCTGCTACAATTTACTGTTATGTCCAATGACATTGTCACCCCATCAACCCTTGCGTTGTCGGATCGTCCTACTCGGCTTATTACAGGCTCAGGGGCAGGACAATCAATGGAATGATGCCTTTGCGAAGTTAAGAATTCCCTTTGGGGTTGTTTGGCTGATTGCACAGGGAGTCAATCCACCTCCTCTAAGCCACCAAATCTATTATAGGTAGAGAGACCATTCCAATGTAGGAGGGTCTCCCTGTGGCCCCGGGACCTATTCGGCCGTTGGTGGTGTTGGACCAATGACCAATTATCCCCCTGGTTACAGCTAGGTCGGGGAGGATAAAAAAAGGATAGTGGTTTGGGTTTGACTAAGGAGTCATCATTACTGGGCCAACTACAGATGTGGTGCGCCGTGTGTGGATCTTCGAAGGTCACTACTATGCAGTCCCCTGGACTGGATTTCAGCGTTGGCCCTACCCAGGGAGTTCTGCGAACCATCAGTACGCGACTTCTTCTACCATTGGGGATTGGTCTGTTGACATTTAACCAGTGCATTATTTTATTTTTCAGCGACCAGTGATTTTCAAATTGGCCATTACCTATCGTGGGAACACCCGTCAAAACAACCACATAGTCGTTTGCCTCTGGGGGAAGGTCAATATAGCCACCTCTAAAATTATCTTTAACTGGAGGGACCTGGGTTTCACTGGGAATCGGTCTATTTAGTGTTTCGTGTTTGGGATGTTGCAAGTTACGTGTGGAGCCTCGTGGGGAAGCCTTTGGTTTAACGCGAGCTTGCTCCACCGTAACTGTCCTTGGTTTAGGGACAGGTTTTATTGTGGGTGGTACTGAAGAGGAAGCTAGATTGGTTTGGGGTGCGGTAGGTTGTGGCGTTGAGTCAGCTGCAATAATGCCCTGGTTTTCCAGACTTTTCAACCCAAGAGTGGCCAGAGCAATAATGCTCTTCTCCATTTCTAACAAGTTATTTTCTATCCTTGATAGTCTTAGGTCTAGAGGTGACAAAAGTTTTTTAAGTGTGTCCCAAACCACCTCTATAAATTCTTTATTATTATTGGTTAACCCGTCTACTTCAGGGTCCTCACCTGCTGGGGTATTAAGGAGGGGAATAGATGGATTTTTTCCCTGCCCCTCACTACATGACTGGGTATTAGGGGTATACTCAGCTCCAGCATTGGATGCTGTGATGTTAGTCATTGGCAGATCTTTTGGAACAGCAATTTTCGCTTTCTTGCGGAAATAAGCTGAGCGAGAATTGCGTTTCCTCTTCGGTTGTTTGCCACTGGAGATATTATTAGACAGATTCGGGAGAGATACAATGGGGACAGGGATGTGCACACTAAGAGGTGTCGATGGAGTTTCCTCATCCTTACTTCCTGAGGCAAGTTGGGGAATAGCCGGGGTCGGTGAATGGTGAACATCTACCTGAGTGACTATACAATGTGGGCGGGCTGGGCGCTCAGGGGTGACAGAAGTGGCTATGTGGCCTAGGGAGGATTTCTTGGAAAGTGCAATTACTTGGGACACTCTTCTGGCGGCATCTAGTTTTAGCAAGACCCGGGTTTGGAGCTTAGATATCTCTTCGTCTATGGCTATGTTGGTGCGGGTTATAAAGTCATCCATGGGGCCACTGATTTGTGACCCACGTTTAGAAGTCTTGCTACGGGTTACCCTTGGATCCATAGCACTAAGGCACTGTGACGAAGGTAGGTCTATTTCCCCTCAGTTATTGATTTAGCTTCCAAAAATATCGAGCCAAAAGGGGTGGGCCAGTCCAGTCCTCTCAGGCCTCGAACGGCCTCAAACGGCCCGCTCTTTGCCCGGTCTTAGCCCCGGACGCTCCCGCGCGCTCCCGCGCAGCGTCACTCTCCGATATTTATGGGCCAAAGACCAATGGGGCGTGTTGTAAGAAGGTGGGGGCGGGGTGTTCAGGGAGAGCGGGGCCAGGCGACTCAGCCTCCGGGACCGGGACTCCTGGGAAGGTGAGTCCCGGTTCGCGCTCGCAGCCCTGAAGCCTCACACGCCCCCACAGAGCAGCCAGGCAAGAGACCACAAGCAGGCGGTGAAGGTGAGGAGATTCCGCAGCGGGACCCGCGGAGCGGGTTCCGCAAGCCGTAGGTTTAGGCAGCCCTTATACACAAGCAGCGCCGGCCAGGTCCAACAAACAGCGTCCCACGAGGGAAGGGTCCAGGTGCCTTTTAAGTTGTAAGAAGGTGGGGGCGGGGCGTTCAGGGAGAGCGGGGCCAGGTGACTCAGCCTCCGGGACCGGGACTCCTGGGAAGGTGAGTCCCGGTTCGCGCTCGCAGCCCTGAAGCCTCACATGCCCCCACAGAGCAGCCAGGCAGGAGACCACAAGCAGGCGGTGAAGGTGAGGAGATTCCGCAGCGGGACCCGCGGAGCGGGTTCCGCAAGTCGTAGGTTTAGGCAGCCCTTAAACACAAGCAGCGCCGGCCAGGTCCAACAAACAGCGTCCCACGAGGGAAGGGTCCAGGTGCCTTTTAAGTTGTAAGAAGGTGGGGGCGGGGCGTTCAGGGAGAGCGGGGCCAGGTGACTCAGCCTCCGGGACCGGGACTCCTGGGAAGGTGAGTCCCGGTTCGCGCTCGCAGCCCTGAAGCCTCACACGCCCCCACAGAGCAGCCAGGCAGGAGACCACAAGCAGGCGGTGAAGGTGAGGAGATTCCGCAGCGGGACCCGCGGAGCGGGTTCCGCAAGTCGTAGGTTTAGGCAGCCCTTAAACACAAGCAGCGCCGGCCAGGTCCAACAAACAGCGTCCCACGAGGGAAGGGTCCAGGTGCCTTTTAAGTTGTAAGAAGGTGGGGGCGGGGCGTTCAGGGAGAGCGGGGCCAGGTGACTCAGCCTCCGGGACCGGGACTCCTGAGAAGGTGAGTCCCGGTTCGCGCTCGCAGCCCTGAAGCCTCACACGCCCCCACAGAGCAGCCAGGCAGGAGACCACAAGCAGGCGGTGAAGGTGAGGAGATTCCGCAGCGGGACCCGCGGAGCGGGTTCCGCAAGTCGTAGGTTTAGGCAGCCCTTAAACACAAGCAGCGCCGGCCAGGTCCAACAAACAGCGTCCCACGAGGGAAGGGTCCAGGTGCCTTTTAAGTTGTGAGAAGGTGGGGGCGGGGCGTTCAGGGAGAGCGGGGCCAGGTGACTCAGCCTCCGGGACCGGGACTCCTGAGAAGGTGAGTCCCGGTTCGCGCTCGCAGCCCTGAAGCCTCACACGCCCCCACAGAGCAGCCAGGCAGGAGACCACAAGCAGGCGGTGAAGGTGAGGAGATTCCGCAGCGGGACCCGCGGAGCGGGTTCTGCAAGTCGTAGGTTTAGGCAGCCCTTAAACACAAGCAGCGCCGGCCAGGTCCAACAAACAGCGTCAATAGTATAATTCTGTGAGCAGCAGCAGCAGCACAGTGTGCGCCGCTCCCGGCAGGTTTAGGGTCTGGAAGCTCGCAGCTCTACGAGTACTGCTCTGTCACAACAATGTATCGAAGCTAGACACCTCCGGCCCCAATACACGAGTATAACTGACGTCAAAGAAGTCAGTGCCCGTCCAGTCACGCTTAAGAGTTAATTCTGCTAAGGTCAGTGGGGGGTGAGAGTCAAATGCGATGAGGGCGGGGAAAGGGGATTAGTTTGAGAGCCAACTGCTTATCGTCATCGCTGCGGCTGGTGGCGACGATTGGATCCCACCTGGTCAGGCAACTTGATCCCAGCCCACAGGGCCGTGGTGCCCAAATCATTAGTAAGGTAGCTGCAGTTTTTGTCTTCATAAAGTAACACCTGCCGGGCTGTAATTTCATTGCTGTAAAGTTTGCCTGGCAATTTGGTGGTGGTAGAAAGCATGAGCCGCGGGGTGCTTGTGCCGTTCTCCCTTCCTCTGCAGCATCCCCTCTGTGCTGCTGTTCCCTGGCCTTCTCCTTTCCCGTGGTCAAGCCCTGCTCTTCAGATGGAGTTGCTTGAAAGAAAGTTACCGGTGAGTTCTCTGGAGGACCCGTTTTTTGACTGTAGTAGGTGCTGGGTGCGTGGGTAGAGAGGGCCGTGCAACTCGCTAATAATAACGGGCGGCTGCACCATAGACCCCAGGGGCAGTGCTCAGTTATTGATTTAATTACACTGCTTAATGAGCCCTGTTGGAAAAGCGTGCAGCTACTACAGGGGCAGGGGTTCGAAGAAATACTTTCTATCAGCAAGTTTTTGATGTATGAGTGGGAACTGGGTGTCGGCTTTGAGAGTGTAAAGGAAACCCCCCTGGATTGTCAGTAGCTGCGGGCAAAAAAGAGTAACTAAAATATTCCATCTGCTTTAATTCTGAATTCCGAGATATGTATTGTTAATGCGTAGGCAGTGATTTCCCACGTCCAACCTTTCTGATGTGCTTGGCTACTGGCTCAACTGAGGGAGGGACTCATTTTAGCTTTTGTGTCTGTTGCGAAAATATTGATTTTTCAGCCATGCTTGCAAGTTCATAATTTTAAGTTTAAAGTTGAATTGAAAAGTGCAGATCTTATTTGCAGCTGGTCACAACCTACAGTCAAGTAAGGTAAAGGCTATTATGCCCTACATAGTTTACTTATATCTGAAGTTTATCATTTTTCCTGCTCCTCAGCTAGTGTGTGTGTTTAGTGAAGAATGTTGGGAATTCTGTGATGCAAGGAATGTTGGGTACCTGGGTGAGTGATGAATTACAGTTAGAGATGGGCTGAGCAGCAGGCAGATGCTCCTGGTGGGTTTGTTGTTACATGGAACTAAGGGTTGACTACAAGCTAACCTACATCTTCTTCACCTGTTTACCTGGACTTCCTATCTGATGTACTTGGACCAGTTACTGAATAAAAGTACTTATGAACTTTACTTGGCTACCAGCGTTTACTTGTGACACAGGGTACAACAAAGGCCATTGCTTATAACGTTGAGGTTGTAAAAACTCACCAATACCTTTAAAGTTAACCACAGGCTACATGTGTGTGTGGGTATGAGCCGCTCGTCATGTCTGTTATTTCTGATATTTATGTTTTATTTGTCTTCATTGCTTGATTTTGCTTGCGAGAAAATGTCACCCATATTTGTTGAAATGTGACTCACAATTACACTGAAATTATGAAATTGTCACACAGAGCAATCTGAAACCTTGGCCGTTAACAGATTGTGAAGGAGGTACACAGTTGTGAAAATACTGACAGCATCAAGCTTATGCAGAATTTACAGGTGAAGACAGAGCGGATGGAGAAGAGAGCAGCAGAATGAGAGAGCGAGAGAGAGTGATGACGCTTTGATGAGTGTGATACTGCAGACGGAGGATTTCAGAAACAGTGAAGAGAAAAGAGTGCGACTGACAGACTGAGACACTGCATAGGAAAAGAGACGGAAGAGAAGAACAGGGGGGCCTGAAACTCTCTGAAGACAACTGCCCCAGACATGTTCCATTTATAGTGTTGTGAGTCTAGTTCTTTTCTCTGGCCATTCACGCGCTACCCGTTTATTGGTTCACATCAGCACGTCATTTGGAATGTGACATCCCCATATAAGTGACGCCACCAGCCTGTCAACTTGATTCTGTTCTTCCAGGAGACTCTGCGAGGTCTCTTTCTTTACTTACTCTCCCCATGAGCTCGTTATATGTATATATAATAAATACTTACGATATTCAATATTGACTTCTGTGTCCTTCATAAGAGATGACACTTCAATATGGCGACGAGTTCGGGATTACCTTTTTCTTCGTGATGGGATTGTGGCAGAGAGACCAAGGTTCAGGCAGACAATCCCTGATTTCGAGGCAAGTGCTTACTATCTATTTATTTAGAAGCAAATTCGCTCTAAATTGATTTGTCTCCGTTTACTTTGTGGCTAGTGGTATTCTGGCAGAAACACTCATTTTCCTTCAACGCGTCACCGTCAATGATAGAATCATTCTGAAGGTGACGAACGGCGGAAATTTTACGGGCTTCATCTGAAACATTGTTCAGGCAAGTAGCGAATACTCTTTTGAATGACAGCTGTTTTTTCATGGTCGTAATTGGTATTTCAATGCATGTGTTTTCACAGTTCATGAAGAGAAAAACTTCTGAGAAGAACTGTTGACAGTTGACGTTCCCTCAACTGTCATTCTTCGCATTCTAGTCAGCTTGCAGCCTCTGGTGTACTGACGCTTTTCCGTCATGACGTATTCGACGTAAGTTACGCAACGCCATTTTATGAGTTCATCAACATTTCTTGGTCGGCTGACAGTTTATTTAGTATCAAGTGTCCGACAGAAAGCAGAGAAGGTATTAACTGTTCATATATCCAGAAACCAATTACGAGCAATATATATATATTCGAGGAATTTAGGAAGTTTATTTCTACAGCAATTTTATTATTTTATGTGCTCTTTTCCAAAGGGCAGTTATTTACTGAAAATCGTTAATTCAATTCAGTTTCCCACAATTGAAAGGTTTTGCCTGTGTTTTCATTCTTCGCTAATTTTATTAGTAGTCATCTTATCCTTCAAGGTTAACATTTTAGATGTAGGAAAGCATTTTGTAAATCTCACGCATATATTTGAATCAAAAGTTAATTTTTACTTGGTGATTTACTTGTCAAGAATTTTCCTTTGCTGTGATTTCCAATTGTTATATTGCACGGTATATTAAAATATCATTCAAGTGTCTAAGATTTCAGTACAGATTCCTTATTTTTGAACATTATTGTTGTTCTGTACTATAGTCACTATTGAGTTCCTTATTAAGGATGAAGTTTCAGACTGTAAACACGAGATCATGGCCAGTGAACACAATTTCAGTACACCTGCTGCCTTTCTCAACGATCCTGGAAAACCCACCATGAAATGGCGGAATTGGTATAGAGCTTTCAAAAATTATTTAGTGACGATAAATGGTAAGAAGTTTGAACCAGAATGGAAGAAAGCTATTCTGTTTGGACTTTTAGGTGTCGCTGGCCAAGAAATTTTTGACAGTTTGCCCGAATATGAATCTCCTGCTGGGCAGTTCATTCCTCTTGATGATTTTCAAGAAGCTGTTAAAAGACTAGAGATACAGTTCGGTGAGGAAGAAAACATTATGGTAGGCAGACACCGATTTGCTATGAGGAAACAATCCGAGTCTGAAAACGTAGTAGAATACATTGCTAGATTAAGGGTATTAGCTACAAAATGCGAGTTCAAAGATATGCTTGACGAGTATATTTGTGATCAATTTGTTTTCCATTGTTACGAGCACAAAATTCAAGAACGTTTACTTGCCTGCAAGAAACCTACTATTTCAGAGGTTATTGACATTGCCAAAGGCATAGAACGTTCACTTGAGGGTTCTAGAGAATTATCGAAAAATGCCTGCCCAAATTCTAACGTGTGTGTAGTACAAGATAATAAGAAAAAAAGTATTTACTCAGGTTCAAAGTACAAAACCAGCTATAATGCTAATTCTACTCAATTTGTATGTTTTAGATGTGGTTCTCGAAACCACAAGGCTGACTATTCGGGGTGTCCTGCACTCGGAAAGAAGTGCACTCGGTGCCAGAAGGTAGGCCATTTTGCTGGTGTTTGTGGAACTTTTGGCCAGAGACTTTTCCAGAAAACTAAAGTAAGTAATGTCGAAGAATTTGATGAGACCATGTGCTCAATCATTGTTTTAACAATTGGAGATACCACACAGGATGTCAAGGGCCCTTTAGGTGTAGCTCATGTTGGTGAAGTCGAACTTCACATTATGGCTGACTCGGGTTTGCCAATTACTAATATTTCCAACAAAAAGTACATACAGCACTGGCCACACATTGGGCATTGGGTTATTGTCTTCCGATGTAAACCCGAAGGCGTTCGGTGAGTTCAATATCAACATGTTTGGTTACTTTGAAGATGTGCTAAATATCAAAGGAAAATGTGTGAATACTAAAATGTATGTGGCTGAGCAAGGTAGGAATATCGTCGGCTGGAGAGATTTAGCCAAGTTGAAAATTATTCTCAAACCGGGGGCAGATGATCCTATAATTCTGGATGATGATTTTGTATCTGTTGTTTCTTCTTCTGTAAAGCTACCTGTCACTGATGGTGTCTCTTCAATTTTAAGTAAGTACGAATCCCTGTTTGAAGACCGCATAGGTTGTTTTAAAGGGTTTGTGCATAAAATTATTCTCAAAAAAGATGCTATGCCCGTGAAACACATATTTAGACCCTTACCTTTATCAGTTAGGGAGGAGTTGCAAATGTTGTTGGACAAACTTGTGAAGGAGGGTATAATTGAACCAGCTGATTCAGCTGACTGGATTTTCGGAATTGTTTTAATTTTAAAAAAATGGTGAGTACCGTTTGTGCGCTGACTTAAGATCATTGAACAGAAATATCTTAGTGGACTGTTTCCCATTGCCCAAGATTCAGGCAATTTTAGCTTTCACCGTCGGTTCTAAGTATTTTTCGCTCATAGATCTTAAGTCGGCGTACCACCAAGTTAGGTTGGATGAGGAATCAAGATAATTAACCACATTCATCACTATGTTAGGTGCTTACAGGTACATACGTTTACCATTTGGCCTAGCATCTTCTGCTAGTGTCTTCCAAAAACTTATGGAATGCATGTTCAGCGGTATGAAGGGTGTCCAGAAATTCCAGGACAACATCCTCATTCACGCCTGTACTGTTGATGAACACAATGCAATATTAGAGTCTATCCTTAAAAAGTTACAGGATAAAGGAATGACCGTTTCTAAAAACAAATGTGAGTTTCTCAAAACAGAGTTAGAATATTTGGGTCATGTCCTGAGTCATAATGGTATCAAACCTAAATTGAATTTGGTAAAAGCAATAGCTGACGCGCCTAAACCAGAGGAAAAAGACTCGCTGAGATAATTTTTGGGTCTCAGTGAGTGTTATTCCCAGTTCATAGAAAATTATTCAAATATGGTTGAGCCTTTAAGAGCTCTGTTACGCAAGGGGCAACCATTTTTGTGGGAAGAGCAAAATGACCATTCTTTTGGAGAGATCAAGAAAGCTATTTTGAATGCACCAACTTTAAAACCTTTTGACACAATAAGTGTGGCTCAATGGTTAGAGCGGCAGACCCTGATGCAGAGGTCTAGCCCAGGACCAGGGTTCAATTCCCCGCCTCGGCGGGTCTTGGGCTCAAAATTACACGGACCTGATAATTCTCGCCTCGGTGCCTATTCCAATCATGGAGTCCCACTCTGCAACTCTGGGCAATAGCTTGCTTAATCTCCACAACGGCCCCCACAACGCTAAGGATGCCTGGCCTCCACCTAGGGGGTGCCCAGGAGTGGATGCCTCACAAGGAAAGCCAGGATGGGTTCCACAGCGGTATTTGTACAAGCGCCTTGAGACCCTTGCGGGTGAGTAGTGCGCTATACAAGTATCAATTTACATTTACATTTTACATTTACACAAATGGTTGGAATATAATTACAGCTAATGCTAGTTCCGTTGCATAGGTGCCGTCTTTACCCAGAAAGTTGAGAGGCATGTTCACACTGTAGCCCTTATTTCCAGAAGGTTAAGTGATACTGAAAAAAACTACAGCACCATCGAGAGGGAGGCCCTTGCATGCGTATGGGCTGTAGACAAGCCTAAAATGTACTTGTGGGGTAAGAATTTTGAGTTGGTTACCGACCATAAACCCCTCACCTACATGTTTGATGGTTATGGTAGGGGAAATGGCAAGGCTTCAGCCAGGTTAGTACGACTGCTTGCCAAACTTCAGGAATACAATTTCACTATAAGACACATTCAGGTAAGGACAATGTCAGAGCCGATTTTCTTTCCCGCTTGCCCACCGAAAGTTCAGAAACCCTGAGGGAGAAGGAAACAGAATGTGTTGTTTCGAATGTAGAGATTTGGCAAGGTTCAGACAATGTTATCTTGGAAAATGATTAGATCAAAGCAATGGAAAATGATCCGGTATTGGCAAAAGTAAAGTGTTACATGTCTTCTAAGTGGCCCCCTGTGCGAAATTTATCAGCCGATCTTAAAACCTTTTTGCAGGTATCTGATGAATTAAGTATTGTAAAAGGTTTTCCCCTTAGGGGAGATTTACTTATTCCTCCATCAAAATTGAGAAATCAAATAATCCTAGCAGCTCATAGTTCACATTTAGGTTCCACCATTACGAAGAAAAGATTGAAGGAACACTATTGGTGGCCTGGTTTGGATTTGGATGTAAACATGTACGTTGACAGATGTTGTATCTGTATAAGGTCAGATAAACATTGGAAACCGAGAGTGCAAGAGATGCAACTGGTTTCCATTACAAATTCTTCTTGGTATAAGATTGCCATAGATATGGCTGGACCATTTCAGATATTAGAACACGATTCAAAATTCTTCATTGCTGTAAGTGACTACTACAGTAAGTGGATTTATCACAAGTTTGTGCATACAATCGACTCTGATACTGTCATCGACTTTTTGGAAACTTGTTTCTCCGTAGAGGGAAATCCATGCATTATGGTGTCCGATAACGGGAAACAACTCGCGTCCAACAAAATGATTGACTTTTTGAAACGACATGGC
Organism: Lissotriton vulgaris; assembly: GCF_964263255.1. Taxonomy (NCBI): domain Eukaryota; kingdom Metazoa; phylum Chordata; class Amphibia; order Caudata; family Salamandridae; genus Lissotriton; species Lissotriton vulgaris. The sequence goes on from NC_141695.1 coordinate 10,546,764, forward strand.
ATTCGCCGAAAGAAAACTCCTATATACTCACCGAAATCCAATGGTCAGATTGAAAGAGTCAATCGATTCCTAAAAGATGGTGTCCAGTTGGCTGTGGCTTCTAGGCTCCCTGTGAAGAAGTTCACTCAGGAGAGGGTATTCGCATACAATACCACTCCCAACAGCGTAACTGATTTATCCCCGTTTTTCTTAATGAGAGGAAGGAGGTGTGACAATGAGATTGTTACTAAGTTTGCATTTAATGAGAAGTGTTTACCAACCCCTGTGACCATAAACGATGATCAGCTCCAAGTCAGGAAGAAAATTGTGGATTGCCAGTTGAAATCTAAAATGTATCATGACAAGATACATAGGGCTGTATACAAGGATTTCTGCAAAGGTGATTGGGTACTTGTTAAAAAAGCTAACACTCAGCTCAAAGGACAAACCAAATATTTTGACCCAGAAGAAATTGTAGAAGTTACTGATAGTGCCACTTGCCTCTTGCTGGTGCTTCGGGAGGCCGAAGTCGAAGAGTCCACAGAGGCCCTGCTTGTTACTGCGTTGCCGCTGCCACTGCTGGGGGCCACCGGGAGCATCCGGGATCGGTTACCGCTGAAGCGGTGGAGGCATTGGAGGCGGCGGCGGCAGGAGGCGGTAGGAGGCAGGGGGGACATTAATCACTGGCACTAACTCCAGGCGGGACACAGGCGGTATGCACAGGGAGCTATTTTGTGAAACAAACAAGGACCCCCTGATGTGGATAGTTTTCCTGAGTCAGGGCAAAACTTTTTTGTGAATATAATACTCAGGCAAATGTATGGACAACACTAGCACATGATTATTGGCATTAGCCAAACAAAACAATAAGAAGCAATCAAAACAGGTATTTGCACATTTGATACATTTTAATTAGTACATAAAAAATTATTCATTTATAAAAAACGAGTACATTCGTATATATGCATGATAAAAAATGTTTTAACATTTGTGACATATGTATAAGTTCAGATATTCATCAAATACATATCATGATTCAATAAAAGATGGTTTCCTGTCTACGCGTTTCGACACAGGTGTGTCTTCCTCAGGACTGTACCATCGTACTTCTGTAAAAACATATTAAAAAAATATTTTCAATATTTACAACTCTACATAGTCAAGTGCAAAGACCGTTTTTATGCCAAATTAAACCATATACATCAGGCTAGTGTTTCTTAATATACAGATTTGATAATACCGCTAAGTGTTGATGCATGAGTTTGTCATGAGAAACCAAAAAACAGACATTATTTGTACATATTTACACATATCTATATATCAGTCATCAGTCAGACATATACATATACATAGTATACATAGTTATAGCATCTAGCTAGACATTTAAACTTGTACACTCTCATTTTTAATCTTACTACCCTCCTATTGAGAGGTATGTTCCTAATACAACCCTACTTACTATATATAGTGAGGAATACTTATGGTGGAGAGTAAGAGGGACCCCATAAGTGAAAGAGACAGAAAAATAGAAAAATATACAAAGGGATTTTTTGTGCCTATATTTAACACAGTATGTCTCTGCTTATTGCGGTAATATTTTAAATTACATAGGGAACCACACAGGTTCGGATAACCAATGGCTTATCATTTTACCATAATTGCAGCTTACCTAATTAAACAAGAAATGACCGCTAATGATATGTGTTGATGAATGGGGTCAGCAAGTAGTACTTCCTGCAACGAATAAGGAATATTAAACTTTATATTGTACGGTACTTAAAGATTTTTTTCTCTCACTCAACATACTTATCACTTCTCCTATTCATTTCACGTTTTAATTAAAATGAATATTGTTGGAATTATTCTGCATAATTTTTAGTCAAGAGCAGCAGCCGGTGTGGGAGGTAAGAGGTAAGAGGTGGTGGTGAGCGCGGCAGCCGTTAGAGTCCGCCGTGAAGTAAGAGCCAGGGGGTGTGGTCTGAGGGGCTGCTAGACTAGGTCTCCCAGCTTGCAGCCACTGTGTAAAGAACAAAGAAAGGTACCCTGCCACTTAATAAAAGAGGTCCTAGTAGAAGGATCCTATTTTGATAGAGAAAGGGGGTGATTGACCCAAAGGCTGAAGCTGCACAAGGCAAGATTAGGTCATTCCACAAAGAATCAACAACATGTTATGAAAAAATATATGTTTTTTTATTATTATTCTTATTTTTCTCCTTTAAATATATTCAAATCACATACATATAGAGATTTATATATTATAACTGGTTGTTAAAGAAGCACAAAAACAAAATTTCATTTCAAAATTCAGATCTGCCCACATTTCATACACACTACCACACTCATTCACACAGGAGTTTTCCTAACTACGGTAAAAACATTCAACTCTCATTTATCCATTTCTCTAGTCCTGGTATAGACAACAATAGGTCTTAATTTGGTTGTCTAACGCGGGAGATTATTAGGATCCAGGTAGATGGTATTAATACGGGTCCTGATGTATTTGGGGAGGGTTGCCGTATTCCTGGGACAACAGCTTGCAGCCCCCCGCGCACTCCGCTTGCCCATCCCTCCATCCCCTCTCCCTCAAGAAACACAGCTCAATACAGGGGTCACAATACAGGGGTCACATAAGTACCCCCTCCCCCAGCACGAACTGGCACAAACTTGTCCAGGGACAGAGAGTCACAGAGACTTAGAGCTACCAATTGGCACTCCAACCTTTTAGCTCTGTAACACAGCAGCCTCCTAACAAGGCGGCTTACAAGCAACGAATCTCACCGCTCATCTGGGCCCCAGCCCCATCCCCAGCCAACGACGTATAAAAGATGACGCTGAGGAAGACTAAATCCTGCACGGAGGATGAGGCGAAAGTGAACCCTGAGAATTTAGCACAAAGAAGGGTAACCAGAAGTATAAGTACTCAAAAACCCCAGGACCAAGTCACCGGCACTGGCAATTCCCTCCCTCAAGGCCTCATTACTCAATTCTTTTAGGCCTCAATCTGCCCATCACCCTTGGTAGAACCACCACAAGGTCCTGTGAGCAGTGCCACACCGGGGCCCCCAAAGTTCCCCCAAGCTCAAAGGGTTTCTTACTCCTGCGAGTCCGTTAACGTCGAGACAACTGGGAGCCCTGAAGCACATTTTCAGCCCGTCACCAGGGTGAAGAGCCCGATCAGGATCACTGCGGACATTCACGACAGGCCCATATTGGGGGTGAATGCGGACGCAGACATTGAGAGGCCAAATGAGCCTGTCGCACCCTCCTCTCCAAAGAGCACAGGCAAGGGACTGAATGCAACTGTGACATCCTGGGAAACACAGAGGCCTAACTCCCAGGGAATGGAGGTACCAACAATCTCGTTTTTATTAAAATTGGAACAGTCAATCGAACGCACACTTGAAACAACACCTATTAATCTAGGAAGAGCTAATGTCCCGTGAATTGCACAAACGGAGGGATGGAGCCCGTTGGGCTTAACTCATCACCAAGACCTAACTGACCCAATTGAAGAAGCCACTTTTAAAGATTTTAACTTGTCCGTAATAAGAGAAGTTCAGGACACAATGGCTAGGGCACTGCTCTGGCAGTCCACAAAGATGGAAGTCCAAATCGATCTTTTGCAGTCGATAGCCCAGCACCTGGCTCGTCAAGACGATACGCTGGCAAAGCTGGATGGCCTATACGACGCTCAATACGCTCATGCTGCCAGTATTAATTCCTGTGCTGCCATAATCGATAAATGGGCAAGCCTACCAGAAGTTCTAAAAGAGATGCTTGCACTAGCCAAGGGTCTGGGCGAGACGACCATGCAAGAACAAGCCGCACAAAAGCTACCAGTATTGACGACAGAGTATGCTGAAAAGACAACTTATAGCACGGCGGCCAACAGTGCCCCAAAGGAACCTTCAGTAGGGCCCTGTAATAATTACACTTTGGCTGTACAAGGGAATCGTGACCCCGAGGTCTCGGATCTTGATACCTCAAGTGACGACCTGTCTGTCATTACCCTTCTGGCGGAGAAGGCCGAAGGAGCAACGGCATGCGCTAAAGCTCCGTTGTCAAGGAGAGCTAAAAAAAGACTTAAAAACAACTAAAGAAATCCAAAGCCAGAAGTAGAAACATACCACCGGTGTCATCAACCTTGGGTGCCACTGAAACTAAAAGCACCCCCAAACCACTCTTTCCCATTTTTATACCTAAACAGGCATCTAAGATCGGCAAGTCTTATGACGCATCCCTCGTTTCTGGCGAGGCCCAAAGACAACAAATCCCTTTTACGGAGGGTCAAACCAACGAGGATTCTCAACAAAGGCCTTCACAGGTGGCAGTTGCCACACCATCAGGTGCCCCCAGCCCTTTCGGCTGGGTTCCTCAACACAAGACTGAAATAAATCCTAAACTAAACCAGGGCGTCCAGCCAGATCTGCCAAGAGTGGTCTACCATTTGAGGGGCCAGGAAAGCAGCAGCCAGGCGACACAATCAAAAATCACCCAAATTTGACACCAGACCAGGGGGAGTGGCAAGGATTGCCGCGTGCGGATGGTCGATCTAGCACGGCGCCTAATGGGCAGCACCCAGAAACCACTCATAAAAATCCTCCAAAATTAAGCAACCAGAGGCCAAAGCTCCCGGGAGAAAGGGCGAGCTGGTGCTCCATCGCACATAAAAATAAATTAATTACCTACGAGCTGCAGCTAACCCCAAGGTATATAGCGAAAGGCTCATTTGACACCTTGAACAGGTCCAATATTGTCCGCCTTTTCGGCCACATTGATTCTCTGGCACAAATTACATCAGAAAATATTGAATGGGTGAAATTCAAGAGACAGGAGACAGACACCCACGACGACTCTACCATAATCGGATTTGTGACCCAGCAAGCTCAACAGGCCGTCCTTAAGGAAGCAACACTATTCGCTGAATGGGGCATCGAAGTTGCCGCCCCAAGAGCACTGAAATATCCACACATCCTGATGCCTCACTATGACATACATGAACCTACATCTGTTCTCAAAGGTACAAGGTCCACCCGCCCAGATGGGGGGACAAAATCAGGGCGGGCAAGAACCCCGCTAAAAATCAAAATCCAGCAAAATGACTGGCAACGGAGTGTGCAGCGACCTCAGCAGGTATCAGATCACCCGGAGGTCACATGGAGACAGGGTTCCTAACCTAACTAACAGCAATGTAAACAATGCCAGTGCAAACCCACTCAGGGGACTAGTTGATAAGTTAACCGTTATTTCATGGAATATCGCCGGGCTGAGTAACATTTTTAGGGACACTACTACACTTTATTACCTAGCAAAGGGGGACATACTGTGCTTTCAGGAAACCTGGGCAAGGGAAACGACTGCCATTGGTGGCTTTTACGAACACTTTAAACCAGCAACCAAAAGGACAATCTTTGGTCGCCCGTCCGGGGGCCTTTTCATCTACGTAAGTCATGCGTGTAAAATTTATTCAACTGAACTAAAACTGGGGTCTCCTGACCTTCAAGCCATCACAATAGAGGGGTTGTTAGCGGGTCAAAAATCACCTCCCCTTTTACTAATAAATTGTTATCTCAACCCAATTAAATATCAAACCTCCCAGGCCATGGAATCACTTATCACAACATTGGAAGACCTTTTAATAAACCGGGAGGCCCAAGATGTAATAATCGCGGGCGACTTCAATTTCAGAGGCCTGGGTCTAACCCCGTAGGCACCACCAAGCAAGAAGTCTGCCCCATTGATTGAATTTCTGGTAAATTTTAATCTGCACTCCACCCACAGAACACAAAAAAAGACCCACCCAGAATGGACTGCCAATCCAACCTTTAGAAATGTCTCCACCATAGACTACATTTTCTCCAACGAAGGACTGGACCACAAACTTTGCAACTTCATAGTGGATGACAGAGATGAAAGCGACCACAGGCCCCTCCGCGCCACATTCAATCTGGCGCGGGAACAAGTGGAATCACAAGAAGTCATAGGAACCACCACGGGTGAAGAACATCATAAAGTCCTTAAAAGAATAAAATGGTCAACCAACCTCAGCCATAGACTGTCAGGTTATGTAGCCAGAAGGGAGGAAGAACCAAACCCAGTTCACACTGAGAACATCACACACCTCTGGGAAACACTGACCTCCGACATATTGAAATGTCTGGGCAATAATCACCTTCTAAGATGCTGCCAATTCCACACTGGGTCTCGCCACTCAAAATCGCAGTGCTTGATACAGAGTAAGCGTGCTCTTAACAAGGCAATCAGGGCACAAAAGAAAGGCACTCATTTGCCAGGGAGGCACTCCATTGCCGCTTTGCCAATTGACTATAAAAAGAAAGTCTGGGAGCACAAAAGACTGCAGACCGAACACCTGAAGGAGCTTAAACCAAAAACAGACAAAACCATACTGTCGCTAAGACGCTTAAGTCATCGCTTGGCCAGTCCCTCGGCCGAACCAATGCTGACAGTGCTCAGGGCAAAATTGATCCCCGCCATCTCGTATGGGCATATAGCCTACCCAGGTGCATTTGACAAAGTGGTCAATGCGGCCCAGGCGAAAGCCTACAAGATGGTGCTACAGGCCCCCAGATTTGCAAGGAACAATAGGCTAAGGCTAGAAATAGGCCTTAAGCGACCAGAGCTGGCACTACAGGGGGACCTGTTAAATTCTATATTAGAGTACTGAAAGCGCCAGAACACACCCTAAAGCACTTCCTAAAAACAATCTTTGGTGAAGTGGGCTCCCCATGGCACTCCAAGGTGAACTAGCCATTGATGTACTGAAAATCGAGAGAACAAGCCTGCCCCTGCACGAAATTTCATTTTCAGCCTGGGCCCAAGCCGTTAAGCGCCAAGTCCAGATCATCTCATTCGGGCTTGACCTTGCATCCCATCGGCAAAACCCACTAACTCAGGCACTCGACAAATCATATATTTCTGGTAAACCCCAAACATACCTGCAAGACTCAGTATCCACCCATGTGAGAAAGAAAATTCTGTATTTTCGCCTCTTGGCCCTCAGGATCGCGGACTTTAACCCTAATTGGGCACGAACGGATGGCGCTGTAGCCTGTCGTCTATGTAATTATCGCAGAGAATCCTGGCTACACTTGCTGTGTTGCTGCACAAAGTTGGTCAACGACCGTCATCGTTTTCTGCGCCCGACCTTACGGTACTTAGGCTACAGATCTTGCAGAGAGGCCTCGGACTGGTGCCTCTCTGTCTCCACGACCTGTCTGTTAGCCAGAGTTGGGAAATTCACACATCAGGTAAAAATGCCACTCGACTCCCACTTAACGACCACTAATCCCAACGGTTCTGACAATGGGGTCTGCGCCCTACCGGTGGCCCCAATGATGTTAGCTCACAGTTAATTTAGGGAGTGCCTGCAATGCAACTGGAATTCATCGCCCCCAGTCATCTAACCTGGGTTGGTTTAAGGGCCCAACGAGGAATCCATCTATCGTCAACCGGCTTTGGTGTATGAATTGATTCTATCGAACTTCTACGTGCCTCTCTTCATCTGTTGTGGAACAATGGAGTAACCAATACTCTCCTCCTTTTAAAAGAACTCTGTTCTGGACAACTAAGCAGTATTAACTGTCAGTATTTTAACCCAATGTGGTATTTACTTTTTATGTGTGAATGGGGCACGGCGGGGGGGGGGGAGGGGCTGCTCATCAAGTTTTTACATTGTAAAGATTTTAAGTAATCGTGCAGTTCATCAATAAAATAAGTAAAGTATACTGATAGTGCCATATTGCTCAGAAATGTAGGGTGGCGCAACAAAAGTGCTGCTATAAAATTGAAGAGAGGTCAAGTTGAATTGTGGTTCAGTGGTAAAAGTGACGAAGCAAGATTTGAGAATGAATTTTCATAGCTCAAAATATATGTGGGTGAAGATAGTGATGATCTAAATGTACATAATGAAAATGTTCATGATACTATTTCCAACTGTAGCAATGACATAAATGTAGGGGTACCTAGCAAAGATACGTTGTTTGGCACAGATGTTGAACTGTATAATGAAAGGGTGGTTGCCAATCAAGACAACAGTGAATATGTTCTCGGTCTGGAGAATCCCAGTACCACGTCAGCAAGCTTTAGTTGTGCAGAGTGTCAAGGTGGTTGGGATGGTATTTGCACCAGATATGGCAGAATATCCAAGTTACCCAATGCATTCAAAGATTTTGTTCTACATTAATTCCCGGTGGTTGAGATTGTACTTGTACCACTTATATATGGCAGTATACCCTATTTACCCAATACATTCATATACTTTGTTTGGCATCAATGTCTTGTTGTTAGAAAGGGAGATGTTGTGAGTCTAGTTCTTTTCTCTGGCCATTCACGCGCTACCCGTTTATTGGTTCACAGCAGCACGTCATTTGTAATGTGACATCCCCATATAAGTGACGTCGCCAGCCAGTCAACTTGATTCTGTTCTTCCAGGAGACTCTGCGAGGTCTCTTTCTTTACACTCCCCATGAGCTCGTTAAATATATATATATATATATATATATATATATATATATATATATATATATATATATATATATATATATATACATATATATATATATACATATATATATATATACATATATAATACTTACGATATTCAATAATGACTTCCGTGTCCTTCATAAGAGATGACACTTCATATAGTCTAATATTTCCAGCATTGAAACATTTTCAGTGCTGATTATATTGACAAACGTCCATGCTGTCACTATGGATTTGAGCGGATGTGTCAGTTTGAGGCGTCTGTCACCGCTGCGACAGGTCTGGACACAGTGAGTGAAGACTCACAACGAGCCCTTGAAGTGTCACTCGAAGGACAGGGGACATACGCAGAGTGACCCGCGGGGTGTCACGCACGAGAAAGTGAAACCACCCCGGCCCGGAGACGCGGACAGTACTGTCCTAGCACAACAGCGAGCATGCGCAGACAGCAACCTAGTGAAACCACAGCGAACATGCGCAGAAAGAACGACGAGCTCACGATACCGCGCATGCGCATACTACGGCTCTTGCTCACGAGTTAAAAGATATGGACCTCTAAGACATGCGCAGACAGACAATAGAAGTTCCACATCAAGTACCAGGGACTGAGCATGCGCGTACAGAGCACATCGGAAGTTTAAGTGTTCTTACCCGGAAATGCGTCGCACAATAGGAGTACTCCGAAACTTAGCAGGAAGCACCTGACAATGCGCATGCGCACAAAGAGAACATCAAGAACCTCAACGGGAAGTACTTGGAACTGCGCACGCGCAGAAAGAGAACACCAGAAGCTCACCAGCCTATGTCTGGGCCCGCGCATGCGCAGTCGGTGCACTCTCCTTTTGCATCCTTTATTGCCTGAGCCGGGCGGGGGCGCCAGCAGTGCGGTGACCCGGGGGTCGGTCTGCGAGGGGTGAGGTCCGCCTGAGCCCTCCGGGGGGCGCTCTGCTCTCTCCCTGCTCCCCGCCAGGAGCCCCGGCCCTTCACCCGCGCCAGGGAGCGCCAGACCGAGGAGCATGTCTGAGGGGGGGCCGGACGAGGTAGGGTTCACTGATGGGGCCCCAGGGCACAGACACGGGGAGGGTGGGGGGTCTGCTCCTATGAATCATCGCTGCCCCTCCCTGATGAGGCTATAAGACTCTGCAACTCAGGTGACCCCAGGTGTGACCTCTAACCCTCAGCCAGATGACCCCATGTGTGACCTCTTCACGCCCATCCAGATGACCCCATGTGTGACCTCTTAACCCCCAGGGCCTGTCAAGTGACCTATGTGTGACCCCTTCACCCCCTGCCAGGTGACCCCCGGTGTGAACTCTAACCCCCAGCCAATTGTCCCCATGTGTGACCTCTTCACCCCCAGCCAGATGACCCCATGTGTGACCCCTTCACCCCAGCCAGGCGACCCATGTGTGACCTCTTCACCCCAGCCAGGTGACCCCATGTGTGACCTCTTAACCCCGCCCAGGTAACCCCATGTGTGACCTCTTAACCCCCACCCAGGTGACCCCATGTGTGACCTCTTCACCCCCAGCCAGGTGACCCAGTGTGTGACCTCTTCACCCAAGCCAGGTGACCCCATGTGCGACCTCTTCACCCCAGCCAGGTGACCCCAGGTGCGACCTCTTCACCCCAGCCAGGTGACCCCAGGTGTGACCTCTTCACCCCCAGCCAGGTGACCCAGTGTGTGACCTCTTCACCCCAGCCAGGTGACCCCATGTGTGACCTCTTCACCCCAGCCAGGTGACCCCTGATGTGACCTCTTTACCCCCAGCCAGGTGACCCCAGGTGTGACCTCTTTACCCCCAGCCAGGTGACTCCATGTGTGACCTCTTCACCCCAGCCAGGTGACCCCAGGTGTGACCTCTTCAACCCCAGCCAGGTGACCCAGTGTGTGACCTCTTCACCCCAGCCAGGTGACCCCATGTGCGACCTCTTCACCCCAGCCAGGTGACCCCAGGTGTGACCTGTTCACCCCCAGCCAGGTGTCCCCATGTGTGACCTCTTCACCCCCAGCCAGGTGACTCCATGTGTGACCTCTTCACCCCCAGCCAGGTGACCCCAGGTGTGACCTCTTCACCCCCAGCCAGGTGACTCAGTGTGTGACGTCTACACCCCAGCCAGGTGACCCCATGTGTGACCTCTTCACCCCCAGCCAGGTGACCCCAGGTGTGACCTCTTCACCCCCAGCCAGGTGACCCCAGGTGTGACCTCTTCACCCCCTGCCAGGTGATCCCAGGTGTGACCTCTTCACCCCCAGCCAAGTGACCCGATGTGTGACCTCTTCACCCCCCGCCAGGTGACCCCATGTGTGACCTCTTCACCCCCAGCCAGGTGACCACAGGTGTGACCTCTGCACCCCAGCCAGGTGACCACAGGTGTGACCTCTTCACCCCCAGCCAGGTGACCCCATGTGTGACCTCTTCACCCCAGGGCCTGCCAGGTGACCCCATGTGTGACCTCTTCACCCCCATGGCCTGCCAGGTGACCCTATGTGTGACCTCTACACCCACAGGGCCTGCCAGGTGACCCCATGTGACCTCTTCACCCCCAGCCAGGTGGCCCCATGTGTGACCTCTTCACCCCCAGCCAGGTGACCCCATGTGTGACCTCTTCACCCCCAGGGCCTGCCAGGTGACCCTATGTGTGACCTCTTCACCCACAGGGCCTGCCAGGTGACCCCATGTGACCTCTTCACCCCCAGCCAGTTGACCCCATGTGTGACCTCTTCACCCCCAGCCAGGTGACCCCATGTGTGACCTCTTCACCCCCAGCCAGGTGCCCCCATGCGTGACCTCTTCACCCCAGGGCCTGCCAGGTGACCCCATGTGTGACCTCTTCACCCCCAGGGCCTGCCAGGTGACCCAATGTGTGACCCCTTCACCCACAGGGCCTGCCAGGTGACCCCATGTGACCTCTTCACCCCCAGCCAGGTGACCCCAGGTGTGACCTCTTCACACCCAGCCAGGTGACCCCATGTGTGATCTCTTCACCCAGCTCTGGCCTCTTAACCCAGATGTGGCTTTTTCACCCCAGCCCCTTTGCCTGCCAGGTGACCCCATGCCATTTGTGACCTCTTCGACCAGCTCTGGCCGCAACCGAGATGTGGCCCTTTCACCCCAGCCCTTTTGCCTGCCTGGTGACCCCATGCCGCCGTGTGTGACCTCTTTACCCAGGTCTTTTTTTTTTCACCCCCAACCCCTGTGCCTGCTGCAACACTAAAAACCATGCTCAGGAACTGAAAACTAGAAGCTCCTGAATACAGATGGAAATGTACAGATAAGGCATGATCAGCTGAATTGTTTTATATCAAACAGGCCACTTGGCAAAATGTGCAAATTGTGTTTTTTAAGGGCAACACTACACATGTGAGTGAGTTACCTCCAAGAAGGGCTTCTGCCACATTTGCTGCGTCCAACATGAGGTGGACATGTAGGGAGGGGGTGGGGAAGCCAGAACTGCAGTGGGCCTTGCCAAGTGCAGACATACGTTTTGGCTCTCTCCAGGGGACCGGGTCAGAAAAGGTTAACAAACTCAAAACAAAGCCATATCTAAGATCCCCATCATTCCCTAAGTGATTAAACTTTAAGGTATCCTACCATTCTTTATGGTGAGCTTCAGACGCAGCTTACTCCTTCTCCATAGGGAGAACTATTTGAGGTTTTTAAGGTCCCTTACACCCCATACTGGTCACAGGCTTCATCATAGGGTCACTCCTTGGTCCCTGTAAATCAGGAAACCCTCAACCATGTTCCAGCGACCACTTTGTATTAACAGGGATTTTAGAAGTTAAAAATATCTAAAGGACACTCCAGTTTCCTTTATTATTGGGTGCCTGTTGATGGACAAAAACGTATTCTTCGGGCATGTACGGGGGGCTTACTACCCCACCACCTCCTGCAACGATTTAATGGCCAATAGGTAAAAGGTGATTCATCATTCTTGTGTCGTGGCGGCGCCTGATCGTGCTACCATGTTCGATAACTCTCATTACTACATTCCTGCTTGTCGGTCAAATATGTCTCAGCACACAGGGACATGAGACCCTCGCGGGTGAGTAGCGCGCTTTACCAACCCCTGATTGATATATATATATATATTACCTACTGGCGGTCGCCAGTAGGTATATATAGTTAGGATTTTTTTGAATAGGGATTTCTGAAAATTCTATGTTGAATAACTTTGGCGTTGATGGACGGAATTGGCTGAAATTTTCAGGAAAATGGCACGTTTTGTTTCTGAGCGTCCCCTGAAAGTTTGGGGGGGGGTTTCGCCAACCGGGGGCCGAGAAAAAAGGGGGGTCCCAAAACGTGTTTTTAACATTGAGTTTTCCATAGGGCGGTTGGACTCACTTTTAGCTCGAACGGCTGAATGGATTTTCACAAAACTTGGCAAAATTGTAGGGACTGGTAGCCCAATGTGCCTTTGCTATGTCTCAAGATATATGCTCTAGTGGTTTTTACGAAAATTAACTTTGAAAAATATATATTGGGCTACATTGGGCTATATATATGTTAGAGCCCAAATGTAGCCCAAAGATGGCCTCCAGAGACAAAAAAAACCAAATGTAGCCCAAATATCAGCCAGATGTAGCCCAACTATAGCACAGTGACAGAATGTCCCAGAGTGTTTTAAAGAACAACTAGAGCGCTAACAGTCTTACTTATGACAAAAGTATGGCACACCTGAAGTCATCTTGATTGGAATAAAGTGGTAACACTTAAAACATTTAATTTGCAAAGGAACAAAATGAGGGGTTTCATTTTGCCATAGAAACGTTATATATTACCTACTGGCGGTCGCCAGTAGGTATATATAGTTTGGATTTTTTTGAATAGGGATTTCTAAACCTTCTATGTTGAATAATTTTGGCGTTAATGGACGGAATTGGCTGAAATTTTCAGGAAAATGGCACATTTTGTTTCTGAGCGTCCCCTGAAAGATTGGGGGGGTTTCGTCAAGCGGGGGCCGAGAAAAAAGGGGGGTCCCAAAACGTGTTTTTAACATTGAGTTTTCCATAGGGCGGTTGGACTCACTTTTAGCTCGAACGGCTGAATGGATTTCTATGAAACTTGGCAAAATTGTAGAGACTGTTTGCCCGATGTGCCTTTGCTAGGTCTCAAGATATGTGCTCCAGTGGATTTTGAGAAATTAACGTTAAAAAAAAATATATATCTGTGACAGCGTCCCAGTTAGCGCCCCGTTTTTTTTGATTTTTCGCGGTGGAAGCGCTACCTGGTACGCGAACCAGGTAGCTCACCGGTAGCGTAACGGGAGTCCGCCATCTTGTGTTTTGGACGAATTTAGTCACAAGATGGAGGATAAACAATGTTGGGAATGGGTATAAGGGGGCACGGGAGACATATCCTGACCCCCTAGGTTTTCTGAGGGTGGCTGAGGAGGCCCATATATGTAAAAAAAAAACACATTTTTTTCAAATTTTCGCACGGTTAGCGCCTAGTCCGCGCACCGGGTAGCGTTCCGGAAAGCGTAACAAGGGGAAAACCAAGGGAAATAGTCAAATAATATTTTAGAGTGCTTTGAGGTAGGGTAGCTCTGAATAGAGATGTAGTGTTGTGTGGGTGATGTAAGTACCAACATGTAGGTACCAATGAAGAGTCTAAAATTCAATGTACACTGTCTCCTCTGTAGATATTTTGTATGTTCTAATATGGGTTATTTAAATGTAAATGTGTGGAAAAGCACTTCATGCTTTAAAGCATGGGTACTCACAAACTTTCTCTCGGGGGCCAAATTTATCGTGTGGTTTGTGTCCGAGGGCCGCACCGGTGGGGGCGGGGTCAGTGGAGGAGGGGGCGGGGTTAGAGTAACAAAAAAGACTGTGACCATGAGGGTGAACAGAGGTCCCTGCAGCGGACGCCTTCATCTACTGAGCCACCAGACCCCGCATACGCACATCTCTCTTTCTCTCTCTGTCACCCTTCCTCCATCCCTCTCTCTCTCTCTCTCTCTCTCTCTCTCTCTCTCTCTCTGTCTCCCTCCCTCTATCTCTCCCTCCATCCTTCTCTCTCCCTCCCTCCATCCCTCTCTCCCTCACTCTATCTATCTCTCCCACTGTCTCCCTCCATCCCTCTCTCTCCCTCTGTCTCTCTCTGTCTCACTCTGCCTCACTCCCTCTCACTCTCCCTCACTCTGACTGTCTCACTCCCTCTCTCCTTCCCTCTCCTTCCGTCCCTCTCCTTCCATCCCTCTCCCTCTCCTTCCCTCTCTCTCCTTCCCTCACTCTCCCTCACTCCCCTTCCCTCTCCCTCACTCCCCTTCCCTCCTTTCCTCCCTCTCCCTCACTCCCCTTCCCTCTCCCTCACTCCCCTTCCCTCACCCTCTCTTACCCTCACTCCCCTTACCTCAACCTCACTTCCCTTCCCTCACTCCCCTTCCCTCACCCTCACTTCCCTCACCCCCTTCCCTCACTTCTCTTCCCTCACTCCCCTTCCCTCACTCCCCTTCCCTCACTCCCCTTTCCTCAGTCCCTCACTCCCCTTCCCTCACTCCCCTTTCCTCAGTCCCTCACTCCCCTTCCCTCAGTCCCTCACTCCCCTTCCCTCACTCCCTCCCTCACTCCCCTTCCCTCACTCCCCTTCCCTCACTCACGTTCCCTAACTCCCCTTCCCTCACTCCCTCCCTCACTCCCTCCCTCACTCCCCTTCCATCACTCCCTCCCACTCTGCTTCCCTCCCCTTCCCTCACTCCCTCCCTCACTCCCCTTCCCTCACTCCCTCCCACTCTCCCTCCCTCCCCTTGCCGCACTCCCCTCCCTGCAAAATGAACGAGACGCCCCTTTCACTCGTTGTTTTATGTTTTTGTTTGATATCATATGTGGTATAGTAAACCGTTATCAGATCTGTCCAACAGCTCGTGACGGATTTCTTGTCAAGCTGTAATGTGGCAACTGCTGTAAGCGACATTTAATGTCTGCCCAGCGCCCACATTACTTCTGAGATGTTATTTTGGCAGGGCCTGCGTGGACTGTGAGGTGATGGAAGGAGGGGAGGTAGGGGGGCACCGGGGAGTATAGGGTAGGCGCTGAGGCTCGCTCTCTCCACTGCTGACTTCCGTGTGATTAACTTTTTCTTCTTATGGGCAGGGGGAAGCTGCGGCCAAGAAACGGCATGTATGGATGTGAACAGAGAATTAATTGCAGGAGTGGTTGCCGAGCAAACGATTTGTTGAGAGACAGAGATGATGATCAGCCATACTATATAGACAGGGCCTACACATTAGGTAGTGTGTTACAGGTCACACAGGCGTTTTTTGGCAGGGTGACTCGGGTATTCAGCCTTCCCAGGCTGAGAAATTGAGTACAGTTACATTGGGTGACATGGTGACCTGATAGCAAACACTACATAAAAACAAGTACTTGTTCCCGAAAATGAGTGCAGCTGGCCCCCACCGGCTCAAATTAAGTACTGCCAATTGCTGTGTCCCCCAGGCTTTCATGCTGTGTTCTCTCATTACCAACCTACCTCCAACCTCGGCCCTAACACGAAACGACAAAACGGCACCGCACAAACTACCTCATCCACCTCTCGCTTCCACCACATGCATCACACACCCACTTACCAATTTATGTGTGCTCAACCCTGACACTGAAACCCCACCTCGTCCCTCAAGCTCACCCTTCCTCTCTCCTTCAGCCAGTTTCACATCCATTCACCTTTCACTTTCACCACATACACACCCTCGCCCACAACCACCAATCTACATGTGCCACACCCTCCCCACATCATACATCCACACCTGCTCTCCCCTCATGCCCAACCCCCTCATCCCTCAAGCTTACCCTCACTCTTTCACTCTCCAAGCCTCACCCGCCGCTCACTTCCACCACATAGACACCCTCGCACTCTCTCAAGCACCCCTACGCATGTTCCCCTCACACCCGCTCTCTTTCCCTTGCTCGGCCTTGCGCTCTCCCTCACAAACACCCCTCCCACTGCCATTCACCTGCACGCCCAAACCCCACCTAATAATCCCTCAAGCTCCCTCTCCCTCGCTGCCTTGACTACGCGAACGAAACCATGCGCAGAAGGGTTTTACAGCTTTCACGGGGCACCCTGTGGCAAAGTAAACAAACATTGTTTTTTATAATATTCGCTTTTAATTTTAAGATTTGGTTACGCAACTCACCTTCAGTCCATCAATGCCCCTGTGACCTTTTTCCCACTTTAAACCTTTGCCGCCACGTCCTCCCTTTTCACCTCGGCCCCCTTTGAGTCTCACTCCGGTTACACACACGCTTTAAAAATGCTTTTTTTGAATCACAGGTACGATGTCACAGTCTGCTTGGTCCGCGGGCCGCCAGGGAAGGCTTGCCGGGCCGCCACTGGCCCGCGGGCCATACTATGAGTACCCATGCTTTAAAGCAATTGTATTTTTGAACTGATTGTTCTTTCCTCTTAGTCCTCCTCTTTGGTTTTTTTTTCCCCACACTCTTCTTCAGCATGATAGTTGATAAATTCGTTCCCTCAAAAAATGTATATACATAAAAAAATGATATTAAATACATATACAATATATTTTTCCTTTAAAAGAAGACTACATTTTACAGCTTTTGATATTTGCTATTAAAAAACCATTGAATTTCACTGAAAAAACCATAGGTTATAGACCATATATAGTTAGGAATTAGCATTTACAAAACCTTGAAAATTCACTGAAAAAACCATAGGTTATAGACCATATATAGTTAGGAATTAGCATTTACCAATCCTTATTTTACTCACACAAAACCATTGAAATTCGCATATATAGTTAGTTGCACTAACTATATATCGCGCACCCGCAATCCACTGCTGATCATGTCACATATTACATCATTCATGACATGGTCAGTGACATCACTGATGACATCACTGATGACAACATCCAGTGACTGTATGTGTCTGTAAAGTTAAAATATGTCTTACATATTGAAGAATGAGTGGATGTATAAGTGTCTGGATGAAGGATTTAGTAGGTGCATGACTGACTGTATGAGTGAGTGATTAAATGTGTCTCACTGAGTGCATGGGTTAGTGACTAAACTGTCTTAATTTGTGCATCATTATGTCTGTTGTTCTGTAAACTGCTGCATGTGTTGATCAGTAGCTATATGAGTAACTATATGGGTTATTGATTGGTTGCCCAAGTATTTGTATGGGAGACTGACTGAGTGTGTGTGTGGGTGGCTGGGAGGTGTATGGCTCTGTGCATAGATGTGTGAGCAGTTGATTCACTAGATGTATGGGTTCAAAAGTGCATGTGGAAACAGCTGTATGGGCGGTTGACTGTGTGCATGAGTGTATTGGTGAGTGAATGGATATCTCAGTGCTACATGTCAAAGTAAGTACATATGTAAAACACAATACATGTGAGAGTTGACATATATAAATAACTGTGAATAAGAGCCAGTGAATGTGTGAGTGGCTGTATGGATCATTGTGAACTTGTATCAAGGATTGTATAAGAGAGTAAATATGTGTTAGAATATGTTTGAATAAGTAAGGTGTGTATAACTGTATAGTTGAGGAAATGGAGGTGTGATTGATTCTTTGCATGACTGACTAGGTGTGTGAGTAACTCCATGGATGAGTGACAGTCTGTGAGTGTCTGTTTACACTGAGTGTATCTAAGGTTATATTAGAGTCTGAAGAGGTTCATCGTATTATCACATGAATGATGTCATCAGTGATGTGATCAGTAACGTCAAATGAGATATCAGTGATGTCATTTGAGATGTCATCAGTGATGTCATCAGTGATGTCATTTGAGATGTCATCAGTGATGTCATCAGTGATGTCACTGACGATGTCATGAATGATGTAATATGTGACATGATCAGCAGTGGATTGCGGGTGCGCAATATATAGTTAGTGCAACTAACTATATATGCGAATTTCAATGGTTTTGTGTGAGTAAAATAAGGTTTTGTAAATGCTAATTCCTAATTATATATGGTCTATAACCTATGGTTTTTTCAGTGAATTTTCAAGGTTTTGTAAATGCTAATTCCTAACTATATATGGTCTATAACCTATGGTTTTTTCAGTGAATATATATATATATATCAAACATTGTTTGAGTTACAATTAGTATGACTCCTATAATTCTCAGGGGTATTCTAGTCAGAGCTCCATGGGCTTTGTGTAAGTTGTGTACATGCATACAGGACCTTTAACTGGGGGAGGTTCTATACTCTGTATGGACTTGCTGGTCCATACAGAGAAAGATGGTGTCCTTGCTCTGAATGGGACTAGCACATTCTTTATACTTGTGTTCTTCTTTTTAAAGGAAAACATAGGTTTTTCGAGAATAAGTGTTGCTGTTGAGTGAACACCAATGTTTAATTGTTTACTTCATTTGGTTTTAAATGTTGGTGAATGTGCTCACACATATTATCTGTGGCTTGTCCTGTTTTTCTTTATCCATGAAGAGAAGCTCCCTGTTGCTGTATCTCGTTCTTTTCTCTGTCATGTTTGTTATCAGGTGTATAAGTTAGTGATTCTATTTTAATTTAGCTGTCTATATTTTTCCCTCGGTTTGAAACTTTTTCCGGACCGAGCAGTTGCGTTTTATTTGTAGGAATTGGCCCTCTGGTAGATCCTCTCTAAGGGTGTGCGCTATTACAATGGAGGAGGCTGCTCCTGTTGGTTTTGTGGAAACATTTTTGGTTAGGGCCCCATCTGATGCTGTTAACACCAGGTCTAAGAATTGGAGTTCCTGCTTGATCTCTGCTGTCCAATGCCAGGTTACCTGGACCTCATCAATATATCATCGCTATAATTTTATTTCGTCTTCATGAGGATTATTCCCCAGATATTATCCATCTCAAACATGGGAATATACTGAAACACTGTCCTCACAGCAAAGTTGCTCCCCGTCGATTTTCTGTGCAGATGTTAAAAAATGGTGCCTTCAAATTCAGAACAATTCTTTTTTCAGTGCTAATTTCAGCAATGTCATAATAAATTAAATGGGTGCTGCCTAGTATATTGTTTGTCTCAATATATTTGCTGTGGCTCTCAAATCTTCGTCCTGAGAAATGCTGGTGTAGAGAACTTCTACATTCAGCCCTATATTTAACTCTTCTTCTGGGTTAAATTGTATGTCCTTGAGGACATTTAACCAATGTTTAATATCTTTAATGTACAAAGGCATCTCATATACCAAAGGCCTCAAGAAGCAGTCAACAAAGGTTGAGAGAGGTTCTAGTGTTGAAGCTATTCATGACACTTTAGGGCGTCAGGGGCTGGGTTTCTATTTTTTTAACTTTTTGGTATGGTATTGAAATAAGAGATTATGAGTCTCTTATTAGCCAGAAAGGCTGCTTCCTTTTTAGGTCAAGCTGGTATAAACAGTGCGAAGCACTAAATCCAGCGAAGCATCTTTTGTTACCCACTTCCTGGGAATGTGAGACAGGGGATGGGCACGCGCAGGCGATTTCCCCATGTGAGCGCGCACCTTCACCCACACGCCGTGCAAATCTCCTGTCCCACATTATGAGAAAGTGGATAACACACAGATAACACAGATTTTAGATGCTGAAAAAGTTTAAGGTGTCAGATTACCTACATGATCTACAATCTTCTTGTCCCTCATTGAGGTTGTTGTTTTCAGGTTTTGAACCTGGTTACCATTTCTTCTGTTCTTCCCACCTGACCCTTCAATCTGTTTTTCTTCAATCCAGCTAGAACATCCTTAAAAAGGACAGGTATTTTGTTGGAAGGGGGTTGTGTCACTGTGGGGGTGGGACCATAAGGTGTTGGCCATTAGTACGAGTGTGGAGGTGGGGGTGGGGGTGTGTACAGGTAAGGGAGGGGATATCCGCTATTAATCCAAAAACAACAATTGGTGGACAGAATGCAGAACAATGTCATACATTCACCCCAGTACAGAGATCTGGGCCTAAATCCATCGTTTTTTTGCTCACCATGCCATTTCAGTTTGAACCCAGCCATATGTAAATCAGTCTTGACCCTGTGCCCAATGGGAACAGCCCAGTCCGCACTGCCAGGCCAGGTCCTCCCTGAACTGGAAACAATCATCCAAGGGCCGGTTTCGGGGTTTCACTCCTCTTCAGCCAGGTGTAATGGCAGAGTTTTTGGCTTTATTTAGCAGTGATATAGATCATTAATCTTGCTCACATCTAGTATAGGTATTCTTAGCCTGTGTTAGCCCTTTTAAGCCCTTTTTCCAGACCTAGAAGAGGATAGCTGCTTAATATGCCTTTATTCTTGACTTTAACCTGTCTATTGCCTATTGGCTTTGACATATTAGACACATTGGTATGGTTTATGTAGGTATTCTGACAGAGCTGAGGGGCATTTATCCCTTTCAGGCCTACAGGCCTAGAGCTAGAGGGACTCCATCTTGATGAAGCTGAGAGGCTTTTCAGGGCAAAGGCAAAGTTTATAGTTAAGGCTGTTTTTCACTTGGAGAGAACCGGTCTGGGCCAGCCCTTATCGGTAGGCTGTATTATTCTCTGTGTAGAAGACACAACAAAAGGCCGGCCGGCTGGGTGTGTGTCCTTGATGCGAGGTGATGCAGAGACCTGGTGGGCGCCAGGCTGATGGCTGGAACTTTCCATGAGGAAACAGCATTCTATATCAGTGAAGCGCAGAGGCGGAGTCAGGGAGTCGAGCAGAGTGGGAGTCGAGTAGAGTTGCAGTCGAGTGAAGGTGGCGAAGCCAGAGGGTCGTGTTTTAGGTGGAGAAGAGCTGAGTTGAATAGTGAGCTGGAACTGAAGGAAGCAGTCAGAAGCAGTTGCTTATCAGGAGGAGGTGTGAATAGCTGGAGTCTGAAGTAATGCCTTTTAGAAGAGACGGAGGAGAGATCGTGGACTAACCTATGGGAGCAGATGGAGTTAATTGGACATTGGCGCAGAGACAGAGTGAATAAGCTAGTGGAATGAACGGTGATCAGAGCGGCAGGAACCATTAAGATTGAAGCTGGAAGGTGGAGACAGTTCGTGGGGGAGAGGAGTCCAGTGCAAAGTGATCAGCGCAGAGGTGTACCCAAGAGTGCAGGAGAGAGAGGGAGTCTGAGATGAGCCAAGGCACAGACGAGAGAGGAACCCAGATGACAGCTAGAACAAGACTTCACACTAATCAGGTGATATTGTTTTCATCACATTAGTTTACTTTACACTTGCATCTTAATCTTGTCCTTATTCCCTAGGCTATTGTATGTTTAAATCTTTTCTCTTTCAGCGGAGTGTTCCTGTTATGTTTAATCTTTTCTCTTTCAGCGGTGTGTTCTACCTATAGTCTTTGTCAGTTCTGTGTAAAGGTTTATATTGTACTAATAAAATAACCACCCCCATTAATTAGTGAATTAGTGAGCATGAGTTCTTTTATGATAAAGTTATCCTGGCTTCTAGCCAGTTGCTGTTGAGCCACTGATGGATCAGAAGGGAGTAGGAGCGCTTAAATCAAGAAATAACTCAATCACATAGTATGTATCCGTGTGTATCCCATACGGTGAGGGTAATCCCCTTTTCTAGTAGTATTACTGTTTGAACAGATGCTACCCCTGATCAGGTAAGTAATAGTGAGGGAGAGAGGAGACCTGCAACTAAGGGACCACACCCTCCCATAATCTAATTCCTAATATTGTAGTAGCAGACCCTTAGTGAAGAGACTTCCCAATATATATATATATATAGGTGTTCATAGGAATGTGGTCGTCGTTGATATACGGCGTTAGTGAGAACACTGGGGAGGATTACCAGTGCCGATACCCACAGGATTGTGGCTTGAATAAGTGAGAGCGCTAGGGGGTTGAACTAGCGTGTAGTTTTGCAGGATTGCAAACAGTTTGGAAAAGGGAGCATTGGGTTCTGCAGGCCCATGTGTAGACGCACCGGATTGTGTGTCATATCTGCCCTAGGGTAGAACGGTCTGGGTCAGGGTGGCCGCGAGACCAACTGATGTGAATATAAGTGTGGTGTAGGGTATGGATATCCCTAGTAATCAGTGAGTATTCTTAGTATCCCTATAGATTTAGTGGTGTTTTTAATAATATGAGCTTGTATATTGCGAGTTCCCCATCTTCAGGTGGGTGCCAGGTGCCTGGATAGTTGGTCCTGAGGAGGGATGTGATTACGTTCTGGCTGGGTTGGAGGGGCCCCTAGGGGCTGATCCCACCTACTCAGAAAATCCAGCCATTACACCAGGATAGCTTGACTCCGGTGGCCTGGAGAGCACGGGATTCAGGTCTGGGCATACCCGGCCCACTTTGGGTGACAAATGCAAAAACAACAGTTGATGGACAGAGTGCAGAACAATGTCATACATTCACCCCAGTACAGAGATCTGGGCCTAAATCCATTGGTTTTTTTCTCACCATGCCATTCAAGTTTGAACCCAGCCATATGCAAATCAGTCTTGACCTTGTGCCCAATAGGAACAGTCCAGCCCAAACTGCCAGGACAGGTCCTCTCTTGACTGGAGACAAGCATCCTAGGACCGGTTTCGGGGTTTCACCCCTCTTCAGCCAGGAAGCTAGCCTGGCTGATGAGGGCTTTTAGCCCGAAACCGGTCCCAGGATACTTGTTTCCGGTCCAGGGAAGACATGGCTTGGCAGTTCGGGCTTGACTGTTCCCATGAGGCACAGGGTCAAGACTGATTTGCATATAGTTGTGTCTAAACTGGGGTGGTGAAGTGAGCTAAAGAACGATGATGGATTCAACCCAGATCTAAAACTGGGGGTGATTATCTGAAAAGTGTCAGCGCTCAGTCCATCATCTCCTTGTGTTTGCGATATCCGCTATTAAACCATCTTCTCCATCTTTGGCTCCTCTTATTCTTGCTACTGGAGTTGTCACTACTCCCACCCTCTGAGCCTGAGATGGGTGACCAATCATCGCAGGAATTCCCTGTATTTGACTGCAACCACTCATTCCGTTGTTTTATGTACTCATGTGTTTGGATATACTTTTAGTATGAGCACATTTCTTTACATCTTTATGTTGTTTGGAAATCTTGCTCTGTGTGGGGAAAGTCTTGTATCTCGAAAGCTCCTTGTGGACCTTATTGAGTGCTATCTTGTAGATTCCTATCAGGTTTTTTAGGTAGTATTCGCCTGCTTTCATGTTTATGATCATAGTCCCTAAGTGATGGCAGACACATCCCACATGACAATAAGTATTGGCATAGCCAAGAGGTCTTGCTTTTGGGGCATTATAAGTATTTTGTTATGCAGCACAATATTCTTGGTGCAACAACATCCAACTGTTGCATGGCTAAACACTTATAAGGTTCCAAAGGCGAGACCTATTGGCTATGCCAATGCTTGTTCGTGTCATGCAGTGCCGCTGCGTGACAAACTCATAGTTAGGCCCCATTGTTTTTTTTTAAATGATGTGCATTACAAAAGTTAACCTTGGGTAGTCACCTGCAGACATTTGTAGGCATGGTATGCCTTCAAGTAAATAAACCATGCAAGATAACTACTGTAAGCATTCTCCATACAGTTTATACAGTTACATGGGGAACTCTGCGTTCATAGCGCATGCAGCCACAGCACACACAGTTTCCACAAGATAGTTTCTGCTTTAACCACATGACTGCTAAGCTGATTCCTCTCCTTTGCTGGAAATTGTTATATCCCATGGCTCATGACGAGCTCAGCTCGTCATGAGCACACGACCAGTGTACTGCATGACGAGCTGAGCTCGTCATGAGCAGCGAAGGGGTTAACCAATCTCCTGCCAGTGACAATTGCACGAAAATCATAACCTGGAAAAAAGCAAAAATTGTGTAAAAATCTGGCACCCCAATAATTCGAATTTATTTGCGATTACCCATGTGTTAAAACAGTTTTGCCTAGGTCTAATTAAAACCAGATTACCAAATTCATGCGCGGATAGCAAGTGGCTTGGAGAAACGCAGTTGGGATTGTACTAAAAAGTATATCTGTAGTGTTTACGTATGTACCTTACACATATTTTATATAAATTTACAGTTTTATCCCTGAGGGTTAAAAGGTTGTAGGTGTGAGTGGGCCCATTACACACTATTATAGTTGTTGCTCAAGTTAATTTCTAGAAGAATGACAAATTCACAAAGCACAAAGATGCCTATTTTTACTAAATCAAGAGTTTCTGGAGATTATTAAAACTTGGGGTTCACATTAAAAATACCCTCAAATACTCTGCTTACAGTTTTAATTTTAATATTCTGTTAATGCACCAAAATACGTGTAGCAACAATACATCTTGGGGTTAGTATCTTATGACAATGTATTTAAATATCTTGAACTGGTACTGAAAAGTAAAGCAGGGATACCTATGCATGCTGCAAGGTGTGGATATTGTGGGGACGATTAGAGGTCAGATGGACAAACGCCCTTTATAACTTGAGCATAAATGTGAGGTAGACTCACACAGACTTCTGTTTCCAATGTTCATACCTCTCTGATGCTCAAAATTTGGTTAGGTGCAAATGTTACTGAATAGAGTGAACAAAAACACAGTTTACTTCTGAGATGTCTAGGAATGCCGGAGAGTTTTTTTTATAGAAATGTGCATGCATTTGTCTAATTTTGTTGAAAGTTGTATATATGTCCCATCGACCTGTGAGCTGTAGCCAGTACTTAATGTGTTTAAAAAAACTAAGTGCCAAGGCTCTCATCAGGAGAACACTTCAGCTTGCCAATTCAATTCAAAAGTGCTTTATTCGAGTATTACTCATAAAAGCAGACATACAAACATATAATAAAAAGTCAATTAAATTACAAAGGTCATTTAGACGTAAGCACGTATCACATTTTAAAAAAGCTATTACTCATCATAAACACAGATGCAAAGTTCATTACTATTTTAAAAAATATACAAAAAAAAATGATTACAGTAACATTGTGCTAAAAATCATTGAAATTCCATACCGAATGATACATTAGGTAAACCGTTACAGAGAATAGACAGTAGTCTAGCAGTCTCTGAACAACTAAATAAACAGTTACAGAGAATAGACAATAGTCTAGCAGTCTCTGAACAACTAAATAAACAGTTACAGAGAATAGACAATAGTCTAGCAGTCTCTGGACAACTAGGCAGAGAGTAGTTACCCTACTAGCAATCTCTGCCTTATTACCCACGCCCACCCCAAGTATTTTGCGGTGGCAATTGTGATCCAAGTTACAGAAGTAGATCTTACAATACGCAGCGCTACCATGCTACTTTTTGTACCTAAGTTCCTGCACATAGGTGCCAACCAGGCTCGCCTTGGGGCAGAATATACTGGGCAGGAAAACAAAAAGTGACCAAGGGTTTCGTTTCCTTCCCCACAAACCGGACAAATAGCTACACCTCCTGGTTTCCACTTAGATGTTAAATTACGGAGAGGGAGGGAACCAACCCTTAATTGGAAAAGCAGTTTCCTGTCCATGGGGTTCGATATGTAATTCCAATACATTTCATAAATAGGGTACATTTTAACTTCGAGGAAACTGGTGGTCATGGACCCACTGTTGGTACTGAGCAAACTCCTTTTAGCAACATGTTCCCAAAAAATGTTTTTTAAAATAGACTTGGTGGGAAATGGTGCTCCGGCTGGATCGGTCCATAAAGCATTTAGTCCTAATTCGAACAATGCAGTCTTTAGTGTTTTGAACCATCTAATTTTATTAAAGAGGTCAGCTTTAATGACGTCAATGAACCCATCCGCGTAGTGGGAGAGCTCCGGCGTGGTCCAGAGCCTGCGCCAGTATAGAATCGTGCGTAGTTTGGCCATTTCCGAAATTTCTCTCCTGCCAAGCTCATATCGCAGGGGTAATAACGGACTACTCTGAGGGGTACCTGTGAGTGTTCTAAAAAATGTATTCTCTGATATTTGGAGTTCCTGCAGATTTTCGTGCGCCCATAGCTCAGCACCATACAAAGCTGACCCAATTGCTTTTGCCTCGTATATTATCAATGGTGGTTTGATGGGTTTAGTCAGCGATTTCCTGTGTTCCTTTATGATGGTGCCAGCTAACTGCTTGTGCCTTAATGTAGCAATATTGAGATGTTGGTGCCACCTGTTGTCATTTGAGATAAGGATCCCCAGGTAGGTAAATGATTTTACAACCTCCAGAATGCGTCCACTCAGGGAAATTTTGGGTTTAAAATTTCTATGTGGATTAAAAACCATGAGTTTTGTTTTGGAGGCATTCACCTCCAGTCCGTGATCTACACAGAACTCGTCAAATATTGCCAATGCTTTTTGCAGACCACTTGGGGTTTTAGATAAAATTAACGTATCGTCGGCGAACATTAAAATGGGAACTTTTACACCTGCGAGAAAGGGAGCATCCACTACCTGAGATTGCATGCGGGAAACAATACCATTAATAAAAATGGTGAACAAAGTTGGGGCCATTGAGCACCCTTGCCGAACCCCGCGCTCAACGGGAAATTCGGCTGTGTCATTACCGTATCCACCCCATCGGATTTTGGCATAGTTGCCTTCGTGCAATCGCATGATCAAAGTCAACAAGTCCCCTGGGACCCCTAAAGCCGCAAGCACTTCCCACAGTTTTGCCCTTGGTACCAGGTTGAAGGCAGCCCTTCAGCTTGCATTACACATCGCCCCAGTCATGTTGCCAGTGACGGTACCAACACAACTACTAACCACCACACTCCTACAAGTCAGACTATTCCAGGCCCCAAAACTATAGAAATGGTATGGGCGGCAGATAATAGTCAGTTTTTACGAACTGTTGTGGTCACCTTTAAATTAGCCATACAGCGCCACCTTGTGTCAGACTGTCACATGTGCTGTGTTAACAATTAAGTGCCAGTGCCTAGCTCTGGAAACCACTGGCTCAAATTAATCACTGCAATACACACCACTCAAGAACACAGCAAGGGTAACCTCGATCACCATGAATGTTATTGCTATGACACGTTAAGCCAATGAGATTGTGCCCCGAAAAAGACCATAAACTAACTGTTTTAGCAATGTCGTTGTTAGAGAAGGCGTTTGAAATCTGCCCCTCAGGTTTGGGCCATAGACATGGAGAACTTTGACCCCCTGCTTTGAAATTGTGGGCCACTATGTTCTTCGTGGATAAAAAGCTAGGGTGCTTTTAATTAATACAATTAATACATGAAACGTTTGACAGCATATATATATACTCTGATTTACTAGTTATTACAAAATAAACCTTTGGAACAAATTATGGTAACTTCAAGCATGTCCTGTGAATGTGGAGCAACCAAGAGAGTGGCAAAAGTGTAAAAAAACAATGGCTTTTTTTCTTTAAAAAAAACGCCTAAAAGAGGTTCATTTGGAGGCAGAACGCACTCCGTGACGTGCTGTAAACAACTTGCCTCACACGCGGTGGTGCAAGCTCTGACTTTCCTCAACGCTCGCTGGGATGTGCACTGGCCCTTATTACCCAGTGTGTCATTGTTTGTATGTGCGACTTCTACAGAGAGCACAATGCTTTAGAAGCAGTTACAGTACAATGCTTAGATCACAAGATGAACCGTGATATTAAGTCTACAAAAGTAACATGAACCCGAGAAAAGCAAGAACATTCTGGAGTCTAGAGGTTCAAATACCTGTACTAAATGAATGAACCACTCAAGAAAATGTCCCAGCAAAGGTCGCTGACGCATGTGGTTAGAGCTTTAAATTTCAAGAAAAAGATGGAGAAACAAATGGACCGTGATTTGAGGTGTGGCAGTCCAGACTGACGAACGGATGCTGGCAGCCAGACGGACTAACGTTCCTGTGGGGTGTATTTATCTATGACCAACCCAGCTTTCAAAGGGAGTTTTATAACGGTGCAATAAGAATGGGAAGGTAACCATGGACACCGTACAGGCAGAGAGACTCACCGAAGAGGCAGTGACCTTTCGCAAATATTTGAGCTGCCTTTTGACACTGGTTGCATAATGTTCAGCTGCTGTAACTAAGTCTTCCAAAAACATTCTGTTTGCTTCGAGTTAGACTCCGTTCCATGTTCGACCCACCCTTACTGAGCTCGCTACCTTTATGCCTAGGAGCAAAGTTAGCTTAAACAAGCATTGGCCGCGCGGTCCTGAAAGTGACGCAGCCACAAAAGTGTTCTGCTTAATGAGGAAGAGGGGGGGCGGGTTGGCGCGGCCCTGTAAGTGACGCGGGAAAGCGAAAGTTTTCTGCTTAATGAGGAAGAGAGTTGTGCGCGCTAAACCGAAATTATAAAAAAAACACGCGAGTGGTGATGCGATCTGTGGTGGGGGAGAGGGAGGGAATTGAAGTGCAAGCAAGGCGTAGAGAGGCATGCAAGGCTTAATGAGCCATGAACAAACCCACATGGCGGCTGCGCACGTGCACGCAAGCTTGAGGCCTGCAAAAGCCTCTGCTAGCTCTTTGAAAACCCCCTTACTAAATGTCTCGTAGAGCAGCGCATGTGCTGGCTCAGGCGAGACCTAAAAAAGAGCCTGCTGAGGTGTTGCTTGGAAGGCAGATGATCCACAGAGGTGTCAGACTGTGCCCATCAGGAAGCAAGATGTACAGCAGCAGGACCCGCAAAGAAAATTAACGTGAATGTAAGGAAACTGCTTTTTGCAGATGCCCCCCCCCCATGTTCTTGCCCCCATTATACCTATTAGATGCTCGTTTTTAACTCTGACAGTGCTCTAAAGGCTGTTAACCAGGCCCCAGTGCCAGTTCTCTTTCCCTAAAACTGACGTGTGATTGGAATTCCCATGTTGACGAAAACCATACCTCCCTAATTAGTCCCTGGCAAATGGTACCTATGGTACCCAGTGCATGGTTGATAAAAGGGTACCCAGGGCTTGCAGCATTGTTTGCCCTGAGTGACCTAGGTAAGCCAACGACAGCAGGCCTGCTATTACAGACTGCAGGAACGCTGCTCCGTTTGGACTTTGTCCTTACCATGTGTGACAAAGTCACTGCACTGCTTTTAGGATATGTCTTTCACCTCAAGGGAGGCCTCCTGTGCCCAGGAGGCAGGGTGCAGTATACTAAGAGTGTAGACATGTAAGTGCAAGCTTTTATGTCGCTATAGATCTTTGCCATTAAAGTACATTATCAGTGAAAGGCAGTCCATAGGGTAACATGGGACCTGCACCCTGGCAGACCCGGGTTATTAGCTCCATTATGGTAACATCTAAATATGTAGAGATTGGTGTCAAGCAACATGCTTTTTCTTCCCTGACATGTATCTGGTGTCAAGGGAAGGCTGGCATGCACCCAGAGGGCTACCTTGGAGGTTACCCATCTGGTTACACCAGCTTCCCTGTGCTCTGGCTGGCAAGGCTGCGTTTCCAGCTCCTGCTGCCACCAGTCAGTCAGTCAGTCAATTAGTCTTTATTTCGAATAAAAAAATTCATAAAAGACAACAGATATCTTTAAAAAGCATTTTCAGTATACAACATTGTACATTGGATCCCCCAGTACATAAAAGATAGTGTACAGCAATACGTAAACATTAAAACTAATAAAAAAGCGATTTACAGTTTCTTTACACGGATAAGCCACAGCCAACCCAAAAATTTTGCAACACAAATCACTGATTTAGCAGTGCGTAAATCTCTTAATTTAAGCAGAGCTGCGTGGCTACCCCCACAGTTAAGAGTTTTACAGATTGGTTTCAACCATTTTAGTCTGGGTGAGCGATAAGCAGGACATGCAAAAAATACGTGGCCCAGACTTTCTACCTGATCAGGACAAAAGGGGCATTTGCCGCTTGAATTTATTGCCCACTTTGCAGTAAAAGACTTGATCGGTAGGGTTCCCACCCGAAACTGATGGTACAGCTTGCGATCAAGTGATTTGCATATCAAGTCCCAATAAGGTTCGAGAAATGGGGTTATCTTGTGCATTAGAAACTGTCCCGTTAGGTTATTAACAGAGGAGAGGGAGACCAGTACAGATTTTTTAACAGCCCAATAAAGCTCTTTGAATTCCGCTTTCGATGGGAAGCTTGAACATTCGTGATGTAGCCATAGCTCTGGGAGGCCCATAGAAAACAGTATTTGCTTAACCTCCCGTAGCCATGGAATTTTCTGGGCACCCCACAATGCTCTAACCTCCCCTAATTCTTGGGCAAATAAGCTAAGTTCTTGGGTCGTCCAAAGGCGACGCCAAAGAGCAACAAGACGGTACTGTGCCATCTCATCCAACGGTTTACAGCCTAGATCTAAAAGCAGAGGTGTAATGGGGGAAGATTGGGGAAGTCCCACTAGGTTCCGGAGGAACTTGTTCTGAGCACTAGTAAGGGCCGACAAACCTATATATCCCCAGATATCCGCACCATACAGGGTAGCCGCATTCACCTTGGCCTCGTACATTTTTAGCGCGGGTGTAATGCGTTTTGTCATGGTGTTTTTCTGTTCCTTTATCAGACAACCTGTAAGGCGAACAAACTTAAGGGTTAACACTTCCAGCTGGGGTTTCCATGTAAGTTGATGGTCCAGAGTCACGCCCAGGTACGACATGACTTTAACCTGTTCTATTGGAACACCCTCTAATGAAAATGAACTGGTGATAGGCTTGTTTTTGTTAAAAACCATAAATTTGGTTTTGTCAGCATTGATTTGGAGGTCATTTAATGAACAAAACTCAGCAAATCTATTTAAGGCAGCCTATAGGCCGCTACGGGTCCTTGAAAGGAGCAGGGTGTCGTCTGCGAATATTAGCATGGGATACTTTGAACCCCCCAGGGTAGGTGCATCAGTATGAGTGTCATTAAAAAATGCGACCACCCGGTTGATAAACAGGAGGAACAAGGTAGGGGCCAGCACGCAGCCCTGCCGGACGCCACATTCGACAGGGAAGCTAGCGGTCACCTGACCCTGTTTGCCCCATCTTACGCGTGCAAAGTTATCCTCATGAAGGCGCCTAACCAGGTCTAATAGTTCTGGAGGAAATTCCATGCTTCTCAGGGCATCCCAGAGTTTTGCCCTGGGAACCAGGTCAAATGCCGACCTGAGGTCGACAAAAGCAGCATAGATGACACCACCGCCCAAAAGAACCACCTTCCAGTACATCATGGTAAGCCGAAACACCTGGTCAAGAGTGCTGGTGCCTGATCTAAACCCTGCCTGCATGGGGGAGAGTATGTTGTTTTGCTCAATCCATCCCTGTATTCTAGCTAGGGCCATTCGTGATACCACTTTCTGGATGGTATCGTTCAGGCTAATGGGGCAATAGTTTTTCGGTAAGGATCGATCCCCTTTCTTAAAGACCGGGATTACCTCGGCCCCTTTCCAGGACTGCGGTATCTTTTCCCCAGCGGCAATGGAATTTGCTAAGATTGTGATGTAAGGGACCCACAAATCTGTGTTCAATTTAAAAAGGTCAGCTGGTACAGCATCAATACCTGGAGCTTTCCCAGACTGGATAGAACCTAGTGCATGTTCAGTGTCTAAAATGCTAAAGGTAAGTCTGTCCCCATGCGGAGCTAATTTGGTCCCAGTTAGAGGCCCTTCAGCCGACTGGGGGGCATTCTGGTTGGTAAATTGGGCAGAAAAAAATTCCACCCAATCTTATGCTGAAACATGGTTTTCAGGGGATAATGAATCTAAACCCCTGCCCCACCTGACTATCTCCCAAAATTTAATTTGGTTGGAAGACTCACATGCTTGAAGAAGATCAAGCCAATATGAGTCTTCCCAATCCCTTTTAGCTTCCCAGATAGTGCGTTTGTAAACCTGTCTCGCTACCCTAATGTCCGGGGTGATTCTAGATTTGACCGCAGCAATAAGGGTGCCGTGGGCTGCTCTACAATTTTTGTTGTACCAGCCTTTAGATTGCTTAGCCTTCTGTTTCCGGCATGGTCTAGTGAGAAGTTCCTTAATTGCCGCAAAACATGCCTCATGAAGGTCGACGTTATTAATCTTAGGCATGTCATTGGGAGATGGTGCCGTCATCTTATCTTTGGTATGTAGGACCAGTTCTTCTATCTTACTGACAAGCTCTGGGTCAGCTATCACCCTGGACCATTTGACCCGTCTTCTGTTGTCACACAAGACGAGGTCAGATGTGATACAGTCGGATTCCGCCTGGAGTGGCCCTAGCCCTGGGACCTTGAGTACAAGTGAGAGAGGATTGTGGTCACTCTCCGGCCTTGTGTCTATAGTCATGTCAGTTACAGATGCCCAAGATTCGATGTTGATTAGTATATAGTCAATGCGGCTTGCGCAGGACCCATTGTCAAAGGTTGGCTTCCCCTCCTTATCAGATAAACTGCGGCCATTCACTGCTCGGAGCCCCCATTCCAGGCCAATTAAAAGCAGCCTCAGTTCCCCTGACACCCTTGGTAATTGCTAGCGGGGGAATGTTCCATGTGGAATCTTCTTCTAAGCCAACATCCTCAGCTAGGTTCAGGATAGGCTCGAATGAGCAGTTCAAGTCACCAGCCACTATAGTGAGCTGGTCGCTTTTGTGCTCGTTTAGGAAGGCTTCCTGATCATTAAGGATCGGTTGTTTCTTGCCGCCCTGGCATCCTCTGGCATAGATATTAATAAGGATTATATCTTTACAGTTCTCCTTACTTAAGGATATACAAAGAAGATCAGGATTCATCCCCACTATTTCTCTTGTGTTGAATCCCAAGCTATTTTGTATCCATATGGAGAGACCACCCGAGGCCCTGCCCTTCATGCCCTGTATTGCCGGTTTATAGAAGTTTAAATAACCTAGTCTAAACAGTGGGGCAACTGACCAGGTTTCCTGGAAGAAGATGATGTCATGGGATGAGATGTAATCTGCCCAATCGTCATTATCCAAGCGACCCCGTAAACCCGCTATATTCCAGGATGCTATTTTGATTTGGTTAGCAGGGATACTGGTGCAAGGGGTTGCATGCTGAGCTAAAATTCCTACCTCAGCCGGGAGGTGATTATGGGCATTGACAAGTGTTGTTTGTTGATCTGATGGCAACGTTGGGCAAGCCACTCTAGAACCTTGCGTGGTGTACATAATAGGGTCTGCCAGCTCCCTTTTTGTGTTCACCCCCCGAGTCAATCAACCTCCTCTAGGCAGCCAAACATATTAGACGTGGGGACACCCTGCCACCAGGCACTCTGGCTTGGTCCCCCATTCCTAAAACCTCTGTTCCTGGACTTTTGGATTGTTGTCCAAGTCCCCCCTGTCCTATGCTGATTTCTAGGAGGGTAAAAAAAAGTGAGGGGTCTAACAACAACTGTCTGGTCATCTTCGCAAGGGGCCCATGAACAGAGGTGCTGTGCAGTATGGGGGTCAGCAAAAGTCACCACTATACAGTCGCCCATGATGGATTTGTGGCTCGGTCCGACCCATGGTACTCTTCGCACCATTAGTACCCGGCTTCTTTGGTGGCTTGGGAGCTGTCTATTTGTATTTAGCCAGTGTATTACCTTGTTTTTGAGGGACCAGTGGTCCTCTTTTGCTAGTGCGTCAAGAGTTGGTACACCAGCTAATACAATGACATATGAACTAGCTTCCGGTGGTATATCAATATAGCCACCACGGAAGTTGGGTCTACTAGGTTCAAGAGGTGGCTGAGTATTGAGGGATGACTGATTGGGTTGCCGATCAGCTAAGGGCACAGGTTTTAAACGTGCAGTATTCTGCTGGGGATGTGAATCAGCCTCAGCACGAGAGGCAGCGAGCTTAGGTTTAGGTGGCACTGAGGGCTCCTTCGGGGGGCAAGCCCTAGGATTTGGGATGGGAATGATGTTATTCCCTATTTTTGTGCGAGGCTTAGGTACAGGTTTGGGTCCCAGAGAAGGAGCAACAGGTGCATCTGCTTCTAAAGGTTGTGAAGGTAAAACCTCCCCCTGTGAAAATCTAGCTTCCATCTGCTTGAGGCTAAGACTGGCCAATGTAACGATTGTCCTGTCCATCTCGAGCAGATGGTTTTCCATTCTGGAAAGTTTGAGTTCCAAGGGCGTGAGTAACTTCTTAAGTGTTTCCCAAACAATTTGTACAAATTCCTCATCACCCCTCTTATCCCCCTCTACCCCACTCAATCTTCCCTCCCTTGACCCATCTTTACTTGAGCCAGGAAGAGATTCCACCTGTAGAACATTCACAGCTCCCTCCAAGACATGGGTAGTAGCACTAACAGGCAAGTCTATGTAGGTTTTATCATTTGATTCCCCAGGGGCAGAGGCGCCTAATTGGCGTCGGCAATTAAAAAACTGGGCTCTCGCAATTTTAGCCTTTTTGCGGGCAAATGCAGAGCTAGCCAAGCTTTTCTTTTGCTGAAGCGCCATTTTTTTAGCATTGTTGTTAGCCTTTATAGCAGCCCTAGGCGATTTACACTTTGCCTGTGAGCTTACACCAACCTCAGGTTTGAGTGGCGCAACCTCCTCCGGAGGATTTGGTGGAAGATCCTTCACTTGGTCGCATGGAGGCAGAGATGGGCAGTGGTGTATTTCTGCCAGTGTAAGCAGGGGGCGAGGGCCTGTTGTGCGCTCAGGGGTAAGAGCTAGAGCAAGGTTGCCTAGAGATGATTTTTTTGAGGAGGCAATGTTTAAAGACAATTTGCGGGCAGCATCA
This sequence comes from Lissotriton vulgaris, assembly GCF_964263255.1. Taxonomy (NCBI): domain Eukaryota; kingdom Metazoa; phylum Chordata; class Amphibia; order Caudata; family Salamandridae; genus Lissotriton; species Lissotriton vulgaris. Next base: position 10,581,725 of record NC_141695.1, read on the forward strand.
AGTTCAAGGGAGACCCTGTGTTGCATTTTGTTAATTTTGGCGTCAATGGCCAGATTGGTCTTTGTTTAAAAGTCATCCAGGGTCCCACTAGGTCTACTAAGTCCCCTAGCAGTTTTGCTGCGTGTGGCTCGTGTACATATAATGAACAGTGGGGAGGTAGAGCCACAGATGAGAAGAAAATGACTCACATAAAATTTGGCAGCCGTAGAACCAAATGACGTGGCCCAGCCCAGACCTCTTAGACCTCGAACGGCCTCAAACGGCCCGCTCTTAGCCCGGTCGTCGCCCCGAGCTGCGTCCCGCGCTGCGGGAGTTTAATGTTGTAATATAGTGGGCGTAATGGGCGGGGGGCGGGCCGGCGGGGAGAGCGGACCGGATGGTGTTTCCGTGGTCTCGCAGGGACTCCTGGTCTCTGGAGTCCCCGCACACTCGCAGCCCCGCCGAGCCTCTCACCCTTACCTCCGCCTTTCGGGATCTGCTGCCGGTGTTTGATATGGAGCGCACTCCTGTGCGAAGCGGCACCCGCGGAGCGGGTGCGGCGAGGAGTTGGTATGGAACTGCCCTCGTTATCCTTGAACGTCTATCAGGTGAAGCCTCTGATCAATGGAGTAAGTGCCCCAACAAGTATTGGAAGGAGACGCCTTTTAGAGCCTTAGGCGGGCGGGCCGGCGGGGAGAGCGGACCGGATGGTGTTTCCGTGGTCTCGCAGGGACTCCTGGTCTCTGGAGTCCCCGCACACTCGCAGCCCCGCCGAGCCTCTCACCCTTACCTCCGCCTTTCGGGATCTGCTGCCGGTGTTTGATATGGAGCGCACTCCTGTGCGAAGCGGCACCCGCGGAGCGGGTGCGGCGAGGAGTTGGTATGGAACTGCCCTCGTTATCCTTGAACGTCTATCAGGTGAATCCTCTGATCAATGGAGTAAGTGCCCCTGCTGCCACCAAACCAAGATTCTGACCTCCAGGCAGCGTGATCACTCCCAGGAGTCAGGAACAAAGGATGGGCAGGAAGGAAGTCACACCTCCCTTCTCCCCAGCGGGCTAGTGAGAGACACATGAAAGCAGTGAGCTTCAGAGGCTGCACCGCCTCTGATATGCATCTCTGCTGTCACATGTAGCCTTACGGCTAGAGCGGAATATATGGGAGAGAGCATTGGGTCACCTACTCACTTTAGAAGGTGAGCTTAAAACCTTTAAAATGCTTCAGATAGAATTTCAACACCCGAGCTCCCAAGAGGGGAAATACAACTAAAACAAGCCCTGTTTTGTAGAGTAGGACCATTTCCTTGGATAGTTGAGGATTCCCCAGTGTTACAATACTTACACATTTGGGGGAAATTCAAAGGTGCAGCCTCTGGAGTTTATAATCTCATAGTGCATAGGTTACACCCATACCCATTACTCGCACAACTTCATGTCAAATGGCAAGGGTTAATTACTGTAGCTTATTCCGACGAGGAATGGGAAGATGTTATTATGAACATGGATAAGAGAATCAGAGAGAACAGAATGAAATTTGCTGTCTTCAAAATTGTTCATAACTGGTACCAGTCACCACAAAAACACAAGACAGCAGGTTTACTACACCAATCTACCCGTGCCCACAGGAGGACTGCGATATACTACACATTTTATTCCAATGTCCAATTTTGAAGGAATATTGGTCTTCCATAACTGCCTCTATACACAGACCTTACAAGTGTCCATTCCTTTAACAGGAAAATTAGTTATATTACATGATGTTACTGATCTCCCAAATCTCACAAACCATACAAGACGATTGATAGCTGTTGCACTCACTGTAGGAAAAAATTGCATATTAAGACAGTTGAGAACACCACAATGCCCTACACACGATGCATGGCTTATTGAAATGTATAAAATACATCCTATGAAAAACTCATTTATAGATTGCAGGACGATGTTGGAACTTTCATCCAAGTTTGGATCCCCTTTCTAGCTAATAAATATTCTATTTCTAGTAATATTTCAGATTGTTCTTCTTTTCATCTCCTTATTAATTCATTACCATCATTATTTATATTCATGCTGTTGATGTTCTTATTAGGACTGTTGATGCCTTAGACAGCACCACTGTTATTTGAATTAGGATTTACTGTTCACCTATTGAAAATTGTTGAGTTGTGGGAATATCTCTGCTTGAAATATTGTATTTGTATGATATTATCGTTACTATCTTACTACATATTGTATACTATCTAAAGCATCTCCTCCCTAGTCCACCTGTCCTATTTCTTCATATCCAGGTTTTATGAGTATCTCAGATATTTTATCTTTTGATATCTGTATTATCTTTTTTGCATTTAGAAATCTGAGAAGTTAATCTTTCATAGTTATTTATTGTGTGGCCATAATTTGATTTGGTTATTCTCCTTTTTCAATGTATTGTTTATAAACTGACATGTGCTTCTCAATAAAAAGATAACAAAGGGAAATCTTTTTTTGTTTTGTGTCAGTTAAGAGTGAGCACCCTCGGATTAGAGGGTTTGCTATGGTAGTGTTTGGCATAACCTATACAGAGACAGCACAAACAAGTAAGGAATGGAAAGCTTGAATTAATCTCAGCCAGATGTAATCATTCCTTGATCCATTCCAGCATTTGTAAGCTCATGCGTACCATTGCACACAGACAACAACCCATACACAAATCAGTTTTGGCCACGCCACGAAAGGGTCTGAATATCCTGGACACAGTGACCAGACAGTTGGCCTTGGTGATCTCTTCAAGATGAGTTTCTCCCAGCCCTCCTCAGTCTTTGCTGTTTGGACGCAGCGGGTTCTTGAATGAGAACCTTTGAAGTGTAGATTTGTAAGACTGAATATGAGTTCTTCTCAATGTTGCAGGCACTCTTACTCTTTTAAAAAGACACTCACTGCCTAAGTCCTTTGTTTACAGGCCACCTGCATGATAATATCTGCCCCCTCCTTTCCTTTTTTGTTTATTCTCTAAGAACAAGACCCATTGGCAATAATGAAGGCCTTTCGATAAGTCACAAGCAATCCTAGCACTGGAGAACGTAAATGGGGCAGGGATAGTATATAATGCATAATTCTCAATGTATGAAGTTGCTGAACTTGTGATTTAAACCTTGTTGTCCTAGGAGCAGGTTAAATTCCGCGATGTTGCTGCCTGTTTTTCTGAAGAGGATTGGAAGAATTTGCAGGAATGGCAGAAGGATTTTTACAAGAATGTCATGAAAGAGATTCACCAGGCCTTGATCGTACTTGGTAATTTCTCACTGTCCCAATTAGAATTTTACAATATATATAACTCATAACGTAGTAACAAGTTTCTTAAATTATGTTGTGTTATTTTGCACAGTATATCTAGGAAAAATATGACATGCTGTAGAAGTTTAATTTAATTTTTCACAGTATATCTAGGAAACATTTGACATGCTGTAGAAGTCTAATTTAATTTTTCACAGTATATCTAGGAAACATTTGACACGCTGTAGAAGTCTAATTTAATTTTTCACAGTATATCTAGGAAACATTTGACACGCTGTAGAAGTCCTGGAGAAGAAGCCACAACACAGATATGTGACCCCTCAAGAACATAGAATATGTTGAAGAATACTGATGATATCCTTTCGTCCAGGTCACGCTCATCAGGTCATCTGGTATGTTCAGATGCTGAGAGGGTCCTCCAGTCCTGGTGGTACAGCCTTGGCGTGATCATATCATGCCCTGAGGGAGCCAGTCCTGAGACCAGTTGGAACTGGCTCCGGTGAAATGGGTATTGAAATGCAGACTTTGGCTGGAGACGGTCTGAGGTCCATGCTTGAGTTGAACTGCAGCCATCTTCAAAAGGCTGGTGTCCTTCTTCACAAGACTCACAGATGGTTTCTGGAAGGAGGACCACAGAGCGTGTGTGTGCAGCTCCCAGGTGGACCCTGGAGAGCTTCACCGAAAGCAGACGTGAAATCGAATAGACCGTTCAGTAGATAGGGCACATGATGAACTCACAGACATATCCAAACACATAGATATGAGACACTCTATACATGTCCCACACATGATGAAGGCAAAGAGGCTCTGGTAGGCCAAACTGCACAGACTTTACACAGGGGTGATAGGCTTTGAGATTGTGCAGGTACACAGGGCTGTTCTCCTCAATAACAGACTTGGCCAGGGAGAAGAGGTGTCTAGAGGAGTGCACTTGAGGTATCCTTTCGACATCTGGAAGTAGCTCTGATATCTTCTCTCTCGCGGGAACTCCTCCGTGGGCACGCAAGATTTTTAAGCTCATGGAAGGAAACACATACAAGGTACATGTGCAGTGTGCCACAACTTCTGACACCCCACAATTATGCATTGGGAAACAGATTTACAGCTGCAAATAGACGTGTTGTGATTTCCTGCACTGTAAATGAAGACATTCTGTGCGTAAGGTAAACCTACACGCATAAACGGTTTTGTGGCTTGGGCCCATAGTGTGGCATATGTCTTCTCCCTAAGTGAACAAGAGTTTGCTTTCCATTGGCTGTATGTGCATTCCTTTGCCGAGCTGCAATTAACCTTCAAATAAGTGCTTGCTGCATAGTTACAATTTGTTAGTGCGGAGTTGTGTAAAGAGTAGCCCCGCGCTGCTGCTGCCCAGAGGACCCCGTGAGGTCTAGAGGGCGGCATGCAGTCCCCGGGCCGTACTTTGATTATCGCTGGTCTAACGGAACCACTCCATGCCTCCGTAGGTTGTATTAGTATCCCCAAGTGTTTCCGACACTCCACTAGCATATCCACTAACTTTCTGGTAGCAATATTGTCATTACTGTGAGATTTACATTTACACTTGATATATACAAAGGAGTTATAATTCTTTTGGCCTTCACATCTCACTTGTTTATGAAATCTCTCCCCTTTCACCTGGAACTCTGTCACCTCAGATTCTAAAATGTGACTTTTCTCTGACAACAGGCTATCAAATTCTCAACCCTGATTCTTTACTCCGTATCTACAAAGGGAGCGATGTGTGTGTACAGGAACCCTTTGAAGCCAGGAGGACAAACCTAAACGAGGGGATTGGCTGTAAGTAGGACCGTCCTGTGCCTTTTGTCTCGATAGTGAATACCCACACATCACAGAATGTCATTAGCAGAAATATCTCCAGATAGTTATAATTAGATTAGTTATAAATACTGTTTAAAAAAATATCGTTCAATTGCCTGCAGATTTTCTTTTATTATCTTCAGTGGGGTGATGTTTTGATACTTCTGTCAGACTATGATTTAATTGCAATAATCTGGTGTCGCAGAAGGAAATCTTCTTTTCACTTTGCAATGAATTGTAAAGAGTCAAACAGTTTTTCACTATGAGCAAGTGCTAAGAATGTGTCCTCCTTGGGCCAGCTTACCTTCCCTTTTCTGAAGGTTCTGACCTTGTGTATTATGCACATGGGAACCGGGATCCATGCCTGCACCTCTGCGCGGCTCTCTGCTTGCACCTCTACGTGCCCCTCTGCCTGCACCTCTGCACACTCCTCTGCCTGCACCTCTGCGCGCCCCTCTGCCTGCACCTCTGTGTGCCCCTCTGCCTGCTCTCCCCTCTGCCTGCACCGCTGCGCGCCCCTCTGCCTGCACCTCTGTGCGCCCCTCTGCCTGCACCTCTGTGCGCCCCTCTGCCTGCAGCTCTGTGCGCCCCTCTGCCTGCACCTCTGCATGCCCCTCTGCCTGCACCTCTGCGGGCCCCTCTGCCTGAACCTCTGCGCGCCCCTCTGCCTGAACCTCTGTGCGCCCCTCTGCCTGCACCGCAGCACGCCCCTCTGCCTGCTCCTCTGTGCGCCCCTCTGCCTGCACCGCAGCACGCCCCTCTGCCTGCTCCTCTGCGCGCCCCTCTGCCTGCTCCTCTGCGCGCCCCTCTGCCTGCACCTCTGCACGCCCCTCTGCCTGCACCTCTGCATGCCCCTCTGCCTGCACCTCTGCGGGCCCCTCTGCCTGAACCTCTGCGCGCCCCTCTGCCTGAACCTCTGCGCGCCCCTCTGCCTGAACCTCTGCGCGCCCCTCTGCCTGCACCGCAGCACGCCCCTCTGCCTGCTCCTCTGCGCGCCCCTCTGCCTGCTCCTCTGCGCGCCCCTTTGCCTGAACCTTTGCGCGCCCCTCTGCCTGAACCTTTGCGCACCCCTCTGCCTGCACCGCTGCGTGCCCCTCTGCCTCCACCTCTGCACGCCCCTCTGCCTGCACCTCTGCGCGCCCCTCTGCCTGCACCTCTGCGCGCCCCTCTGCCAGCACCTCTGCGCGCCCCTCTGCCTGCACCTCTGCGCGCCCCTCTGCCTGCACCGCTGCGAGCCCCTCTGCCTGCTCCTCTGCGCACCCCTCCGTCCAGAACAAGGAATTTACAATTCAGGCATTTCGTGCTAATGACAAAATATTGCTCATTTCCTTAATTCTCCAAACAAATCCACACAACAGTTTGAGGAAACCAATACATCTTCTGCTGGATTTGAAAATAAGAGGGGCCTGCTGTCAGATATTAGGCTGTGTATGTGTCATATGATTACCTTCAGTCGTGCATGCATGTGCGCCCGTGTACAGACGCGTGTGAGTGTGCACAAGTGAGTTGGTATGTATGTGATTGGATGCATTTGCCTTGTATTCCGAAGCTTGGGCCACTGTGTGCAGCGCTCTCTGTTTCTCTTTACAGCTTCTCACCCAGCGGTCAGTCCTGACATATTATTTAGAATCACACACGAGGAAAAGTCCAGAGGGACCGACACGCAGCTCACAGAAGATGTTGAAGTCAGAAACACTTCCAGTTCATGTGAGTTTGATTCCCACACTGTACTTTTTAAATTATGCCTTTACTGTGTACATTTTTACTATATTACGACCAGAGGTTCATTATTAATATAAGACCTATCAAAAATAGGGAAACAAAGCATAAGTTTGTACAACAACCCCAAAGTGGTGTTAAGTACTTTTAAGGTAGGGCCTTGTGCATCTGCCGTTCTTTAGTATATAGCTCTTCGCGGACGCTCTAGGCTCTCGGCTCGACTGTTTGCGTGAGAATGTTTGACGCAGCTTTCCATGTGTGGTAACCATTTTTTTATTCTCTTTATTGAAACAACAACTTGGCACTCATGATGAAAGATTTAACATCACAATATTTCGATGAGACATCAGTATGATTGTGGATAATGCACATTTGTTCTACAGGAGTTGATTTCCCTAAGTTCACCCCCCCCCCACTCTCCCTTCTCAATCATCCAGTTGTATTGCTTCTTGGTCTGCACATCATCCCTCGATATTCGTTCCAGTTCCCCAAATCTTAGTCTATTTTTGTGGGCAGCCTTTACTCTCGTAGACCGCTCTTTCTGCAAGCATACACCAGCCCATATCTGCATTCCATCACTTAAAGTTGGGCTGCCACTGCCCTCCACCTTCGCGCAATGTTACGCTTTGCAACCATGAATCCCAATGCCACCTCTAAACGCTTGCTGTTGGTGCGGTCCCCGTCTCCCCATACATTCAGCTGACACTATCTTGGTAACTTGGTCTCCTCCTCCTTATAAACTGCTGTCGTGTTCGTCAGTATTGCTGCCCAGTACTCCTGAAGAGGTGGGCAAGTGGAAGAAGGTACCGTCCCGTCCACCTCCCCTAGGGCAGAGCAGCGAGTCCATTATTCCCATTTTCTCCAGGGGGGACATGCACAGTAGGCCCTATGCAGAATCTTAAGCGGCACTAACCTAAATCATAGGGTATGGCCACCTCTCTGGGAGAGGCCGTTGCTTCCAGCCATTCCTCATCTTCGAGGGTGCCCAGGTCCCCCTCCCACCGAGTCCTGAGAGCTAATAGGGAGTCTGGGGTGTTGTGTATAATTTTGCGGTACACAAGGGAGAACAGTTTTTGTCTAAGTAGTCATCCAGTCGAGAAGCTGTGGGCAGCAACGTCCCCTTAGGTTTTGCTGCTTTAAGGCATGGTAAGCTGGGTGCTAACGATTGTTCTTGTACCAGAGGGCCGTCCTATTGCAGGGACACCCGCTGTCTTGCATGTAGTTCATTTCTGATATGCATCCACTACATCGTTTTAGATTCAAATGGAGTTGCTGTCGATTCAAGTTGCATTGAGTCCGCAGAGTACAAAAGATCCTTAATGCACGATTCCCTTCTGTAAATTGTTGACTAATGTATCACTCAAACCCATTTTTAATCTGATTCCCTCGGCTCGTGCGTACTCGGCTTCATGTGCTAGCCATCCTGTCATTGAGGCCCTCTCTGTAAGGGGACACCCGTTCGGGTAGGATCCTCATCACTGCCTGTAGTTTTTATCTGAGAAGCAATAACCGTAGTGGATAGCCGAGCATCACCTTATCATCAAGTGCTGTCAAACAGGTCAGCCGCCTTGTGCCAGAGCTTCACCTACAGGCACATCCCTACTTCTTCTAACTAAAACCATCTGTATCTACCTTCTGGACAGGTTCTCCCATTGTCTCTGCGGCTTTCTTGGCATCGGACGAAGAGCTAGAGCCGTATCCCCTGAACCGCCATGACTCTGAGCGACAAGAGAGTACCCTTCGCCCATCAGGTAAGTGAGAAGGACAGGAGGGCGTGGGGCATTGTTCACTGAGCACTTCCATCTTGAACTTCAGATTTAAAGTTGGATGACTTTAAGCTGGTGGCGGGGAAAGCCACGACTTTGTGTTCTCTTCATCTCTTAGGGTAATCCATGGATCGGTCCACACAAAAGAATGTGCTGCATCGCAAGGTGAGGCTGAGATACCTGGGAGGGGAACTCCCACAGCAGCACCTTGCTCTGGCGGACACCTCTGGTATTCCGCCCTGGTCCATGTATTCTCTTTAACCAATCAGTTCCACACAGGAGTAAAACTGCGTCGAGTGAAGCCGGTTAGAAATGTGACCTCTTCCTTTCCTGGTAGCCTGAAGCATCTGTGATTCTATTATTCTTCCAGCTCTCACTGCACACATCTGGATGCAGGGCTTCCATGATGCCTTCCGCCGTGCACATCTCCATAACCAGATAGTATATATTCCCAGTACATAGACACAAGAAGGTTATGCACAGCTCACTTAGAGCATTAGCCACGCCCCCTCTTCTTTCAGCCACAATACATATGGTCCATGTAGATAACACTATCAAAGAAAGGTCATGGAGTGTAATGCTTGACTATCTTGATCCTTGGCAGTTTCTCTGGCTAGCATTCCATTCTATTGCTTTTTGTCCATCAGGGTCATTATGGAAGAGGATCATATGAATTCTGTCTGAATGCTTCGCCTCAAACCTCTGCATGGGAAAACATGCCACACCAACAAATTAATCAAATTGCATTTATGTAAAGGTGGTTGTCTTCAAATGCTACTGATAAGCAGAAAACCATGGAATGGAATGCTACACAAAGTGCTCAAATTGACTCCAGCATTTACTTAAATCACGTTTTGTTTTTTTCACATTAATGACCTCAACTCCTATCAACTCTGCATCAAAGGACACAACCCCTGCCTGCAACACTGACTCAACACACATGAATGTAGGGGAGAAACTCCCTTGGGGCAGACTGGCACCAGTGATTGGTTGTTTTATTTTATACGTTTCCTTCAAGGGATCCTCTTACAAATGTGGTGTGTGGTTGATGGATGTGAGCAAACTGTGGATGAAACCCGTTGTATTGTTTCATTATAAGAGGAGGATTGAGAGCTGACTACCCAGCCCAGTTGCAGTGTGGCCTGAAGCAGAGGTGCTTCTCCAAACAGAAAATGACTGAAACTCTTTGAAATCGATTTCTGAGTGAAAGAAAGAAGAATGTTCAGTGGAATTCAAGTCTGGTGTCGTTCTGTGTGCTTCAGTGGCGTTGCTTCAAGTCTGGTGTCATTCTGTGTGCTTCAGTGGTGTTGCTTCAAGTCTGGTGTCATTCTGTGTGCTTCAGTGGTGTTGCTTCAAGTCTGGTGTCATTCTGTGTGCTTCAGTGGTGTTGCTTTATTGTGTTGGTCCTGATGCAGAGATGCCACTGAGTTCTTAAAGCCAGATCAGTGGTCAGACTGCGAGCTGTAGGCTAAGGTTTTTGACTGTTTCCTCTGCCCTGTTCCCTTTGGAAATGTGTTTGTGATTTAATATTATGTGTGGTTTATTAAAGAGTGGGATGTGACTGACTTATGTTCTGTGAACTGGAAGGTGTTTCTTCCAACGAAGATGGGGGTCGAGGATGTGTATTGCTTTGTGGGTAGGCGTGGTGACGAGTTGTCTTAGTCCAATACTCCTATTCACTACCAATCCGTAATCCTTAAAAGAACCTTATTACCCCTATTCACTACCCATTCCTGAGCCCTAAAACACCTTACTACCTCTATTCAGGTTCAGGTTTTAAAGTCTTAATTTCGATTATTAGCAAATCATAAAAGACACATTAAAATACAAAAGAATATAACTGGTTCAACAAAAATATCCAAAGAAAGTCAATGCAATAGAAATTATTTAGGCACTCACAAAATACTTAGGTGTACAAACAAAAGAACATTTCGTAACAGGTGAATAAAACAGGATTCAATTTCAATTGACGAATAAAGAGACCTGAGTATTTTAAATAAAATTAAAGAAAAGCATTGCATTAAAAGGTCAGGATTACAGTTCTAAATTGCGAACAATGAATGCAGATAATGAGACATAGTCATAGGGTGGTTTAACAGTTACATACTCAAACTAAACAGATTATGGCAAAATGCAGAACAACCTTTGTACTTGGCGTTAAGGCGTACGTTTTTTTAGCCTAAGGAGCCAAGCCCAGCCCAAGTACTTTGCCAAAGCTACCACAAAGAGCTCTGAAGTGTTGGTCCTGAGCACCTGTATGGCTTCCATCGCTGTTTTGAATGGTAAGTTTTGGAACAAGGGTTTTAGCCATTTTTTTCGAGGTGCTCCGTACCTAGGACAGGCAAAAAGGAAGTGGCCTTCTGATTCAATATGACCTGAGCAGCAAGTACAGTAAGGTGATATCCCTGTGGACCGTTTGTTCAGGAAGATGTTTAATGGCAAAGCGCCCACTCTAAACTGATGGTACAGTTTCTTATCTAGCGGTCGAGATATGACATCCCAGTATGGCTCTCTCAGTAGGTCAATTTTGAATGTTAAAAACCTGCCTGTGAGGTCATTTTTGTTGGACAACAGCACTCTTTTTAGGCGGATGGTCGCCCAATCTAGAGATTTGAATTCATCTTTGGGTGGGAAGGAATTAGATTGTGGGGATGACCAGAGATGTTCCAAACCCATGTCTTTCAGAATTGTTTTTACAGCAGTGAGCCATGGTATTTTCCTAGAACCCCTGATAGACCTAACTTCCAACAGTTCTTTTGCAAAGAGGGATAGGTCTGGGGATGTCCATATTCGTCTCCACAATGCCACTAACCTGAATCTTGCCATCTCGTTGATAGGGGGGGAACCAAGATCCAAACAGAGGGGGAGCGAGGGTGTAGACTGTGGAAGGCCCACTAGGTTTCGAAGGAATCTACATTGAGTTTTGTACAGACTAGACAAGTCCATATGGCCCCATAGATCTGCGCCATATAAGATGGCTGTAGAGATTTTAACATCATAGATCTTAAGGGCCGGCAGGACCCGTTTAGTGATTGATTCATTCTGCTCTTTAACGAGACAACCAGTCAGCCTGGCAAGTTTAAGATGTTGCATATTGATCTGATCTTTCCATCTTAAGCGGCTATCAAGGGTGACCCCTAGGTAGGTCATGGTATCAACCTGTTCAAGGTTTACTCCATTCATCTTCACTGTGCTCCGGACTGAGTGGTTTTTTGTAAAGACCATGAATTTTGTTTTCCCCACGTTGACTACCAAGTTGTTGATGGCACAGAACTCCTCAAAGCGGTCCAAAGCCCGCTGTAGTCCGCTGTGTGTTTTTGAGAGGATTAGAGTGTCATCTGCGAAGATGAGTAACGGAAACCTCATCCCTGCCAACATTGGGGCATCAGTGGGGGTATCCAAGAAGAATTTAACAACTTGATCGATAAAAAGGAGGAACAGGGTAGGGGCCAGGACACACCCTTGGCGGACACCTCGGGTTACGGGGAATGTTTCTGTCACTTGTCCCTGACCCCCCCCCCCACCTCACCCTCGCAAAGTTGTCCTCATGGAGTCTTATAATAAGGTCCAATAATTCGGGTGGACAGCCCAAATTTTCCAGCACACCCCATAACCTGTCCCTGGGCACCAGATCAAAAGCGGACTTCAGATCGATGAATGCAGCATAGATGTTACCACCACCTAACCAAACCTCCTTCCAATAGATCAGGCAGAATCTAAAGACCTGATCTATGGTGCTCATTCCCGATCTGAAGCCCACCTGCATGGGGGACAGAATATTCTCCATTTCTATCCAACCCTGGACCCGACCCAAAACCATGCGCGCCACTATCTTTTGAATCGAGTCGATTAAGCTGATAGGGTGGTAGTTTGCTGGAATGGATTTATCACCCTTTTTATAGACTGGAACAATTTCAGCCCCTTTCCAAGATTTCGGGACTGTGGCTCCAAGAGCCAAAGTATTAGCTATTCTAGTAATATACGGGAGCCACAAAGTGGGATTAGATTTAAAAAGATCAGCCGGGATCAGGTCCATACCGGGGGCTTTACCTCGGAGAGTAAGTGCCAATGCCAGCTCAACCTCAGCAACCGTAAAGGTAAGTTTTCCACTTTCTGGGGTCTGCATGAGCGCATTGCCTAAGGGATTTGTAGTCTCATCGTCCCCAGCTCTAAATTGGGCCGAGTAGAATGAAACCCAATCCTCAAGTGGCACATTATTTCCGGGTGTAGAAGAGTCTATGTTTTTACCCCATTTAACCAGATCCCAAAACCTTTTCAGGTTATTAGAGGATGATGCCTCTAGAAGATCTGACCAGAACTCATCCTCCCACTCCCGTTTGGCTTTACTAAGGGTTTTTTTGTAATGGAGTCTAGCAGCTCTCACTTTAACCATGTCCCGAGATTTAATGGCAGAAATGAGAGCTGTATGTGCCTCTCTACAGTCCTTGTTGTACCATTTTTGGGGTAAAGGATTAGTTTTAGTAGCAGCCTTCCCACATGGTTTGGATAGCATTGTTTTTAACCTGCCAAAACACTTAATATGGACACCCATCACACTATTTGCTGTTCCAGTATCCACCCCCGACATATCTATTTGCAACATTTCATTAAGTGCATTTCCCACTACAACATTGATATTATTTAGTAAACACTCATCTTCCATAACCCGTGACCACTTCAGTCTCCTCCTGTCATTGGTGAGTTGGACGTCCCCTGTATTGGTTGCAGATGGTTCCTCGTGTCTATTTAAATCCGGTGTCTTCAACGATAGGGACAGTGGGTTGTGATCACTTTCCGGGCGCTCTAAAACTGCCATGTCAATTAGCAGAGCCCAATGCTCCATGTCCAGTAAAATATAATCAATGCGGCTTTGCCTCTGGCCATTATCGAAAGTACAATTTCCCTTCACATCAGAGGCAGAGCGGCCATTACATGCACGGAACCCATTTTGTAGACAAAAGGCCATCCAGGACACTGCAGCCTCTGTAGCTTTAGCCCTCTTCTCCACTTGTAGGTCTGGGATACCCCATACAGAATCATCTGCCAGAGTCCAAGTATCTCCCATATCTAGCACGGGTTCTATAGTACAATTTAGATCGCCAGCAAGAATGGTAGTGATGCCTCCGTGCATTTTCGTTATCATGTGATCAACAAGGTTCAACAGGGGTGGGCTTCGACCGCCAGGAAGGCCTCTAGCATAGATGTTAATAATGTTCATAACTTGCTTGTTCCCTTTGTTTATTATAATGGATAGGAGATCCTGGTTCTCCACCGGGAACTCCGTTGGGTAGAAACCCAATGATTGTTTCACCCAAATTAGCAAGCCACCTGCGGCCCGCCCTTTACCTCCTTTGGTTGCAGGTTTGAAAAAGTTGATATAGCCCTGCTTATGGACAGGTTCCGTTGCCCATGTTTCCTGTAACAGGATAATATCGTAATTGTCCATAAAATTTGACCAATCTGCAGACGCAAGGCGCGCCTTAATACCCGCTATGTTCCAGGACAAAATTTTCAGATGGTCGTTCAAATTGTCTGGCAACAGAGGGTGTAGGGACCGTACAGATCCATGAGACGCCCCTATATCATCATTGACCACTAGGTGCTTAACACAGTCTACCGGGGCAATGATTTTCTCCTCGGTCAGGGACCCCTGGGTAACTACGTGTGGTCTAGGGCTGTTTGGCAGATATGTTCAGCCTCCTTCCCCGTCTGCTAGATTGGTTAATTGGATTGGGCATACCATGTTATAATCAATGGGCACTTGGGCTATCACACTACCAGTCAGAGACTCACTAGAGGGATCGTTAAGTCAATCTATAGCTTCCAAGCCAGAAAGGGGGCCAAAATGATTGAAGAGGAAGGGGCGCTGGCAGTCAATCGGGGTCAATGCCAGGGGATGTCTCGCAGCAGGACCTTTACGAAACAAAGGATAGGATTGAAAAGGTATATGCCTGCGCGGGTAAAAATAGGATAAAGCTAATGTTTGTACATCCCCCTGCCTTGCAAATCTGGGTTCTCGTTTAATAGCATCTACCACCCATGAGTCTTTGAACGATATAAGGATACAGTCTCCTTCTAGATCTTTTGCTTCCGGCCCAACCCAATCTACTCTCCTCACATACAATATCTCCGTGGGAGTGGAGGGGGGTAGCGGGCGATTTTTGTTCAGCCAAAAAGTGACTTTGTTACGAAGGTCACCATAAGATTCCCTTGATCCTGGTTTTAATGGTGCTACGCCTGTCAAAACGATGGTGTGTAAGGCCGCTTCGGGTGGAAGGTCAACACTGGGAATGTTTGGCCTTTTACGCCCCCCCTCCCTGTGACTGGTGGAAGCAGTATTTTGGGTTCTTGAGGTACTTGGGGAAGGACGATTTGAATTAGGTTGTATTGGAGGACCCATGTGTTGACGCCCAACCATATTTTGTTTAGCCTCTGTTTTCGATTGGGGCTTTAGTACCGGAGTCTGAGAGCTAGCTCCTGATTTGGAAGAGGTGGTAAAGGTAGTATTAGTTTTTTGACCCCCTTTAGCTATGGTGTGATTTATTCCTGTTGTTTTATTAGGGAAGTTTTTGCCGTTTTCCATATTCTTACTGGTAACCTTACTGGGTGCCTTACTTGGTGCTAGTGTGTTAACAGTACCCTTATTATTTGAGCCACATAATGCTTGTAGCATCGTATGGTTTGATTGGATCAAATCCTCCATGCTATCGATCTTAGAGGTCATGAGCCTAGTCCGCTCCAGGACTGGTAAGAGTAGTGTTTTAAACATGGCCTCCATTTTTGCCAGCAAAACCTCATCACTATTGAGGCACATGGGACATGTGGTTGAGGAACCCAAAGCCAAAAGTGAGGGGCATAGCATATTGTTAGGCCCAGAGGGTTTTAGCAAGTTTGGTTGAGGCTCGGACCCCTGACACCATTCCCCTTGAACTGTATTTACTTCATTGGGTTTCAGATTTTTTTCCCCTGACATTCTAGAATCCCGTTTTCTCTTTTTAGTATTGGGGGCAGAGTTGGATATAGGTGGATTAACCTTTTCAACAGGATTAGAGATATTGGACTGATTAAGGAGAGGAGTTACGGATAACTGACTAAGATCCTGCTCCTCACTAATCACGGAATCATTATCCTCCATCCCAATCCCCTGTGTATCTTTGGAGTCGTTAATACTATTCCTTTCTTCCTTTATTTTGTCCCTTGTGGTCGGGCTAACCCCAATATTTTCTATATGGACTATTGCGTCCGTAGAGGTAGTATGGACACAATTGAAGGCAGCATGGGGTACAGAGGGTGCAGGGGAGATAGATGTAGCTAAAGCCCCCAGTGAGGATCGTTTTCCACTAATCAGGTCTATTGACAGCCTTTTCTCAACCATGGCAATTTCCTTTTCTAAGATACCAGTGGCCCGTGTGATAAAAGCGTCCAAGGGACCAGAAACAACGCCATTGGATGTATTGATTTGAACAGTACGTTCCTTCCCTGATCTTAATGGCATTTTAGGTGGTCTTCCAGACGTCCAGGGGGAGTGGGCCTAGGCCGGACTCTGCCGTACTCGAACGGCCTTAAACGGCCCGCTCTTTGCCCGGTCTTCGCCCCGGTCGCTCCCGCGCGCTCCCGCGCAGCGTAACACACCACTATTTGTAGGTCTTGGTCCAATGAATGAAGGTGATGGAGTGGGGCGGGGCGGTCAGGGAGAGCGGGGCCAGGTGACTCGGCCACTGACACCGGGACTCCTGGGAATGTGAGTCCGGTGTAACGCTCGCAGCCCTGCTGCCTCGCACAAACCCCACTGCAATGTCCAGGGGTGTGAAGGGATCCGAAGCGGGACCCGCGGAGCGGGTTCCGCAAGGCGTGGGTTTGAAGAAGGAAGTCTTCAGCACACAGCTACGCCGTCCAGGTTAGCAGGTTCGCAGAACAGTATCCCACAGAACGGTGAGTCCTCGCCCCTTTTCAGGTGATGGAGTGGGGCGGGGCGTCAGGGAGAGCGGGGCCAGGTGACTCGGCCACTGACACCGGGACTCCTGGGAATGTGAGTCCGGTGTAACGCTCGCAGCCCTGCTGCCTCGCACAAACCCCACTGCAATGTCCATGGGTGTGAAGGGATCCGAAGCGGGACCCGTGGAGCGGGTTCCGCAAGGCGTGGGTTTGAAGAAGGAAGTCTTCAGCACACAGCTACGCCGTCCAGGTTAGCAGGTTCGCAGAACAGTATCCCACAGAACGGTGAGTCCTCGCCCCTTTTCGGGTGATGGAGTGGGGCGAGGCGGTCAGGGAGAGCAGCCCCGCCCCACTCCATCACCTGAAAAGGGGCGAGGACTCACCGTTCTGTGGGATACTGTTCTGCGAACCTGCTAACCTGGACGGCGTAGCTGTGTGCTGAAGACTTCCTTCTTCAAACCCACGCCTTGCGGAACCCGCTCCGCGGGTCCCGCTTCGGATCCCTTCACGCCCCTGGACATTGCAGTGGGGTTTGTGCGAGGCAGCAGGGCTGCGAGCGTTACACCGGACTCACATTCCCAGGAGTCCCGGTGTCAGTGGCCGAGTCACCTGGCCCCGCTCTCCCTGACCGCCCCGCCCCACTCCATCACCTTCATTCATTGGACCAAGACCTACAAATAGTGGTGTGTTACGCTGCGCGGGAGCGACCGGGGCGAAGACCGGGCAAAGAGCGGGCCGTTTGAGGCCGTTCGAGTACGGCAGAGTCCGGCCTAGGCCCACTCCCCCTGGACGTCTGGAAGACCACCTAAAATGCCATTAAGATCAGGGAAGGAACGTACTGTTCAAATCAATACATCCAATGGTGTCGTTTCTGGTCCCTTGGACGCTTTTATCACACGGGCCACTGGTATCTTAGAAAAGGAAATTGCCATGGTTGAGAAAAGGCTGTCAATAGACCTGAGAGCGGGGCCAGGTGACTCGGCCACTGACACCGGGACTCCTGGGAATGTGAGTCTGGTGTAACGCCCGCAGCCTTGCTGCCTCGCACAAACCCCACTGCTATGTCCAGGGGTGTGAAGGGATCCGAAGCGGGACCCGCGGAGCGGGTTCCGCAAGGAGTGGGTTTGAAGAAAAAAGTCTTCAGCACACAGCTACGCCGTCCAGGTTAGCAGGTTCGCAGAACAGTATCCCACAGAACGGTGAGTCCTCGCCCCTTTTCAGGTGATGGAGTGGGGCGGGGCGGTCAGGGAGAGCGGGGCCAGGTGACTCGGCCACTGACACCGGGACTCCTGGGAATGTGAGTCCGGTGTAACGCTCGCAGCCCTGCTGCCTCGCACAAACCCCACTGCAATGTCCAGGGGTGTGAAGGGATCCGAAGCGGGACCCGCGGAGCGGGTTCCGCAAGGCGTGGGTTTGAAGAAGGAAGTCTTCAGCACACAGCTACGCCGTCCAGGTTAGCAGGTTCGCAGAACAGTATCCCACAGAACGGTGAGTCCTCGCCCCTTTTCAGGTGATGGAGTGGGGCGGGGCGGTCAGGGAGAGCGGGGCCAGGTGACTCGGCCACTGACACCGGGACTCCTGGGAATGTGAGTCCGGTGTAACGCTCGCAGCCCTGCTGCCTCGCACAAACCCCACTGCAATGTCCAGGGGTGTGAAGGGATCCGAAGCGGGACCCGCGGAGCGGGTTCCGCAAGGCGTGGGTTTGAAGAAGGAAGTCTTCAGCACACAGCTACGCCGTCCAGGTTAGCAGGTTCGCAGAACAGTATCCCACAGAACGGTGAGTCCTCGCCCCTTTTCAGGTGATGGAGTGGGGCGGGGCGGTCAGGGAGAGCGGGGCCAGGTGACTCGGCCACTGACACCGGGACTCCTGGGAATGTGAGTCCGGTGTAACGCCCGCAGCCCTGCTGCCTCGCACAAACCCCACTGCAATGTCCAGGGGTGTGAAGGGATCCGAAGCGGGACCCGCGGAGCGGGTTCCGCAAGGCGTGGGTTTGAAGAAGGAAGTCTTCAGCACACAGCTACGCCGTCCAGGTTAGCAGGTTCGCAGAACAGTATCCCCCTCTATTCACTACCCATCCCTAATCCCTAGAACATCTTACTACTGCTATTCATTACTCATCCCTGATTCCTAAAAACACCTTACTACCCCTATTGTCTAACCAACCCTGAGCCCTAAAAACCCCTTACTACCTCATTCACTGTGACCTGTGCCCTAAAAACTCCTTACTACCCTAGTCGCTATCCGTTCCTGAGCCCTAATAACCAGTTACTACTTCAGTACATACTTAAAAAATGTTTCATATAAAAAAAAAATAAGTGTATTAGTATTTCAAATTTGTTGACATACAGAGGTCACCCTTGAGCTTTTCATATTTGTATCACCATTGCATAATATGTTAATTAAAACAGAAAAATCTTAAGGGAAATAAATAAAACAACTAACTTAACATAACAGTTGGTTGCGAGAGGTATGTGTCCCAATACATCAGTTCCAACCATCTCCACGTCCACACAGGTACAAGTATAAAATATTACCCAGTTTATAGGTGTACAATATACGTAGCATCTGTCGCCAGTTTGAACATCATATATTGTTTTGGCAGAATCTTTGTCCCTCATCGCGGGCGCATCTCCTACACAGTAGGCAGTGTGTCAATGTAGGCCAACAATGGGTATGTTGTGCAGCAATCCCACCCTGGGTGCTGGCTTGGTGGGGTGGGTTGTCTCTTCTCATCTGAGCTAGTCGGGAAATGAAGTCAATATGTCCTTTGGTCTGGAGGCCGGTGGCATCAGTTCCCAATAATTGGATAGTTGCTCTTTACAGAACGCAGCTGCCTTTATCCAGGAGGCCCTGGACGGACCCTTGGGTGCCCCCAGTGTATTGCAATTCGTTGTTTGGCCATCAGAAGCTGCATTGCTGTCAGCCGGCGGTTAGCCGGGGGAACCTCTTTGACAGATCCCATTAGGCCCACCTGTGGTGTGCAGTCCGCGACTACTCCTGTAATGTCTTGTACTATATTGAACACTTTATTTATTTATTTATTTCTAAATTTATAAAGCGCGAACAAATACCATAAATGGTGTCTCGGCGCTAGGCAGACAGAGAGGCACATCCTGTGCATTATTGAGTGAATAGCCATGTCTTCACTTGCCTTCTGAAGAGCAACAGTGAGGGGCTGGTTTTTATGTGATGGGGCAAGGAGTTCCAGAGCCTCGAGGCGGCCACCATGAAGTGTCTGTCTCCCCAGGTGACTGTTCTCACTCGTTGAATGCATAGTGATGCGGATGAGGCTGATCTTAGCGCTCTTTTGGGAACGTACAGCTGCAGTGATTCCCTAAAGAAGTCGGGTCCTTGGCTGTTCAGTGCTCTGTATATAATACACAGAGCCTTGAATTTTGTTCTCTTTTTTATTGGGAGCCAGTGCAGTTGGTAAATGACTGGTGAAATCGGTGCAAACGTGGGTGTTCTGGTCAGGATTCGCGCCGCGGCGTTCTGCACCATTTGTAGCTTTTTGAAGACCTGCTCCTGGGCATTCAGCAGAAGCCCATTACAGTAGTCCACCTTGGATAACACCAAGGAGGACATCAGGGTTTTCCCTGCAGACAGTGGTAGGTAGGGTAGTAGCTTTTTCACTTTCCGTAGCGTGAAGAAGGAAGAGGAGACCACTGCGTTAGCGTGATTGGTGAAACTTAGTTTGTTGTCGAACAACACTCCTAGGTTTCTGACCTTAGAAACTGGGATAGGTGGATTGCCCATTTCCGATGGCCACCAGATCGGAGACCAAGATGGTTTTAGGTCTCCAAACACCACTACCTCGGTCTTATCGGTGTTTAGTTTTAGACAGTTATTGTCCATCCAGTGGCTAATGGCTCTCATACCAGTCTGAAAGTTGGCTGCCACTTCGATCCCGTTCTTATGTACTGCCAACACCAACTGGGCATCGTCGGCGTACGAAGTCACTCCCATTCAATGGGTTTTAATGATCCTTGCCAGGTCCGACACATAGATGTTGAAAAGTGTCGGACTCAGCGAGGATCCCTGGGGGACTCCGCATGGCAGCACGAACGTTGGTGAATAAAAGTTCCCCATCTTCACTGACTGTTCTCTATTGGCTAGGAAAGAGGTCAGAAGTTCCGCAGCCCTGCCCTTTATGCCCATGGCTTTGACACGGTCGATCAGGATGTTATGATCGACCGCGTCGAAGGCCGCTGATAGATCTAGCAGGATCAGAACAGCCGAACCGCCCTGGTCCATGATCTGTCTGATCTCTTCAGAGGCCTTGATGAGCGCTGTCTCCGTTCCATGTCCTCTTCTGAACCCGAACTGGGTGTTATCTAACAGGTTATTTTGATCAATGTAGTTGGCCAGCTGTTTGTTTATGGCTTTTTCAAGAATTTTTGATGGGTAAGGAAGGGCTGCTATAGGGCGGTAATTTTTTAATTCCACGGTGTTAAGAGTTGGTTTCTTTAAAAGAGGCTTTATTATTGCACTTTGACCCAGTAATTCGCTATTGATGGTCAGTACCATGCCAAATGTAGGAATGTGGAGCCAGGTGTCCTGCATTTCCAGCAGATGCTGTCTGACTCATTTTCAGAAGGTGTAAAGGAGTTTTATATAATCAGTGTAGAATCTTAAAGTGGATTCATCGTAATCTGTAGTTGGGGGATAGTCGTTCCAGCCGGCTGCAGCAATAAAGCCAGTGTTCCAGATATCCAGCGCTCGGGTGGATTATTGAGAATGCTCGTTGTACAGAGGTGTACAGTCAGGTAATCAGTTTACGTGGTGATGAGTTAGTCAACAGATGCTCCAGGGGTGTCCGAGTGGGGGTGGGGCCAGAAATGTGTTCTGTAGTGTCCTACAGGTGGCTCTTAGTTAGTAGTATAGCAAGGTGTCTGATAAATTCAGGGGATCTCCGTACGCTAGTTGCAGGGGAGGCATGAATCCTTCATCTGGGTAAAGATCTGCAAGAGTAGTGATGTGGCGGTTGCCCGCGCACCGTTTAGCATCCCTGTCGTGTAGCATGGGGAAGTGCGGATTTTGCATCAATGGGATGGAGGGGGCATAGAGCACTGTTAAGCCTGCTGGTTTCCTTAATCCATTCCATGCCCACCTCACGGTCTCCACTGTGTCTATTTCTTTGTTGGAATGTGTAATGTCTGATAGAGGGCTGTGGGGAGAGGAAATGGGCAGCATTGCCCCTCTCTATGGCAACATGAGGCTGGTACGGGGTGAGGTATATCAAATAAAATCCCAAGACCTGTACCTGCCAGTCTCTGGCCTCTACCTACAGGGACCCCACTTGGCAACGCCACGATAGTGCGGAATCTGGGAGGAGCACTGGATGAGGATCTCTCACTTGAAGAGCATCTGAACGGAGCAGCTGGGAGCCTCGATTGCCTTGATTCGGGCCTTAGGAATTTGTACCCAGTGTTAGCTGCCCAAGCAGGGTCTCTGATTTCCAGCGGCGTAATACTAAGTAGATCGGATTACTGCAATGCCCTCCATCTGTGAGCCCCTAATTATCTTCTAAAGAAATTGGAACGCGTTCAGATAGTCCTAGCCTGTAGTGTAGTTCCTAGTTTCCCACTAGGCCCTGCGCATTGGAATAACATAAACAGTAGTATCGACGTGGAACTGCTTATATTCCAGGCCTCCACTGACTATGCTAAACTTAATTGGGTTGTGTTACCAACTAGCTCAGAGGTCACTGGAAACTTTCTTCTCTGCATAGGAAGTGATCAGCTTCCTTGGCACAGACAAGAAGGGATTCAGTTTTCCAACAACCGTGCAACATGACAACTTTGCTCCTCAGATCAAGAGTCGATCTCTAGGGTCGTGTGAAACAATAGACATAGATTTCACTCAGTCAGTCTAGTGCAGTTTACTTTCACGAGATGTAGAGAATAGAGAGACGGGCGTTTGTCAATAAAGGTTAACATTTATTGAACAGTCTTTCTTCTCGTACAAGAGAAATGTATTGCCACAATTGCAATAATTGTTATTATAAAAAGTACGTACAGTAAGATAAGTATTGCGAAATAGAACTGTAAAAGCATTGATATGGTTTCTTAGCCATACAATGGTTTAAAAGTAATAAAACATATATACAGTCATATATACATTAGGCTAACATACTCAACTGGTGCTTCTAACTAAGCCTACCCCAGTGTGCCTGACCTAAGCCTAACACGTGAAAGGGGAGTAAGTAAGTAGCTTTAAGTTAAGTTGGTTTTGCCAAGGTTTGTTTCAAGAATTCTCGTCTAAGGGTTTAGTCAACACCATACCTCTGAATAGAATGATGGAGGATTGGTATCTCCTTCAGGGGTCTCTCTCGATATCCCAGTCACCCGCGAGGGTAAACCGGAAGCGCCGGGACTGGATTTCTCTGCACGAGAAAGGCAGCGGCTCTCTTCAGCGCGTCGAGGAAGGAGGGGTGACAGCGTCCGCGGGCAGCTGGAATCTGCTGGATGTCTTCGCAGAGGGACGGCTGTTCAGCTCCTTAAGCGTACTGCACCATAGTTCGCGCTGTAGCGGCGATAATGGTAATCAGCAGCTTCACCACCACAGGATAGCAGGCTGCAGCGACAGAGTGCTAGATTTACCAACACAGGGTCGTGCAGGCAGCTGGCTTCAGTAGCTCGTACAACAGGCAACAGGCATTGCTTAAGGCAACGTTGGTAATATTTATACCTGACAGGTGCCGGGTTTGACGCAAGTTTGCTGGACATAAGACGTCAATTAAAGATGTCACTAGGAAGTGATAGTTATCAGTTGCTCATTAGAGTTCCATTACTAATCAAAACATAGCAAGCGGGGATTTCCAGGTTTGCTGAGTTTTTATCTTGTTGAAGAACTCGGAGTGTTAATCTAGGAATATCAGATAGTGACTTCTGCTCTGTCATTGCACTAATTGGTCGCAAAGGAAGTGGCAGAGGGAACTATGCTGGAATGTGGCTCTGTTCGTGTGAGGCCAGAGATGACTTTTCAGAAAATCGCACTTGAACGGTTATGCCAATATAGGGAATAAATGGATTTATATCAGAATAGGGGCATAAGGTCACAGTATCGATCAGGGACCTAGATAAGCACGCAACAAGCCAAACTAAAAAGATCTCAGAATGCCTCTGGTGCTCTTGGAGCTCTCCACTGGCTACTCATTGAACAGAGGATTATTTTTAAATCACTCTGGTCCGTTGTTATGCAACGCCTTAAAAACTATACAAAGTCCCTGCAGCCCAGATGAAGGAAATATGCCCCCAGCAGGTCTCTTCATTCTTCTACACTTAATTATGTCAATGAACAGAGATTCAATAAAGTACGGCAGGGAGGACGCACCTTCCCTGTGAAAGGGGCGTAGCTATGGAACAAGCCGCCAGTCGCAGTAAGATCCCAATTTGATCTGTTTAACTTTGGAAGGTGTTTAGAACTTGACTCTTCCCTCATTAACTACTGGGATGAAACTCTGGTTCTCGATTGCAATGCCTTCTTTTCATTACCTATGTCCCTAGTGAAGAGTCTTCCAGCTAACTAGGGCCAGGATACCATTCTGGTCAGAGTGTCCTCTATCAATAACCAAATAGAGTAGTGCGGAAATTGGGCGTGTGCGCAGTATGCATATAGGGTAAAGTCTACTGCTCCTATATCACCAGGTCTCATTGGCTGTGTTAAAACTTCCCAGGCAAATCTGGGTTGTTTGCCAGCGTAGGCCAAGGTGATCATGTTGGATTTAAGTCTCTTAAAAAAGGCTGATGGTAAGGGTATTGGCATATCGATGAATAGGTACAGTAATTAGTTCAAGATTACCATTTTCGCAGTGGGGATAGTCTCTCCTCTATCCGTGACATAACACATCCATAATTTGCCTCCCACCGTTCTTTCGTATCTCTGCTTCTCAGCACACCTAGATATTTGCCCGGTCCCCCGCCCAGCGTAATGGTAAGTCTAGTGTGAATGGCTGCGTATGGCCAGTAAGCGCTAGTGATATGGACCTGGACCAAATTGATCAGGATCCCAGAGAACTGGCCAAACTTCAAAAGTTCCCGTATCGTGGGGTTTACGTTTTCTGATGGGTCGGTTATATACAGTGTAATATCGTCAGCAGGTCGGGTTGTAAATCCCAGGCCTCTCTGTGCACGATGCTGCTGCAGTCTATCAGTCGATGGCTCCATGGCTATGGCAAACCGCAGGAGCGACAGCGGACATCCCTGCTGCGTGCCTCGTGAAATTTCAAATGGACCGGGCACTGTATTATTGAATCTGATCCGTGCCGTGGCTCCCGTATATAACAGTCGTATTTGTCGTATAAATTGTGTTCTAAGGCTAATACGTGCCAAGAGAGTGAACAGGTCGACTACTCCAGTGTGTCAAACGCCTCGGTGGCATCCAGCAGGGCAGCGAGGGCGGATACTTGCGGATCCACGTAGTGTAATACTGCAAAGAGTGTCTGCAGGTGATGAGAGGTTGATCTGCTTGGGACGGAGCTCGATTGATCTGGTCGAACCACCAGAGGTGAGAGCGTTTGTAGGCGAGAGGCCAGTAGTTGACATATATTTTGGTGTCTATATTAATCGACACATATTGTAATGTTAATGATTTCAAACGGAATTACTTATTTAATTTATTTAAATCGAATGACTTAAAATCCAATAATTTTAACTGTGACCATTTAATTTGTTTAGTTCTAATTTAATTTCAATTACAATTTTAATTACTAATACAGTTTTAAGTTGTCTGACCTTAACCATATGTACATGTGTACATAGTTGTGGTTAGGTTACTTAAATCAACTTATATACAAAGTAAAACATTGAAACCTTACCTGCAATCTAAAGATTACCAATGTAAGAAAGCTGAGGTAAGGGTAATAAATCACGTTTTCTATATGTGCTGCAGTGTTACATCAGGTGCACCCTTGCTGCATATCCGCGTGCCTGTTCTCTGCCTTTAGATGGACGAGACATATCATTTTGGGACTTGTATTAATGGGAGCTCGATGTAGTTCGGAATTACACAGATAAATGGGCACCACCACCAACCCTACAATCCCCCCGGATCTCTGGGGTCGGCTGGCACCACAGTCCCTGCCTATACCTTCCACAGACACCATGGGCCTGTGAAAGGTTTCTGTTCAGGCCCTAGTAGAATAGAAAGCAGAAAAAACCCTCAAGTACCACTTATATTTTGACCACCGAGTACATTATATACCACCGTAGACCAATGTGTCTTTTGTCCCCACTTACATTTTCCGTTCTTACTTCTGGTTCATCCCCTCACAGCACGATCAGTAACTGCTTTCAATCAGTAAGAACGTACTACATATGTACAACAACAACTCACCTATTTTGAGCGACATACACATTAAAACCTATGCTTAACTTTCTCTATATCAACAGCATTTCCTTCGGGCCGTACTGCCCTTAGCTGGAGAAGAGAAGGCCAACGCATTGTGTGTGCAAGGGACCGTCCTGGGCGAGAGGCCGGCCCTGAGCCCAGCAGAGGTAAGTTAACAGTACTGGGGCTGGCGGATGAGTCGTGACTCCCTGATGGCCATGTTTTGTATGTGTGTCGATGCCCCCTTCTCAGCGATGTACAGCTCTAGGGTTTGACATTAGCAACCCCTTCTTATCTTTCATGTTCAGCCGGGTCTGGTGGCTGAGTGGACTCATGCATCCACTGTAGGGGCCTCTGCTCGACTTCATGGTCATAGGTTCAAATCTCAGCGGGCCTTTCATTCTTCTGAGGTCGATACAATGAATAGCATTGGGCTGGGTAACAATAAGCATCTGTTATCTAGTGCCCTTGGGAGAACGTGCGCTTTACAAATACACGTTATGTTATGGTTGTTACAAGAGCACATTTGGGAGGATTTTTGGTAGCACGGCATTGGCCTCCTGTCCGAGCTTCATCAACTGGACAAATTAGATTTATTTAAATTCCTAAAAGGCAGGGTTTCTGTGGGAAGGTGATGTTTGTTGATTGCTCTTAGTGGCCGGAACAGGCTGTTTCAGAGTGTTACGCCTGTAAAGAGCACATTTTAATTGCCTTGTAGAGGTAGTAGGGCTCACCTGGTCTTCGGAATGAAAATACTCCTAATAACCAAAGATACTACTAGCCCCTGCAGTTAAACTTTCTCACTCAGATCTGCTGTCTGATCTTTGTGAACATGTGCAATGCAGTGCACACAACTGTTTGTGCACCTGATTCAAACTTAGATGTGCAAATGCCTCAATTTAAGTGTGTCAAGTCTTCTTTTCATGAAATGTGAATTCACATTTGCAAATGGATTTCCTGACACATCATTATTTCATCCTGGTTGATGGTTTGGATGAATACAATCACTCCAGGGTTGCGGTGTTGCAGTGCAGGGTTGCGGTGTTGCAGTGCAGGGTTGCAGTGCAGGGTTGCGGTGTTGCAGTGCAGGGTTGCGGTGTTGCAGTGCAGGGTTGCGGTGTTGCAGTGCAGGGTTGCGGTGTTGCAGTGCAGAGTTGCAGTGCAGAGTTGCAGTGCAGGGTTGCAGTGCAGGGTTGCAGTGCAGGGTTGCAGTGCAGGGTTGCAGTGCAGGGTTGCAGTGCAGGGTTGCAGTGCAGGGTTGCAGTGCAGGGTTGCAGTGCAGGGTTGCAGTGCAGGGATGCGGTGTTGCAGTGCAGGGATGCGGTGTTGCAGTGCAGGGATGCGGTGTTGCAGTGCAGGGATGCGGTGTTGCAGTGCAGGGATGCGGTGTTGCAGGGTTGCGGTGTTGCAGTTCGCGGTTGCGGTGTTGCAGTGCAGAGTTGCAGTGCAGGGTTGCGGTGCAGGGTTGCGGTGCAGGGTTGCGGTGCAGGGTTGCAGTGCAGGGTTGCAGTGCAGGGTTGCGGTGTTGCAGTGCAGGGTTGCGGTGTTGCAGTGCAGGGCTGCGGTGTTGCAGTGCAGGGTTGTGGTGTTGCAGTGCAGGGTTGCGGTGTTGCAGTGCAGGGTTGCAGTGCAGGGTTGCGGTGTTGTAGTGCAGGGTTGCGGTGTTGCAGTGCAGGGTTGCGGTGTTGCAGTGCAGGGTTGCGGTGTTGCAGTGCAGGGTTGCGGTGTTGTAGTGCAGGGTTGCAGTGCAGGGTTGCGGTGTTGCAGTGCAGGGTTGCGGTGTTGCAGTGCAGGGTTGCGGTGTTGCAGTGCAGGGTTGCGGTGTTGCAGTGCAGGGTTGCGGTGTTGCAGTGCAGGGTTGGGTTTTGCAGCTCAGGGTTGCGGTGTTGCAGTGCGGGGTTGCGGTGCGGGGTTGTGGTGCAGGGTTGCGGTGCAGGGTTGCGGTGCAGGGTTGCGGTGTTGCAGTGCAGGGTTGCGGTGTTGCAGTGCAGGGTTGGGTTTTGCAGCTCAGGTTTGCGGTGTTGCGGTGCGGGGTTGCGGTGCGGGGTTGCGGTGCGGGGTTGCGGTGCAGGGTTGCGGTGCAGGGTTGCGGTGCAGGGTTGCGGTGTTGCAGTGCAGGGTTGCGGTGCTGCAGTGCAGGGTTGCAGTGCAGGGTTGCGGTGTTGCAGTGCAGGGTTGCGGTGTTGCAGTGCAGGGTTGCGGTGTTGCAGTGCAGGGTTGCAGTGCAGGGTTGCGGTGTTGCAGTGCAGGGTTGCAGTGCAGGGATGTGGTGTTGCAGTGCAGGGTTGCAGTGCAGGGTTGCGGTGTTGTAGTGCAGGGTTGCGGTGTTGCAGTGCAGGGTTGCGGTGTTGCAGTGCAGGGTTGCGGTGTTGCAGTGCAGGGTTGCGGTGTTGCAGTGCAGGGTTGCGGTGTTGCAGTGCAGGGTTGCGGTGTTGCAGTGCAGGGTTGGGTTTTGCAGCTCAGGGTTGCGGTATTGCAGCTCAGGGTTACGGTTTTGTAGTGCAGGGTAGCGGTGTTGCAGTACTGGGTTGCGGTGTTGCAGTGCAGGGATGCGGTGTTGCAGTGCAGGGTTGCGGTGTTGCAGTGCAGGGTTGCGGTGTTGCAGTGCAGGGTTGCGGTGTTGCAGTGCAGGGTTGCGGTGTTGCAGTGCAGGTTTGTGGTGTTGCAGTGCAGGTTTGCGGTGTTGCAGTGCGGGGTTGCGGGGTTGCGGTGCAGGGTTGCAGTGCAGGGTTGCAGTGCAGGGTTGCAGTGCAGGGTTGCGGTGCAGGGTTGCGGTGCAGGGTTGCGGTGCAGGGTTGCGGTGCAGGGTTGCGGTGCAGGGTTGCGGTGCAGGGTTGCAGTGCAGGGTTGCAGTGCAGGGTTGCAGTGCAGGGTTGCAGTGCAGGGTTGCAGTGCAGGGTTGCGGTGTTGCAGTGCAGGGTTGCGGTGTTGCAGTGCAGGGTTGCGGTGCTGCAGTGCAGGGTTGCAGTGCAGGGTTGTGGTGTTGCAGTGCAGGGTTGCAGTGCAGGGTTGCGGTGTTGCAGTGCAGGGTTGCGGTGTTGCAGTGCAGGGTTGCAGTGCAGGGTTGTGGTGTTGCAGTGCAGGGTTGCAGTGCAGGGATGCGGTGTTGCAGTGCAGGGTTGCAGTGCAGGGTTGCGGTGTTGCAGTGCAGGGTTGCGGTGTTGCAGTGCAGGGTTGCGGTGTTGCAGTGCAGGGTTGCGGTGTTGCAGTGCAGGGATGCGGTGTTGCAGTGCAGGGATGCGGTGTTGCAGTGCAGGGATGCGGTGTTGCAGTGCAGGGATGCGGTGTTGCAGTGCAGGGTTGTGGTGTTGCAGTGCAGGGTTGCGGTGTTGCAGTGCAGGGTTGCGGTGTTGCAGTGCAGGGTTGCGGTGTTGCAGTGCAGGGTTGCGGTGTTGCAGTGCAGGGATGCGGTGTTGCAGTGCAGGGATGCGGTGTTGCAGTGCAGGGATGCGGTGTTGCAGTGCAGGGATGCGGTGTTGCAGTGCAGGGTTGCAGTGCAGGGCTGCGGTGTTGCAGTGCAGGGTTATGGTGTTGCAGTGCAGGGTTGCGGTGTTGCAGTGCAGGGTTGCGGTGTTAAAGTGCAGGGTTGCGGTGTTGCAGTGCAGGGTTGCGGTGTTGCAGTGCAGGGTTGCGGTGCTGCAGTGCAGGGTTGCAGTGCAGGGTTGTGGTGTTGCAGTGCAGGGTTGCAGTGCAGGGTTGCGGTGTTGCAGTGCAGGGTTGCGGTGTTGCAGTGCAGGGTTGCAGTGCAGGGTTGTGGTGTTGCAGTGCAGGGTTGCAGTGCAGGGATGCGGTGTTGCAGTGCAGGGTTGCGGTGTTGCAGTGCAGGGTTGCGGTGTTGCAGTACAGGGTTGCAGTGCAGGGATGCGGTGTTGCAGTGCAGGGATGCGGTGTTGCAGTGCAGGGATGCGGTGTTGCAGTGCAGGGATGTGGTGTTGCAGTGCAGGGTTGCAGTGCAGGGCTGCGGTGTTGCAGTGCAGGGTTGTGGTGTTGCAGTGCAGGGTTGCGGTGTTGCAGTGCAGGGTTGCGGTGTTGCAGTGCAGGGATGCGGTGTTGCAGTGCAGGGATGCGGTGTTGCAGTGCAGGGATGCGGTGTTGCAGTGCAGGGTTGCAGTGCAGGGCTGCGGTGTTGCAGTGCAGGGCTGCGGTGTTGCAGTGCAGGGTTGTGGTGTTGCAGTGCAGGGTTGCGGTGTTGCAGTGCAGGGTTGCGGTGTTAAAGTGCAGGGTTGCGGTGTTGCGGTGCAGGGTTGCGGTGCAGGGTTGCGGTGCAGGGTTGCGGTGCAGGGTTGCGGTGCAGGGTTGCAGTGCAGGGTTGCGGTGTTGCAGTGCAGGGTTGCGGTGTTGCAGTGCAAGGTTGCAGTGCAGGGTTGCGGTGTTGCAGTGCAGGGTTGCGGTGTTGCAGTGCAGGGTTGCGGTGTTGCAGTGCAGGGTTGCGGTGTTGCAGTGCAGGGTTGTGGTGTTGCAGTGCAGGGTTGTGGTGTTGCAGTGCAGGGTTGCGGTGTTGCAGTACTGGGTTGCGGTGTTGCAGTGCAGGGATGCAGTGCAGGGATGCGGTGTTGCAGTGCAGGGTTGTGGTGTTGCAGTGCAGGGTTGCGGTGTTGCCGTGCAGGGTTGCGGTGTTGCAGTGCAGGGTTGCGGTGTTGCAGTGCAGGGATGCGGTGTTGCAGTGCAGGGATGCGGTGTTGCAGTGCAGGGATGCGGTGTTGCAGTGCAGGGTTGCAGTGCAGGGCTGCGGTGTTGCAGTGCAGGGTTGTGGTGTTGCAGTGCAGGGTTGCGGTGTTGCAGTGCAGGGTTGCGGTGTTAAAGTGCAGGGTTGCGGTGTTGCGGTGCAGAGTTGCGGTGCAGGGTTGCGGTGCAGGGTTGCGGTGCAGGGTTGCGGTGCAGGGTTGCAGTGCAGGGTTGCAGTGCAGGGTTGCGGTGTTGCAGTGCAGGGTTGCGGTGTTGCAGTGCAGGGTTGCAGTGCAGGGTTGCGGTGTTGCAGTGCAGGGTTGCGGTGTTGCAGTGCAGGGTTGCAGTGCAGGGTTGCGGTGCTGCAGTGCAGGGTTGCAGTGCAGGGATGCGGTGTTGCAGTGCAGGGTTGCAGTGCAGGGTTGCGGTGTTGCAGTGCAGGGTTGCGGTGTTGCAGTGCAGGGTTGTGGTGTTGCAGTGCAGGGTTGTGGTGTTGCAGTGCAGGGTTGTGGTGTTGCAGTGCAGGGTTGCGGTGTTGCAGTACTGGGTTGCGGTGTTGCAGTGCAGGGATGCAGTGCAGGGATGCGGTGTTGCAGTGCAGGGATGCGGTGTTGCAGT
This sequence comes from Lissotriton vulgaris, assembly GCF_964263255.1. Classification (NCBI taxonomy): domain Eukaryota; kingdom Metazoa; phylum Chordata; class Amphibia; order Caudata; family Salamandridae; genus Lissotriton; species Lissotriton vulgaris. The sequence continues at coordinate 10,612,825 of NC_141695.1, forward strand.
GCAGGGTTGCGGTGTTGCAGTGCAGGGTTGCGGTGTTGCAGTGCAGGGTTGCGGTGTTGCAGTGCAGGGTTGCGGTGTTGCAGTGCAGGGTTGCGGTGTTGCAGTGCAGGGTTGCGGTGTTGCAGTGCAGGGTTGCGGTGTTGCAGTGCAGGGTTGCAGTGCAGGGCTGCGGTGTTGCAGTGCGGGGTTGCGGTGTTGCAGTGCAGGGATGCAGTGCAGGGATGCGGTGTTGCAGTGCAGGGTTGCGGTGTTGCAGTGCAGGGTTGCGGTGTTGCAGTGCAGGGTTGCAGTGCAGGTTTGCGGTGTTGCAGTGCAGGGATGCAGTGCAGGGATGCGGTGTTGCAGTGCAGGGATGCGGTGTTGCAGTGCAGGGTTGCAGTGCAGGGATGCAGTGTTGCAGTGCAGGGATGCAGTGCAGGGATGCGGTGTTGCAGGGATGCAGTGTTGCAGTGCAGGGTTGCAGTGCAGGGATGCGGTGTTGCAGTGCAGGGTTGCGGTGTTGCAGTGCAGGGTTGCGGTGTTGCAGTGCAGGGTTGCGGTGTTGCAGTGCAGGGTTGCGGTGTTGCAGTGCGGGGTTGCGGTGTTAAAGTGCAGGGTTGCGGTGTTGCAGTGCAGGGTTGCGGTGTTGCAGTGCAGGGTTGCGGTGTTGCAGTGCAGGGTTGCGGTGTTGCAGTACTGGGTTGCGGTGTTGCAGTGTAGGGATGCAGTTCAGGGATGCGGTGTTGCAGTGCAGGGATGCGGTGTTGCAGTCCAGGGTTGCAGTGCAGGGATGCGGTGTTGCAGTGCAGGGTTGCGGTGTTGCAGTGCAGGGTTGCGGTGTTGCAGTGCAGGGTTGCGGTGTTGCAGTGCTGGGTTGCGGTGTTGCAGTGCTGGGTTGCGGTGTTGCAGTGCTGGGTTGCGGTGTTGCAGTGCAGGGATGCGGTGTTGCAGTGCAGGGATGCGGTGTTGCAGTCCAGGGTTGCAGTGCAGGGATGCGGTGTTGCAGTGCAGGGTTGCAGTGTTGCAGTGCAGGGTTGCGGTGTTGCAGTGCAGGGTTGCGGTGTTGCAGTGCTGGGTTGCGGTGTTGCAGTGCAAGGCTGCGGTGTTGCAGTGCAGGGTTGCGGTGTTGCAGTGCAGGGTTGCGATGTTGCAGTGCATGCTCTTCACAGCCCTCTTCACTCTTGGTACTAGTGAACATTTCTCCAATAAGTCACTGCTTTCTCTTTCAACAACGATTAATTCAGGAGCGTTACAATAAAACAACTTTCAAATATTTTGAGTTTGAAGAGTATGAAGCAGTTTTATGTCTCGGTAAGTTTGCCTATAAATGTGTAATCCATGGGGAATGTGCTCCCATCAACTCAGTCCGCAATAATATCCTGGCCCTCCATGGGTTTCGCCGTGGAGGGCCGAGTTGATGGGAGCACATTCCCCATGGATTACACATTTATAGGCAAACTTACTGAAGCCTTAGACCAGTTCTTGATATCAAAGATACTGATCAACCCTGAGATTGTTCGAAAAGTTCCTTTTCCTGAATGAAACACGTTGGCTGTACATTTTTCATTTTTATATGTTGGTATCAAAGGAAAAAATTAAGGATTGATTCGGTTTCTGTAAAGATACATTGTCTTGAATTTCATTGGAAAGTGATATACCCTCCTGGTGCACCATTCCATTCAAAATACCACCTCCCCTTAGATCTGTCCACATTCAATATTTTCGTATGTCTGATGGGGAGCTCATTACAGTTTAAATTAAACATTAGATCAATTTGACTTATTCATTCTGAAAGAAACGTGATGGGGAGTCCTATCAAAATTCCATATTTTCCTTCTGTGGCCAAACCGTGGCTAGAGGCAGACACTCCTAGTTTCTGAATGATTGGGCCTATTTTTCATTCCTATGGTTTTTCAAGTTCGAGTAATGTGGCCATTACAGGGAATTTAATCCGGTGGGTCTTGTGTTGCTGGAAGCTCGCATTGTAGTAGACAAAGTGATTGATCGCCTCTGCAGGATATTCAAGTCTCTAATTTGAGTCGACGCTAGGTCTGATTTCTAAGGGTAATCCAGAGGCCTCCGAACTTAGCACAGGGGAATTTAACGTCGCTCTGCAGGCACTGTTGATGCTGCTCTGGCATTCGAGTCTTGGCCAGGTCGTCCCTCAACCCTGCCAACTGAGTCACCACAACCTAGCCAACCCAGAACCCTTCTGAATGTATGCATGTGTTAATTGTATAGCACTAACGTAGCAAACGACAGCAGAGCAATATACAGTGTCAGAAGCAAGACAACAGCCAGCGAGTGATTGGACGGTTAGCTGGCTTCAGGGAGCCAAAGTGTCCTGTTCCATCATCGTGATGTGCTGTTCTCTGAAGAGGTGCTTCTTCTACTCTATCCTGTGTTGTCGCAGTGCTGAACGATACGGGGATGTCGTTCCAGATCCTGGCTGCGTAGATGGAAAAGGTTTGCCTTCTTTTTCTTTTTTACACTCCTCAGGCTGCAGGCTGGTGGTGTCTGGCTGCAGGTGTGCTAAGAGTCACCAGAGGTGGTAGCTTATCAGGTAAACAAGCAGGGTGCTGGTCATGATGGTTTTGTCAAGGATGCAGCTGGTTTGGAAGATAGTGTGGGCCAGGAAGGAGAGCCAGTGGAGTCCATTATGAAGGGGGCTATGTGACCAGATTACTTCAGGCGCTGGATGAGAGGCGCTGCGGCATGTGGATGCCCATAAAGGCTGGATTCTGAGATATTATTGAGCTGGGCATTTCAATCAATCAATCAATCAATCATGACACTTGTATAGCGCGCTACTCATCCGGGAGGGTCTCAAGGCGCTTGGGGTAGGGGTTTGCTACTGCTCGAACAGCCAGGTCTTCAGTTGCTTCCTGAAGGAGAGGTGGTCCTGGGTCAGCCGGAGGTGGATGGGGAGGGTGTTCCATGTCTTGGCCGCCAGGTAGGAGAAGGATCTGCCTCCGGTGGTGGCTCTTCGGATGCGTGGTACGGCGGCGAGGGCGAGGCTGGCAGACCATAGCTGGCGGGTGGGCGTGTGGAAGGTCAGGCGGTCGTTGAGGTACTTGGGGCCCAGGTCGTGGAGATCCTTGTGTGCGTGGGTGAGGAGCCTGAACGTGATCCTCTTGTTGACGGGGAGCCAGTGCAGGTCTCTCAGGTGGCCAGAGATGTGGTTGCGTCGGGGGATGTCCAGGATGAGTCGGGCGGAGGCGTTCTGGATGCGTTGGAGTCTTTTCTGTAGCTTGGCTGTGGTTCCGGTGTAGAGGGTGTTTCTGTAGTCCAGTCGGCTGGTGACGCGGGCCTGGGTGACCGTCTTCCTGGTTCCGGTCGGGATCCATCGGAAGATCTTGCGGAGCATGCGGAGGGTGTGAAAGCATGAAGAGGAGATGGCGTTGACTTGTCTGGTCATCGAGAGGAAGGAGTCCAGGATGAATCCCAGGTTGCGTGCGTGGTCTGTGGGCTTGGGGGCGGTGCCCAGGGCAGGGGGCCACCAGGAGTCGTCCCAAGCGGAGGGTGATGGTCCCAGGATGAGGACTTCCGTCTTGTCTGAGTTCAGTTTTAGGCGGCTGTTCTTCATCCACTCAGCGACCTCTTTCATCCCTTCGTGGAGGCTGGTTCTGGCGGTGTCGGGGTCTCTGGTGAGGGAGAGGATCAGCTGGGTGTCGGCGTATGAGATGATATTGAGGTTGTGTTGGTGTGCGATGGTGGCGAGCGGTCTCATGTAGACGTTGAAGAGGGTGGGGCTGAGTGAATATCCTTGCAGGACGCCGCAGATGACTTCAGTGGCCTCGGATCGAAACGGGGGGAGGCGTACTCTCTGTGTTCTTCCGGCGAGGAATGAGATGATCCACTTTAGTGCCTTCTCTTGGATGCTGGTGTTGCTGAGGCGTTGGACTAGGGTGCGGTGGCAGACAGTGTCGAACGCAGCGGAAAGGTCCAGGAGGATGAGTGCCGCTGTTTCCCCGTTGTCAAGCAGGGCTCGGATGTCGTCGGTGGCTGCGATGAGGGCGGTCTCGGTGCTGTGGTTGGCTCTGAAACCGGACTGCGAGGGGTCGAGAGATCCATTCGTCTCGACAAAGGCGGCAAGTCGTCTGTTGGCGATCTTCTCTATGACTTTGGCAGGAAAAGGGAGGAGCGAGATGGGGCGGAAGTTTTTGAGGTCGGTGGGGTCCGCTGTTGGTTTCTTCAGTAGGGCGCTGAGCTCGGCGTGCTTCCAGCTCTCCGGGAAGGTGGCGGTGTCGAAGGAGGTGTTGATGACGTCTCGGAGTTGGGGTGCGATGGTGGAGTCGGCCTTGTTGAAGATGTGGTGCGGACAGGGGTCAGTCGGTGATCCGGAATGGATGGTGTTCATCGCGCGGGCTGTGTCTTCGGTGGTCACCGTGGTCCAGGTGCGGAGGGTGGCAGTGGGGTGCGTTGGTTCGACGGTTGGGTGCGTGGATGGTGCGCCGAAGCTGTTGTGGATGTCGGCAATCTTGCGGTGGAAGAATGAGGCGAGGAGTACGCAGAGGTCTTGTGAAGGGGTGATGTCGATGTTGCCGGTGCTGGGGTTGGAGAACTCCTTGACGATGCAGAAGAGTTCCTTGCTGTCGTGGGCGTTGTTGTCCAGTCGATCCTTTAGTGATTTCTTCTTGGTGGTGCGGATGAGCTGGTCGTGCTTGCGGGTCGCGTGTTTGAGGGTGGTCATGTTTTCAGTGGTCCGGTCGTGGAGCCAGGCTTTCTCAAGGGTGCGGCAGGTCTTCTTGGAGTCCTTGAGTTCGTCGGTGAACCAGGGGGCCTTCTTGCTTCTGGGTTTGCTGGGAGGGTTCTTCAGTGGTGCGAGGTCGTCGGCTCAAGCGGTCAGCGACTGCGTGAAGTTGCGGGCTGCTTTGTTGGGGTCTGGTGTGCTAGCCGGTGGGTTTTGGCTGAGGGAGGTGGTGAGCTGGACGGCGGTGATCTTGCTCCAGTTTCTGTGAGGGATCTGTTGCGGGTGGTGGTGGATGGTGGTTTTTCTGAAGCTGAAGTGGACGCAGCTGTGGTCGGTCCAGTGAAGTCCGGTGGAGTGGCTGAAGGCGATGTGCTTGCTGGATGAGAAGACTGGATCAAGTGTGTGGCCGGCGTAGTGAGTGGGGGTGTTGACCAGTTGCTTAAGTCCGAGGTTGGCGAGGTTGTCCAGTAGGGTGACGGTGTTGCGGTCCTTGGCGTTCTCCAGGTGGAAGTTGAGGTCCCCTAGGAGGATGTAGTCGGCGGAGGGGAGGGCGTGTGGGCTGATGAAGTCCGTGATGCCTTCGCTGAATTGTGCGCGTGGTCCCGGGGGTCTGTAGATGAGGGTGCCTCTGAGGGTCGTCTTTGGATCGGTGTGAATCTGGAAGTGGAGGTGTTCGGCGGCAGAGGCGTCGGTCGTGATGCGGATGGTGTTCTTGTGGACGATGGCGATGCCTCCTCCGGTCTGGTTGACGCGGTCCTTCCTGATGATCTTGTATCCATCCGGGACGGCGATGGCGATGTCGGGGGCTGAGGAGGCGTTCATCCACGTTTCAGTGAGGAAGGCGATGTATGGTGAGGTAGTGCCGAGGAGGTTCCAGAGTTCCACTGCATGTCTGTGGATGGAGCGGGTGTTGAGCAGGATGCACTTGAGGTCGTTGCTGGAGTTTGGCTTGGCGGGCGCGGTGCATATTCGGAGGCAGGTGAACTTGCAGGTTGTGCAGGTGAAGGGTCCTGGAAACATTTCGGGGCGGCCCGGCAGCAGGTGGGTTTCTTGCCGGTATTGAGATGCCGGCCGGATGCTAGAATATGAGGGAATGAAGAAATGGCTTCCCTTTCTTTAGTAGATGGAGCTAGTACCAGGCCATCTTTGTTTTCTTGGCAGTGTGAGGGCGAGGTTGGTGTCCAGGATGAGTCCAAGTGACTTGGCATTCGGTCAACGTTGGTGTTTGCAGCTGGGAAGATCATGTAATTGAGCCAGGTATAAAATATTTCCTGTTCTTGGCATATAACATTAGTTTTTATCTTGGTGGGGTTGACCTTCAGCTCAGGGCTGGATATCCAGGTCTAGATGAGATTTGGTAGTGTGTGAGACGTTGGATGTCAGCAGTGGCGTAGCCAGGCACTTGACCGTCTGTGGCGGTCCCTGCCGTTGCCGCCCCGGCTGCCGCGCTGAAGAGTGTGTGTCCCAAAACTCATGTTGACCGGGCCGGATTGCCCCTGCCCCCCACCCCTTTGCTATGCCACTGGATGTCAGCGTGCCTCTGGTGTGCACCATTTAGGGGTCAGTAAGTAGGATTTCAGGCTCTCTGGATATGCTTTTCCTCTACAGGTCAGCTGTGTACCAGGGATTGGAAAATTCAGGTTGTTCAAGCATTCAATGCAGGTTAAAATCGAATCAGTTGCTGTTACTCTACTTACCCCCTCCCTAAAAGAAAAAACTGATTATTTAGAATAGCAACATCAGAGTACAAACTCCCAAATAATTGCAGGAGATGCATGTATTTATTTCAGTTTGTGTTGCCACTTCAGCCCTCTATTTTTGTATATTGCTTGCATCTATCTGAGCCACTGATATCTTTCTCTTGTCGCGAGAAAGAAAGTACATTGTGATTGCTTGTCGTTTGGTCTTCTAAAAAACGTACAAAGCCGCTTCTTTACATCTGTATTTTGTAATATTTAACTTTGCTTTTTATTTCTGTAAGCAGGCTCTGTGGTTGCCCCTGAAGTTTTAGTAGTAACAGTAAATGAAGACGATGATGTCAGTTCCGTGGATGAAGAGGACTGTGAAATCATCGAAAGCAGCGATGAGCTAACAGGTGAATAACTGTGGTGTGCCAGTTATAACGGATAGCTTTCAATAGTGTAAGGCCTCCACACTGGATGCATAAGATGTGCACAGTTGTTTTGCATAAGCCATCTTTCTGCTGTACCCTCTCTTCTCGGCAGGGTTATATATCCAAATGTCTGTCTCATGATTCAATGACAGGAATGTTTTGCTTCAGACTTCCAGCCTAAAGTATAACACGGGCAATGATAGTCGCGTAGATCAGAGCTGTGGACCACTGAGCTGTGCTGCGGGCGCCGCAGAGCGTTATCGCCAGGTGAAATGAATGCCGGATGTGCAATGATCGGCCAATTCATTTGATTTCATGTGTGTTTTTAAGGCAGAGTTAGAGTTTGAGGGAAGGGTTCTCAGCAGCAAAAGAGAGGACATTCCTCCATCGTATTTCAAGTACACTAGGATATAATTCACTGGTAAAATAAGGCGAATGGGCATTTGTGAGAGCGTACCCGACCACCACAGTCTAAATCAGGCCCTAGTAATAGACCACGTTTGTGGTCGAGACCATTGCCAGGAGCATAGCAAGGGGGTGTCCACATGTGGCCCAGAAGTGCACTGCATTTGTGTTCTGTAGGTGCTTCTGTTGGCTCTTCTTGGATACAGGTGCTTTGTTTTACCTCCTGCTCCTTCAAATGGGCTCGCACTTGTTCAGGCCGGCTCATGTTAGCCCAAGCTCCTTGCTCTTGGCCCCCAGTTCCGCTTGTTGGTAGCCACTTCCTTGTTTTGGCAGCCATTACCTCATGCTAGCTCATGCTCCCTTGTGTTGGCCACCGCCTTGTGTTGTCTCTTGATCCCTCGAATTGTCTTCTGGCAGATCATGTTCACTTATGCTGTCTTGATCGATCCTCTTTTTAAATTCTGTGGCAATGGAAATGTTTTGTGTGGTTAATCTATTCTATGTTGGCTTTGCTATTATGTGGACCTACTAGCCGTGGGCATCTTACTGGCAAATGGGGATTCTCAATCAGTGGGAAAAATGGCTTGTCCTGGGGCTGAAGTTCTAGGCAGTCACTTACATTTTTAAATCCTTTCTTGTTGTACAAAAGTGTTATTAGGCCTCCTCAGAAGTCAAGGAAATCAACATTGAACTATAGACGGCGAGTTCCAAAAGGTTTTCTAGTGCTCAAAGCGTTTTAAGTTCATCTAGTAGGCAAAGCTGTCCTTATCCGTACTGACCGCATGACAGCAATGTACTACATACAAAAACAAGGAGGGACACACTCTCTCCAGCTGTCACAACTAGGACAGACCATCTGGAGATGCCCATACATCACAGAATGTTTCTCCTGGCAGAGCACCTTCCAGGAGTAAACCATCAGATTGCAGATCTGCTCAGTCGTCAAAGACAACAGCTCCACGAATAGGAACTCCACCCTCAAGTTCTCCTCCCACTCTTTCAGATGTGCGGCTTACCAGACATAGATCTGTTCGCCACAAACCTAAACGCAAAATGCCCAAACTTTGTATCCAGATATCCACACCCATTGTCCAAGGGCAATGCACTATGGATGAACTGGTCAGGGATATTTGCCTACGCTTGTCTGCCGCTCCCACTCATTCCATTAGTGGTTCGGGAGCTCAAACAGGCGTCCCTGACATTAATCCTAGTTGCACCCACATGAGTCCGTCGACCATGGTTCACAACCCCGTTGGAGCTCTAAGTAGTTCCTCACCAAAAACGACACCTCCCTCCCAATCTGCTCACTCAGCAATGGAGAAATAAGACATCCAGATCCCACCCATCTCAACCTTGCGATCTGGCACCTGAAATCTTAGTTTGGCTACCTTAATCTTTCGCCAGACAGATATATTATCAAAGAGGCTAGATGTCCTACCGCAAGAGCATGCTATGCGGTAAAGTAGAAGTGATTTGTGATCTATTGCAATACCAATCAAATAGATCCACTGAACGCTTCAGTTCAAAACATCATTTGCTATTTTCTACATCTGCAGCATACCAATTTAGCGTACTCTTCCATACGCTTACATCTTGCTGCAATAGCCGCATACCTACAGAACAGACAACATCTGTCTCTTTTTAGAGTGCCTGTCATCAAAGCATTTAGGTACTTAAACAAATCATTGCTCCAAGAATTCCCACATGCTCCAGTGTGGAATCTCAACATTGTCCTCACCAGGCTTATGGGTCCACCCTTGGAGCCATTGCAAAGATGTGAAATACAGTTTCTCACTTGGAAAGTAGCTTTCCTCATAGCTATTACATCACTGAGGAGAGTGGGTGAGCTTCAGGCACTAAATATAGAAGAACCGTTCTAACAAATTCATCAAAACAAAGTGGTTCTGCAGATCAACCCTAAATTTCTACCAAAAGCAATTTTTGCCTTTCATATCAACCAATCTGTTGAGTCGTCTGTGTTCTTCCCTCAGCCAGATTCTGTAGCAGAGTGTGCTTTACGCACTTTAGATGTGAAAAGAGCAGTTCTTTACTATATAAAAATGACAAAACCTTTCCGCAAAACAACACACTATTTGTGCCTTTTGCTCCACCACATAAATTTTGAATTTATTTGAATTTAAAAACATTTGTATAACGCGTTTATACCACGCGGTTTCATGGCGCTTTTCAGATTGCGAGGTGACAGCAGGAGCAGAGGAAATTAGACAGCGAAGGCTCGGGAGAAGAGCAGGGTTTTAAGGCTCTTTCGGAACTCTGTGTAAGAGGGTGTCATGCGGAGTGCCACAGGGAGGGAGTTCCAAAACACAGGAGCGAGAACCGCAAATTTTGTTCCACCAGCCTTCTTCTTTTTAAATCGAGGGGTGGTCAGAAGTGCCATGTGGGTGGAGCGAAGCTCTCTACCCGGTGTGTAAGGCTTAATGGCGGAGCAAATAAACTCCGGAGCGGTGCCCATTTTGGCCTGGAAAGTAAGGCAACCAACTTTAACAAGGCTCGCTCTTTCACCGGCAGCCATTGTAGTGCCTGCAATAGAGGAGTGGCACGATGGAATTTAGGCAGGCCATGGATCAGGCGGGCAGCCTGGTTCTGCACTAGTTGCAGGCGGTGAATAGCATAGGCCGGCGCGCCATTATAGATAATGTTGCCATAATCAAGGCGCGATAGCACCATTGCCATCACTATGATCTTTAGAGCAGGAAGGGAAAAGAAACGGGAAATCTTCCTAATTGTTCTGAGGGAGAAAAAACAAGAGGAAACAACAGAACTAACCTGTGAGTGGACAGAAAGTAAGGGATTAAGGAGGATACCGAGAGTTTTGACTTTGGGAACGGGGAGTGGAGGGTCACCAAGTGAGAGGGGCCAGTGAGACGGGTACCAGGGGCTGCAACCACCTCCGGTCAAGACTAACTCCGTCTTGTCCGGGTTGAGTTTGAGGTGGTTGCAGTTCATCCAGTCCTGGATGAACAACATAACAGATTGGACATTCTGGAAGGATGAGGGGGAGTGAGAAAGGTTGAAAATTAGCTGGAGGTCATCGGCGTAATTAAACACCGTGACCTCAAGCTGCTGCAACATAAAAATGAGGGGGTAGATGTATAAATTAAACAAAAAAGGCAATCCAATATCAAAGTCAGGCATTGCAAGGTGGATAGTCTAATGCAATGGTTCCCAAACTGTGTGCCGTGGCTCCCTGGGGAGCCGTCAAACCTAGCCAGGGCAGTTGCGCACCAAGCAGTTTAATGTTGAAGGGTCTGTTGGCTTCAGTTAAACTAATTCGACTTAAACACAAGATGCCGATGATTTGTAAGTGAGATGCCTGAAGCTGTAAACGTGGTGCTTAATTGATGGCATGTCAAGGGAGATGGCCTCCATATTTCACTGGATCACCACGTTCCAACACTCCCAAAGTAAGCAGAAAATGCCCGATTTGTTTTGTTAGAATCATTAATAGTTTAGTTTTTTCACCAATGCAAGTTATCAGGAAAGTACAGTTGTCCTCTCTATTAAACACACTAACTATTATTGTTAAGTATTGACATTTGTAATTGAACCATAGGTACTTCCAGCGCACATTTCTTTCAGTACACACACACACACATTTCCAGACAGGCCTGCTCTCTCCTCGAGCACAGGGAAATAAAACACCCCATACAGCATAATGCCAACATTTGGAAGCAAGAAAGAGGGACGTTTAAATAAAAATAAAAAATCAGAGGAATTTATTTGGCTTGCATTGATTTGGAGGCAATTTTAGAGAGGAGACAGCAAAAATAAAGCTGAATGTGGTTTAAAAATCGTGAGTCACTGTTAGACGGACCGGGAAGGTCGGCCGAGGTTACGGGGAGAGGTCTCCGGGGAGAGCCGCCTCCAACGACTGTACAGACAAGTAACTTCCCCCCCACAGACGGACACCACACAAGACTGAAGTTTAACGAGACTTTATATGCAATTCTTAGGTTACGATGGTATGATACAAGGAGGTCTGGACTCAGGGGTCCCCTCGATTCAAGTCTTTGGCTGAGGAAAGGGGTAGCGGGACAGTCTTAATTACCAATGAGTACGAAGTAGCTCTCAATCCTCGAGCTCGGCGTTGAGATGATCGGGCCGTGGAGGAGCCAAGCAGGTCCCGAGATGGATGAAGGAAAGGTGACGGTTACAACGGTCCGCGGCCACGCCAGCAGGTCCCGACGACGATGAAGACTGTAGGTTACGACGGCTGTGGCAGCGCCAACAGGCAGGATGATGGTGCACAGGACAGAGCTACGGCAGCGCCAGTAGTCCGTCCAGGATGAGTTCCTCTTTACGTCTCTCGACTCCAAGATACAACTGCCTTCCTGCTCTGGAGCTGCCCCAGTTATAGGGCTGGCGTGCTTTGATGTCCGGACCCTCGCACTCGGAGGTCGGGAGGACCGGGATGAGGGAGTCCAGACACCCAGCAGGGGGGTGGAGCCAGCGCCCGGGGAGGTGATGGGCGAGCGGCACTTGGCGGGGGAGAGCCATCGGCACCTCTTTCTCCCATTGACTTGCCAAGTAGCCCGCTCACCTCCTGGGTGGAGGGTGGTGCCGGAATGTCTGAGGCCGGGCTAGGCCCAGGGTTGAGGTCGATCGGGGGCCAGGCGGCCTCGTGATGAAGTGTCCAAGATGGCGGCCCAGGCTGGGCGCGTGGGCCGGCAGTGGATCGGGCCCACGAGGTAGATATGTTTGAAGGCAGGGGTCCCTGAGGGGACGGAGGACGTGCAATGGTGGTGTGTGGTACTTGCGTGACCGGGCTCGGGCCTGGTCGAGCCGGGGGAGAGCGGCCCTTCACGTGGCCTGTCCAACATGCGTCCCCCCCAGCTGAAGGCGGGGAGAGCTACCCATCCTCTTGGGGACTCTCCTCGTCGAGGCGGAAAAACCGGGACAGGCCATCCGCGTTGGCGTGATCTGGCCCGGGCCGGTGTTCGACTGTGAAGTCCATACCTTGCAGGGAGATGGACCAGCGTAACAACTTTGGGTTTTCCCCCCGCATATGCATCAGCCACTGCAGGGGTCGGTGGTCGGTCTGTACCCGAAAGTGGGTGCCAAAAAGGTAGGGCCGGAGCTTCTTGAGGGCCCATACCACCGCGAAGGCTTCCCTCTCTATGGTGCTCCAGCGTTGCTCCCGTGGTAGGAGTCTCCGGCTGATGTAGGCCACCGGTTGATCGAGGCCTTCGGTGTTCACTTGAGACAGGACCGCCCCAATGCCCTGGTCGGAGGCGTCCGTCTGGACGATGAACTCCCGGCTGTAGTCGGGGGCCTGGAGCACAGGGGCGGAACACAGGGCGGCCTTCAACTGTTCGAATGCCGTTTGACACTCTGAGGTCCAGTTCACTTTCTTGGGCTGATTCTTTGACGTGAGTTCTGTGAGAGGCCCCACTATGGTACCATAGTCTTTCACGAACCTTCGGTAATAGCCCGTGAGGCCCAGGAAGGCTCGTACCTCGGTTTGGGTGATAGGGGGCTGCCAGTTCTGGATGGCGGCAATTTTCAGCTGTAGAGGGGCCACTAGGCCGCTTCCCACCTGGTGTCCGAGGTAGGTCACAGACCCTTGTCCAATTTGACACTTGCTGGCCTTGATCGTGAGGCCAGCTCGCTGAAGGGCTTGCAGCACTGCTCGGAGGTGGTGAAGGTGCTCGGTCCAATGGTGGCTGTACACAGCGATGTCGTCGAGGTAGGCGGCGCTGAACCCTTCGAGCCCCGCCAGGACCTGATTGACGAGCCGTTGGAAAGTCGCTGGGGCATTCTTCATGCCGAAGGGCATGACCGTAAAATGGTAGTGGCCATCGGGGGTGGAGAAGGCAGAACGTTCTTGTGCTCGGGGGGTGAGGCCGATCTGCCAATAACCTGCTGTCAGGTCGAAGATGCTGAGGAAGCGGGCAGCTCCCATTCGGTCGACCAGTTCATCTGCCCGGGGGATGGGGTGTGCGTCTGTTTTGGTGACTTCATTCAGGCCCCGGTAGTCGACGCAGAACCGGAGTTCTGGTGTGGCTCCGGGGGCGGCTGCTTTGGGGACCAGTACGACCGGGCTGGCCCATGGACTGTCGGAGGGCTCGATGACCCCGAGCGTGAGCATTTTGGCCACTTCCGCCTGGATGCAGGCCCGTACCCGATCAGGTACGCGGTAGGCCCGGTGGCGGATAGGAGAGCTGTCGCCGGTGTCCACATCGTGCACACACCAGGAAGTGACACCTGGGGTGAGGGAGAACAGACTGGCGAATTGTGCCAGGAGGGCTTGGCACTCTTGGCGTTGTTCTCTGGTGAGGGTCTCCGAGAGTCGGACCCCATCCACGGAGCCGTCCTGCTCCTGGGTCCGCAGGAGGTCAGGGAGAGGCTCGGAGTCGTCTTCAACCCCATTGTCTGTGGCCATCAGTAGGCTGAGTTCTGTTCGTGCAAAGTGGGGTTTCAGTCTGTTGGTGTGGAGAACTCGGAGTGGGTTCCGGGAGGACTCCATATCGATCAGATAGGTGGCAGGGCCCTTGCGCTCGATTACCTTGAAGGGCCCCGTCCATTTGTCTTGGAGAGCGCATGGCTCCGTGGGGGACATTACCCATACCTGTTGTCCCGGTTCGAATTCAATGGATGAGGCGTTCTGGTCATACCATTTTTTCATGTCCTCTTGACTGGCCTCTAGGTTGGCTTTTGCTAGGTCTCTGAACCGCCGGGACTGGTTGCGGAGGGTGAGGAGGTACCGGAAGACATCTGGAGGGTTCTTGGCCGGAGGCATCTCCCAGCCTTCCTTGATCAGGCTGAGCGGCCCCCGCACTGGGTGCCCGTATAGCAGTTCAAATGGGCTGAAGCCTAGCGATTTCTGTGGGACCTCTCGGTAGGCGAAGAGGAGGCACGGTAGCAGCACATCCCACTGGCGGCGGAGGGGCTCTTCCAATCCCCCGATCATCCCTTTTAGCGTGCGGTTGAACCGCTCAACAAGTCCGTTCCCTTGGGGGAGATAGGGGGTCGTGAATCGGTAGGTGACCCCACACTGTTGCCAGAGGGATTTCATGTATTTAGAGATAAAGTTCGTGCCTCTGTCGCTGACGACTTCTCGGGGGAACCCTACACGGGAGAAGATCCCCATCAGGGCCCGGCCGACCACTGGGGCTGTCACGGTCCGGAGAGGAACAGCCTCAGGGTAGCGGGTGGCGTGGTCCACTAGCACGAGGATGAAGCGATGGCCTTGTTTTGTACGCGGGTCCAGGGGTCCCACAATGTCTATCCCGACCCTCTCAAATGGGGTCGTGACTACTGGAAAAGGTTGCAAGGGGGCCTTTAGTTTGCGGCCGCTCTTCCCACTGGCTTGGCACGTGGGGCAAGATCGGCAATGCTGGTGCACATCGTTTCTCATTTTGGGCCAGAAGAAGTGGGTCACTAGGCGACTGTAGGTCTTATCTTGTCCCAGGTGCCCTGCCAGGGGGACATCGTGGGCCAGGTTTAGCAGAAAGTCTCTAAAGCGGAGGGGCACTACTAGTACTCGGTTGGCCCCCAGCTCGGCGATTCTTTGCTCGCTGTACAACAGATCACTGTCCCAGTAGACCCAATGAGTTCCGGAGGTATCCCCTGCGCTTTGGGCGAGCGCTTGTTGGCGAAGTCCCTCTAGGGAGGGACAGGTCTTCTGTTCCTGGCGAAATTGTTCTTGGGTGGGCCCCCCCTCTTGGGCCCACTGGTCAAGGTTAGCGAGGTCGGAAGGTTGAGCAGGTTCGAGGGGGGTGTCATGGTCGGAGGTCTCGGCTGGGGCGACCGGAGGCGGTGGCGCCGGCCATTCTGGTTCTTCCGGGTGATGGTTGGCACGGGCGGCCATGGACCGGGTGGTGACGCACGCCCAGTCCGGGACGCCTAACATCCCCAAGTGTTCTTTTCGCTCCACGGCTGCCCACGGGGAGCTCTCTAGGTCATTTCCGAGGAGGCAGTCCACGGGGGCGTCGTCTCGGACCGTCACCTTCAACATGCCGGAGACCCCTCCCCACTCAAAGGGGACGCAGGCCATCCGACACAGACTTTCCGAGTTGTCGGCTGATCGCACAGGGCAGAGAATGTTCGGTAGATATTGTTCTGGGGTCACCAGGTGACAGCGGACGGCTGTCACACTGGCCCCGGTG
This sequence comes from Lissotriton vulgaris, assembly GCF_964263255.1. NCBI lineage: Eukaryota > Metazoa > Chordata > Amphibia > Caudata > Salamandridae > Lissotriton > Lissotriton vulgaris. Next base: position 10,628,144 of record NC_141695.1, read on the forward strand.
TCCCGAAGGGCTTCGGCCCGTTGTCCATTGATGCTCACCCATTGGCTGTACTTCCGGGTGTTAGCGGGTAGGGGGACCCGCGGGACCATGTCTCTTCCCCCTAAGCACGCGAGAGTCATGGCGGCTGGCTCCCACTCCTGATACTCTTGCTCGCCTGTTTCTTGTTCCTCGGAGATCTGTTCTTCCCCTAGTGCCGCGGCGGCCACTTGGCGGGGTTTTGGACTCTGATACTGCGGGCAGCTTGGGTCGTTTGCATAGTGGCCGACTCGTTGGCATCGGTGGCACGTGACATTGGCTCTGTACCCCGGTCGTGCCGGGGTGCTGCCCCGGTTGGCCGGGGGGTGGTGCTGGTAGCGGGGGCGGCCGGAGTGTTGTCTCTTCCTCGTCCTTGGCCCCCTCCTCCTCCTCTGGGTCGGTAGTGACTATTGTTGTTCCTGCTCTGCTCGTAGGACCCATTCCGGCCCACTCGGGTGATCTCCCACCGGTCAGCTTCGGCTGCGAGCTGCCGGGGATCGGTTAACTTGCTGTCGAGGAGGTGTTGGCGTAGTTCAATGAAGCAATTGTTGGACAGATGCTCCCATACCATCAGATTGAACAGCTGCTCGTAGGTCGTGACGTTGTTTCCTTTGATCCAGCCTTCGAAAGCTCGGCTAAAGTACGTGACATAGTCCACCCAAGTTGTACCCGGGATGCGTGTGCAGTCTCGGAACCTCTGACGGTACATCTCGGGCGTGAGGCCATAGCGGGTGAGGAGGGCCGCTTTCATATGGTCGTAGGAGGTCATCTGGTGGTCTGGGAGCTGTAACAGGGTATCGCGGCCCTCATTGAGGAATCTGCCCCATAGGCCGGCTCCCCAATCGTTTCTATCGATCCGGTGTGCAGTCATAGCGATTTCATAGGCCTTAAACCATTGCTGGATGTCGTCTTCTCGGAAATATTCTCGGACCACATCCTTGGGGATGTGTACCTTTTTCTCCGTGGTCCCTGGGGTGTGTGGTCTCTCGGGCACCCCTAACTCTTTGTTCTGTTTGCGCAGGTTGATCTCGGCTAGGTTCCGTTCGTGCTCGTACGCCAGTTTCTTTTCCTCGAGCTCCCTTTGTCTCTGTTTCTCCTCTCTTTCTTCTCGGAGACGTAGGTGCTCTAAGTTGATTTTTTGTTCGGCCAATTTGAGTTCTACGTCCATCTTGAGTCGGGCCATTTCTAGCTCGTGTAGTCGGTTTTTTTCTCTTTCTTGGATTTCGTCTTGCGAGAGACCGGTTCTTTGCCCTTCAGGGGCCGTGCTGGTTTTGTTCGCGGTGCTTTGCTCAGGGGCTTCGGCATCCCTGGTCTCTGCCCAAGATTCTAGGGCATGCTTAAAATCGTCCTTGGTGCTTAGTCCGGTGGTAGCGATACCTAGTTCGATGCAGAACTGCTTTAGTTCACGATGACTGTATTCCTCTAGTTTTTCCCTTTGGAACTTCTCAGTTGATCCGCTTTCTTTAGTTGTCATTGTGGTTCGTTGTGGGGTGAGCTACTCTCTGTACGTTATGCGGTGATTCGGATCCCGTCGCTGGCCACCAATGTTAGACGGACCGGGAAGGTCGGCCGAGGTTACGGGGAGAGGTCTCCGGGGAGAGCCGCCTCCAACGACTGTACAGACAAGTAACTTCCCCCCCACAGACGGACACCACACAAGACTGAAGTTTAACGAGACTTTATATGCAATTCTTAGGTTACGATGGTATGATACAAGGAGGTCTGGACTCAGGGGTCCCCTCGATTCAAGTCTTTGGCTGAGGAAAGGGGTAGCGGGACAGTCTTAATTACCAATGAGTACGAAGTAGCTCTCAATCCTCGAGCTCGGCGTTGAGATGATCGGGCCGTGGAGGAGCCAAGCAGGTCCCGAGATGGATGAAGGAAAGGTGACGGTTACAACGGTCCGCGGCCACGCCAGCAGGTCCCGACGACGATGAAGACTGTAGGTTACGACGGCTGTGGCAGCGCCAACAGGCAGGATGATGGTGCACAGGACAGAGCTACGGCAGCGCCAGTAGTCCGTCCAGGATGAGTTCCTCTTTACGTCTCTCGACTCCAAGATACAACTGCCTTCCTGCTCTGGAGCTGCCCCAGTTATAGGGCTGGCGTGCTTTGATGTCCGGACCCTCGCACTCGGAGGTCGGGAGGTCCGGGATGAGGGAGTCCAGACACCCAGCAGGGGGGTGGAGCCAGCGCCCGGGGAGGTGATGGGCGAGCGGCACTTGGCGGGGGAGAGCCATCGGCACCTCTTTCTCCCATTGACTTGCCAAGTAGCCCGCTCACCTCCTGGGTGGAGGGTGGTGCCGGAATGTCTGAGGCCGGGCTAGGCCCAGGGTTGAGGTCGATCGGGGGCCAGGCGGCCTCGTGATGAAGTGTCCAAGATGGCGGCCCAGGCTGGGCGCGTGGGCCGGCAGTGGATCGGGCCCACGAGGTCGATATGTTTGAAGGCAGGGGTCCCTGAGGGGACGGAGGACGTGCAATGGTGGTGTGTGGTACTTGCGTGACCGGGCTCGGGCCTGGTCGAGCCGGGGGAGAGCGGCCCTTCACGTGGCCTGTCCAACAGTCACCCTGCTGAGACAGGTGTGTTGGCACTTATGACCCGGGTAAAAATGGAAGTGCATGCAAATATTCTTCAAGCGCAGAAACACTTTGAAAATGGGACCTACGTGCATGGGGGTGCTATCTTGCACTGTAAGTGGGATAAAAAAGTGTGAGTGTACTCTAAAAAAGGTATGGGCAAAGAAGTGCAACTAGGAATATTTTATTAGAGGTGCCACTTTAGTAATTCGAAAAAACCCTGCATATATGATTGTAATACCTTTCTCAGCTTCATCCCAATTATTTTCAGGGAGGAAAATAATAGCACTCCCGAGGCCGGGCTTATACCCACCCCCCCACCCCCCGATCCAAAAAAAGTAACAGTGGAGAGCAACGGGCAGTAGCCAATGGGTCAAGGGAGCCGCGGGTCAAAAGGGTTTGGGAACCTCTGGTCTAATGCATTCAGATATGCTATGCAAAAGCAAAAATAACTTTAACAATTTCCCCTAGAGCGCACTCCACAAGCAAGGTAGGGGCTTCTATGGCATTTCTAGGAAACATACCAATAGATGATATCTGCAAAGCTGCCACATGTCCTACACCGCACACATTCACAAAACACTATTGTGTAAATGTGTTAGCCAGACAGCAAGCCAGTGTGGGCCAGGCAGTTTTACGTACACTATTTCGAACCACTGCAACAGCTACAGGTTAGCCACCGCTTTGGGAGATAACTGCTGTATAGTCTATGCCAAAGCATGTGATCTACAGCTCACACGCCTCGAACGGAAAATGCTACTTACCACAGTATGCATCTGTTCTTGGCATATAAAGCTGTAGAGTCCATGCGCCTGCCCGTCTCCCCGGGTACCTATACCTGTTGCAGTTACATCTTACTTAGATACAACATACATGGACATCTCTTACTACTATTACTAACTCCATCATCACCCTCTGCTGCAAAGAACCTGACAGTGGAGTCGATGCCCATGCGCACTATCACAGATAGGAGGAGTCCCCTACCTCGTGACTGGAAAATACTTTTTCGAGCAAAAAGAAAATGCAACCATCCGGACCCAACACTAGATGGCAGGCTATGCACAGCATGTGAATCTACAGCTCTACATGCCAAGAACAGGTGCATACTGGTTAAGTAGCATTTTCCTTCGATCCGACAGATATGGGATGGCGATCCGGAGTCACCATTAACAGATACAGAATGGAGCTCCGCTCAGGAACATGTGAAGCTGATTTCGAGCAACACCCAATTTAAATTGACGCATTTTAATTACCTACACCTCACATATCTGACCCTTCTGCGAATGCATGGGATTTACCAATAGAACATATCCAAAATGCAAAGTGGAAAGGGCTGATTTCCATAACAATATGACATTGAGCTGCGCACACCTGCAAACATTCTCGCGGTCAGTGGTGTCCAAATCAGTAGACATTGTTACATTCCTAGAGAGTTCAAAGTGCGACTTTGCTTATTCGATACCCAGGCCCCAGTAGCTGAAGATCAAATATAAAATTGCTTTCCTGTGGTTGGTGCCGGCACAACGCTGTGTTGCTATTCAATGGATGAGGTTTTGAGGTTTGATTTGGGATCCTGGGAGAGAAATTACTTGTGAGTAAAGCCAAGGCTGTGTATTCCCTTAATCATGGGTGTATGTCTTTCATGTATCCTCGTAGGGTACCAAGTGGAGAGGGTGGGCCCATAAACCCTGTTATTTCAGTGCATGTCTGTAGTACCTCGGCCCAGAAGCTGGCAACTGTCGGGAGAGCCAGGCCAGGTGAAGGAACCCAGCCCACTGGGACTTGCATCTCCTGCAGCATGCGTTGTCTCTGAAGTCTAGTCTATTCAGTGACTTAGGGGTGTAATATATCCTATGTAAAGAAATGACATGAATCAGTCGGAGTTTGCAGTTGGGGGAGAGTGCCACTAAGGTTATGAATGTCTGCGGGAGTTACGGGACAAGAGTTAGTAGCCTTACACGTTTCACAAAAATACAAATGCAGAAATATACCTAATGTCGACATTTTGTGATTTGCAACCGATGAGAGAATCCTATGATAATGGGTGTTAACATATTTTATGATGTATATGATTTTATTGAATGATGAAGTTTATTCATGATGTTTTTTTATATGGAGTTTCATGTATTGGCTTTATGATAAGAATTACAGTAATAACATATTGTACCAGAAAAGATTTTATAATAAATGAGACGTCTTTACATATAACTGTGTTCACCGTTGAGATAGGGGAGTGACTGCGTGTAAGGATATATCAAGATCTTATAATACCTAACAACATTAATTTGTATTGTTAATAGCTAGAGTGATTGACACAAAAAAAGGTACTCCTTCTTCTTTGTGTGAATGTGGATTCAAGCCTTCTGTCCACCACTTTGTTCGGTACTTTTACATTAAATGGCTAGAGTTTAATTGGCATTCCGGTTATGGTGGGTCTTTCCCATGTTTCTTAGCCTGCATGGCCTTCTTTGGTACCTATGAGTCTTGTCTCATCCTGAACAAACAACCAGGGCGAATGTGGCCCAACTATTATCCCAACCATTGGGTTTGCTTCTTTATAGATTGGAATCCAGCACCAGTTGCCCTCACCTTACTTCGAGATCATGAAAAGGAAAACAAGGAAAACATAAAACTCCCCCGGAGAGAGTCTGCCTGATAGTCTAATGCTCTTCTATTGCGTAAACCATCAAGGCTCATTTCAGATTGTTGTCAGGTGAATGTAAATATCATGCTTGCCACCCACACTGTATTGCACAAGTGAGGTGCACTGTTTCCAGGAAAGAGTGGTTAAAACCCCAACCCTGCTCCAGCTGTCTGGTGTGAGGGCCCTTTAAACTCATGATCCCTCTGAGCTCCACACAGCTACTCCTGCACCACCATACACATATAAAAGCCTAGGCCTCCCTTTTCTTCTTCAATTTGTTTCAATGAAGTGAATCGAGAGAAAAAGTCAGACTGGCTATTTTGATGGTATTTTTAACTCACATCTTGTCTGCAAAGCCTTTATAGAAGATCAAAGTGTGTGGAGATCAGATTCTTTCTGCAGTGGCACAGTTTGTATAAATAGTGCATATGTGTAACTAAATATTCTCTCTGCGGATAAAATCTTATAAGTTGAAATCCAATCACTAAATCTTATTTCAATCCTACAGGTGATCTGAGCATGCACCAAACAATAGAGGCTGCAGAGTCCAAACAAAGTGCCACAGGGGCAGCAACCAATGAAAGTTCCATGTGGGAGAAGAACTCCAAGGCGTTCCAACACTTTTACCATGGACCAAACCCTAGAAGCCGACAGCAGTCAGAAACGTTACTGGAAACAAGGAGAGGCAAAGCCTCTCAGAGGGAAAGTGCTTTCAGTATCTCAGAACATAGGCCTTTCCACCCAGGAGGTCCCAGATCTAATGAAGAACTAGAGAGCTGTTTGAGAAATTCACTGCTTCGTAGCGACCTTCCACACGCACAGTATAATCACATGGCGTATAGGATTACTGATTTCGATAGAAGCTATCTTCAGAAGAGGGAGCTGGCTAGACACATGATGACATATTCTGGAGTTGGGCCCTATGAGTGCACAGAGTGTGAAAAGAGGTTCTTTAACAAGTCCAATCTAAAGAAGCATTATAGAACGCACACTGGTGAAAGACCACATAAATGCACTTTCTGTCACAAAAGATTTAGTCGGACAGATAATCTGAACCGACATATCAGAATTCATACTCGCCGAAGCAAGAGACAGACCCTATGAACGTACTTCGAGCCTGTGGATAAGGGTTCTGAAAGAACAAAGACTGCCTTTGGAATGGTATCCCCTTGCAGGAATAAAAGCATCAAACTGAAATAAATCCAATAAATCACAAGTGGTATTAGTGTATCGGTTAACGGAGATACGCACGTTACAGGTCTCTGCAGATAAAATGACAATGAGAGTTAAAGCACAGAAGCTGGGCGGTGTTACCCGTCAGGCCACATAACCAAAGATACCACTGAGCTCACCATGACCTCACTTGATGAAATCCCATTCAATAGAAAGCGCTTACTACTGCTTAGTTGGATCTATTATAGTCTGCGCCGTTAGGAAATTGATACATATAGAAATGAAACCTGGTGTAGCCCAGCCACAAATGACACATGCCTTGGTAAGTAGCAGAGGCCAAGAGAAGGAAAGTACAATGGAGAGGTGCTCATTCCCACGGTGTCCCAGCACCACCGCTGCTGCATCAACCTATCTTGATAGGATGTAAATGCAGTATCTATTTCCTTTCAGTTGATCAACAAATAAGAAGAATTGTGTGTATCCTCAGAGCAGAGATCTTCAAACTGTGGTGTGGCTCTCGTGGGGAATGAGAGGAGGGCGTGACGTGGCAGAGCAGGGCGCCAGGCTCTGGCCAAGAGGACCATTTAAAATACCCCTGCGTACCCACGTGGCGGTGAGCCACTCTGGATTGGGCCACCATTTCCATCTTTTGCCGTTCATGTCCTAGGAAGCTGTGGTGTCCAAAGGGGGTTCAACACAGCCCTCAGCATCTCCCTCATTTCTAATAAAGGGTCTGACTGCAGACACTTTTAGGGTGACCGCGCTGCCAGTAGCATGTTGGCAATGATGTATATGAGGTCACCTTTAAAAGAGATAAATTCACTGCATTATTCCAATTGGTAAATATTGTAAGAGCTGACGAGGGGCCTCATTTCTTGTGAAACACCTTCAGCCACCCGCGTTACGTTAGCCAGTAGGACCCTGTGTTTCGGGACTTGTATTTTCCAATTTAACATTTGAAAGAATCCGCTTGCTAAAAAGCCAGGACTGGGTGGAGGTGTCACACATGACATGAGCTGGCCAGTTTTCAGCTAGGTATGGTAAAATGTTAAAATAAAGCAAGAATGAACATAATCCTTTGTCAATTTATATTATGTAGTCTAAACTACCTTAAACAAGATCCTTTTGCTTGTGACATTTTCAGTTTCTCATATCGTATTTTCTGTTAGAAAAAAAATAAGATAAAATGTCGTTTTATTTTCCTTAAGAATGGCCCTGTACTGTGTGCTCCCACTTGAAATGTTTGATTGGGTTGCTAATATTTTATTCTACTTTTATTTATTGTGTTGAATTGAAAAGCACTACTGCACATTTGTTTTTTGAATATTTCTTAAAGGATGTGCCCTTAATCCCCACTAAAATGTTTTAGCTTGCTTGTAGCGTTTACATTTTTTATACATAATTGTAAGAATATATGTTTGTAATTTTGGAGTTCTACGACAAAATTCTTTTAGACATGGGGGAGCTCTAAATTAAAATGTTTGAACATCATTTATTTGACTTAATGTACCTAATTATGCAAACTTCTACTTTGGAAACCTCAATTGGATGTTTAATTTTAAAGGCATGGTTCTCAGATATTTCAAGTCATGTCTTAGGAGACATCTTGGAATCCGCACTGTGCTGTTTGTTGGTTTGGTCAGGTCTTTCTTATGCCATCCGTCTGTGCTTGTTATATACTGTCACGCTCTGGTTATCATCTACATATCTCTCTGAATTAGACCACTGTCTGTTTCTTTGACATCGTAGTCTTTCAACTCAAGGTTCTAACACATGGGTTCTCTGGTTCTCTCGCCTTAATAATGTACTCAATCCAGGTTTTCGTGTTCATGGGTGTGTGGCATTTTATTATCTGGTGGTTCTTACGTCAGGTTTTAGGCTGTTCATACTGACAACCGACTCCCACTAGCACGGATCATCAGTTTACCAGACACTTGCCACCGAAGACCTACTGGTCCTGAACCTGAAGAAGCTGAATATGTTTTGTGCAAAATCTTTCAATATTCTTGGCTCCTCGCTTGAAACTCTGAAGCTGGAAAAAGACTTGGAATTCCAAGTCCTGAAATTGCATCTCTTGTAGTTTGTAGCATTTCAGAAAACCCCATGTGAAAATATTGATATTTACACGTATTATTAATTACAAGATCTACCCCGGCACTCCCAATGTTTGATGCTCTTTTAGTGATATATTTTATAAGCAAGTTTTCTGAACATGTTTTGTTACTTGTTCACAGGTAACACAGATACTAGAAGAAGTCATAAATATTCAATGATTTATTAATTTCATTGGCGTCATTTCATCAATTTCAATTTTGTTCAAAGACGTTTTATACAAGGACTAATTACTTCAAATGGTGTTGTTTCCAAGTTCTGGACAGTACATCTCTATTTCAGTGAAGTTACAACAGCCAATTCTTGTTAAAGAAAAAACAACAGCAGACACGTGTTTCGTCACAACCCTGCTTTTTTCAAGGCTACATGGATAATAATGACATACATATATGTAAGATTAACATATTCTAAAAATATGTGATTTGAGTACCCAAATGTGCATAAAGTGGAGAAGTTGGGAAAAAAGGTTTGCGGTGGTGAATATTCACAAAGTAGTGTCAAGTGCAAAAGAAAAAGATTGAAAAAGTTGGTAGTAGCCCGACTATCCGTAGAAAATGAAAGACAATATAACCGGCATGCAAATTTAGTGAGTCAAAAATCCAGCTAAAAATGACAAATACAAGTATGAAAGGAGGAAAGAGAAGGAAAGGCAGCTGCATGGAAAGCACAGTCCGTGCGAAGTCTTAATTGTTTATGAGGCAAATCTTTATCGCGTTCATAAAGGGGAGTCAAGTAATGTATAAAGTATGAATCACGTTGCTGAAGAGTGGCTGTCCGGAGAGCCTCTGGATGTCCTGTCGTATTGCTATAAATATTACGGAAATTGAAAGTAAGTATCCTGTGATAAGGAAAATATTTTTGTCCTGTGGGGAGCACAAACCATTAAATGCTTCTTTATAATAATAAGCACCTACATTTCAAAATCGGCAAAAAGATGTAAATTTTGCTTCAAAGTAGACATCAATGTTTTTGGCATCCCGGAACCATGAGATGGCCCTCTTGGGTTGGCCAAGAGTTATAGAGTGTGAAAGTTGAAGAGAGAATGGGATGAGGTAGTGGTCAGACCAATCTACATGGATAGGGGTAGTAGTAGAAAGCATGCCTGCTTTAGAAATAACAAGGTCCAGGATTGCGCCCTTAGAGTGGGTTGGTTCAGTGCAGTGTTGGATAAGATCATTTGCCGAGAGGAAGGTGGCCAGTGAGTTCGCAGAGGAGTCTTGCTGTGCGCCCCAGTGGAGATTGAAGTCACCCACGATGGTCTGATTGTCACTTTGAGAGTATTGGTCGCTGATGAAGTCTTTGAGATCTTCTATAAACGAAGAGCTACTACTACGAGGCGGGCGGTAAATGGTATGGAATCTGAGCGGTGAACGGTGTTGCAATTGAAGCTCAAGAGAAAGGCATTCAAAGGTGTGGGAGGAGCTGCTAGGAGACACCTTAAGTTGGAGGGCGTTTCTGAAGATGACTGCAACGCCTCCCCCCGTGTTTTCAGTTCTGTCATTCCTAAGTATGGAATAACCTGTGGGTACTAGGAGATCAAACATAGAGTGAGAGGTATCTTTGAACCAGGTCTCTGTGAGGAAGAGAATGTCAAGTTTGTGAAGGGTGGTGGTGTCGGAGATTTCAAGTTTGTGTTTTACTGCAGATCTGCAGTTGTGAAGCATACAGCGCAGTTCTGTCAAGACTGTTTTGGTGACGGGGCACTTGGGCTCTGAAGGGTGATCGGGATATTGTACATTTGCGGGGGTGCTCGGGAGGGTTTAGGTGGACGCTTTGTTCTGACAGAGGTGATGGTCGGAATAGTGTAGACAGTGGGGTTGCTAGGGTATGCCTGTTGAAGAAGGGTGGCGTTCAAGGGCTTGTGTGAGTTAACGAAGTTTGCAGACGAAAGGTTGAGCTTGGCTGTATTGGGTTGAGGGGGCGAGGTGTATCTCTGGGGAAGTTGGGAGGGAGTAGAGGTGCATGGAGGGGTGGGGATCTTGTAGCATAAAAGTGAAATGGCAGCTGTAAGCTGAGAGATGGAGGTGATCAGAGAACCTAGTCTATTTTCCAGTGAGAAAGAGGCAGAGCACGGAAGGTTGGGTGGCTCGATTGAAATAAGGGGGGGTGGAATTGGTGGTGGACGGCAGGGAGAAGTGGGGGGACAGGAGGTGTGTTGGGGGGTGGGGTTCACAGGTGGGGAAAGGTGGAGGTTGGGAGCGGGAGTAAGTGAATTGGGGGTTAAGGGAGAGTTGTCATTGTTGGTGTTGCGAGAGGTAGAGGAATTAAGGACAAATTTAGAGGGGGAAAGGTGCGGAACACGTCGGTAGGGAAGTAGGAGGGGGGAGGCCTGTGTGGCGTCATAGGAGTGTAGGAGGTTTGGGAGGAAAAGAGGTGCATTGGTTGCGGAGGTCCTGTCAGTTAGGAGAGGTAGCAGTGAGGGAACGGTCATCTGGCAGAGGGAGGGGGGTTGAGAGAAAGGGAGGTTGAGGAGGGGAAGTGGTTTTGCTGGGCCCGAGTGTGGGAGATGGAAGGTGTTCCTAGGAGTGGAAAGGGGGTAGTGCGGCAGTACTGGAGGAGTAGGAGGGAGGAGAGAGATGCAGTGGGAATGTGGCAAAAACGGGGTGAATGACGAGGGGATGAAGGGGTGGAGAGGAGGGATGGAAGGAGGGCTAAGGGGAGCATAGGGAAAGTTAATTGGGGGAGAGTGTTGGAGGAGAGGTGGGCTAAAGAGGGGGGTGATGGGAAGAAGTATGGGGGGAGGAGAATAGATTAGAGTATCGTGATAGTGCAGATGGGACGAGGAGCGTGTTAGCTAGTGGTAAGGCTGAAGTAATGGGGGAGGGGACATACTGTGGGGGAGGAGGATTAGGAGAAGAGGTAAGTTGGGGGGGGGAAGGGAAGAGGGCCGACCTGCGCTTCACGAGAGTGCAGCCAATTGGAGTGGGGAGGGGTCGGCGGAGGAGAAAGGGAGTAATGGGTGGAACTGGAAGGAGAGTCAAGGGGAAACCCGGTTGCAGAGACGGGGAGTAGGGAGGGGAAGAGGTGGTCAAAGATCGAGAGGCAGGAGTTTTTGCCTTGGATCATGACAGTACCATTGTTATAGAGTGAGATAGTGAGGTAGCCATTGAAGCACCCAGAGGGGGAAATTTTTAGTTGTTTCCCATAAGGGATAGAGGAGGAGGAGGTGACGTTAAGGGAATTGTAAAAGCTGTTGGACCAAGAGGGGGATGTCGCGCGTGAAGAAGATGAAATCGTTTTTGAGCCTCCCAAGACGACCATTGCAAAATTGATCCACAAAAAGGGATTTCGGGAAACGTTCAATAGTGTTATGCTTAAGTCGTTTTCAGAGCCGGTCCTAGGCCTTCTGAGGCCTTCTGAGGCCCCGGGCGAAAGGGAAGATGTGAGGCCCCTCTAAGTGCCTTACTGCCTGCGCGAGTGCGCTTTTCCCTACTCTGCGGGGCCGGCAGGGGGCCCCCTGAGCGCAAGGCCCTGGGCAGCTGCCCATACCGCCCATGGCTAGGACCGGCCCTGGTCGTTTTATTGTAGCTTTAGTCTGGTCGGAGGATAAATGATTTTGTAGCAATTGGCTCCAGACTTAACTCGAGAGGTGGCCATGTTGGGAAGCTGAGGCGAAGGAGGGTGGGGGAGAGAAGAGAGTGGTGTTGCTGGGAGAGCGGTAGTGAGGATAAAAAAGAGGGCAAAAAGGGGGCGCATAATCCAAACGTTTATGGTGGAAAAACTGGGTTAGTGTGCCGTCAGGCTGTAAAAAGGCCTAAACGATGCAGCTGGCACTACTTGCTGCGCAGCTGTAAAAAGGCCTAAACGGTGCAGCTGGCACTATTTGCTGCGCAGCTGTAAAAGGCCTAAACGGTGCAGCTGGCACTATTTGCTGCGCAGCTGTAAAAATTGTTCAAAATAAATACCACACAATTAAGCGGATGGCGATTTTGATGGAGGAATGCATTACTCGCAGACGCCCGCAGGGATGTCCGATTGCTTGAAGGAGGCACTGGCCGTGAAGAGGAAACATCTGGAAGATAGGCTGTGGACTCACTTAATACAGCTCGGTAATTAGGCGTGTAGGTCTCAAATTCCGCCATTTTCAGGTCAGGCGGCATGAGCTGGTCGTGAAACAGCCGTTTTGAGGCTGGGTAGTTCTGCTGCGCAGATGTGAAAGGCCAAAATGGTGTATCAGCAGAGGACTTGCTGTGCTGAAGAAAGTGAGTGTCTTCCCGCCCTCCGAAGGCGCTCAGCAGTTAACAGGCTCGATCACAGTTTAGTAGGGCAAAAGGTGATGCTGGAGCAGCAAAAGTGGGCTCAGGACATGAGGAGCATGAGAAACGCTGACGTAAATCTTGTTTTGATCCACCATTTTGGGGTCAGGCGCGGTGAACTGGGTGATGGGTAGGGAATCCTTTAACTTGAACTTATTTGGGAGGGTTTACACAGAGCAGCAGCCATGGCTTGGCATGGGGGCTCCAAATCAGACCAGAGAACCCCTTGAGCAGAACAGCAATTGCAGGGGGGCAGGCTCCGATTACCTCAGGTTCCAAACACGGCGCCATTATAGAGTCAGGCAGAAATCATGCTGGCTCCTTACTGAGCAGTCCTGGCCGCCGTGGGAGTCAACCCCTCAGTGACTGGCCCTCTGCTTTGCCCTGTCCACCGGGCTGTGGCTTTCCCTGCGTCCTGCTCCGCACCCCTGACCCTCTCAGAGCTTCTGCACCAGGTCCGCCTTTACCAATATGGCGGCCGCGTTCACTGCACCTCGCTAAGCAGTCCTGGCCGCCGTGGGAGTCAACCCCTAAGTCTCTGGCCTTCTGCTTTGCCCTGTCCTCTGGGCTGTGGCTGTTCCCTACGTCCTGCTCCGCACCCCTGACCCTCTCGGAACTTCGGCACCGGTCCGCCTTTACCAATATGGCGGCCGCATTCTCTCCGGTGCCCTGGGGTCCCTCCTTCGGTTATAGGGGTCTTGGACAGGATCTCCTACCTTGTTGCGGTAATGCAGGGCACGTCAGCGCTGGGGATCTGGCGGTCGGTGCGGTCCGGTGCCCAGAGAGTCTCAGCCTTCCGCGGACTCTGCCCCTCCCCCTCTCGGATCTCGGAGGCAGGCTTCTCCGGAGAGGGGCTCCTATAGTCGGTCAGACGAGTCTGTCCGTGTCACCGCAACCATGGGGATGCCCGGAGCTCGTTTTGCCGTACCGACCGTACCTATTGCAGCCTTTGGCCGGTGCTACGGAAGGCCGACGGCAGGAGCGCGGCGATTCCGCTTCTTGCTACGCCGCCATCTTGTTGGTCTTTGTAGTTTATTTTTATGAAACTATGTTTATTGGCTGCTGTGAAATTTACAGTAAAGAAAGAGAAGCATAATCTGAAGCCTCGGGTCCTGTAATAGAATCACATTCACATTCATTGATAGTTGTCCTGGAAGCGATTCTTGTGCTGCGCATGCATCTTGATAAGTGTCTCTTCTTCGCACCTGCGCATTGAGCTTCACTTAGTTAAGTCTGTTCCTGGCCCAGACGGTCTTTGCATTTGTCCGGGAAGTGTTCCTTCTTCGGCGCAGGCGATTTGAATAAACGTCTGCCCACTGAGCCTTACGAAGTCCGGTCTACTCCTTGCTGAGGATCACATTCAGGGACACATGTCCCGGAAGTGTTTCTTGTCTGGAAATGTGGCTCCTCTCCGCGGCTGCGCACTGAGCGTTACTCACTTCTGCTCCTTGGTCAGGGACAGTCATTGACCTACGTCCAAGAAGAAATCTCTTTTGCGCGTGCGCTTTGGTTAAGTATCTGCTCAATGCGCCTGCGCACTGACCTTCAGATCTGTCATTGACACGGGCCCCGGACGTCTTCCTTCTTCCGCGCATGCGTTCAGGATAAGTATCAGCTCCCTGCGCCTGCGCCTCTCCCAGCCCAGGCTGCTGTCTGCCCAGGGTCACACGTTGCCTGTTCCCTCTCGGCGCCTCTCAGCTCCGGTCCGAGCCCGGTGCCTCTGGGACCCTCCCCCGCCTGCAACCCGCCGGGTCCGAGGAGGGGCCCTGCCCCCGGCGGTGACGTCAGGAGGAGCCATGAGAACCAGGAAGATGTCCCCGGGGGAGGCGGTGAGTGCTGGGCTCCTGGGGCCGGGGACGGGGCGCATGAGTGTCGTGGAACGGAGGTTCAATGAAATAGGAAACGAAGTGTATGATAAAGTGAAGTATTTTATTCAATAGACGAGCTCAGCTGTAAGGAAGGGGGGCGTGCCTGTCATATAAACATTTACAGAACATTCCAATGTCCATCATGACATTAACCAATAGAGAGGGAGGAGGGAAGGGGAGAAAGGAACAGGATAACAGCTAGACCTGCAACATCTGCCTTTTATCTGAATAAAGTTAACAACAATTACAATAACTCGTAATCTTTGAGGCCAGTGGGCAATTTAGATATTCTCCCACACCTGGTACAAGTACCCTCCCAACCTCCGTGACATTTACTTTTTTCTTCACTGGATGTACCAGAAGTGCTGGGATTTTGATCAGACACCCTTTCAATGATGGCACCCTTTCTATGGTACCCTCCTCGTCAAAACTCTCATCAATCTCAGTGACATCATTCCTCAAATCGTTTCTATGACTTTCCTCTTTGCCACAGATATCATCTTGTCTCTTTGTGTGGTGTTGCAACATGTTGATCATCTTCACCAGAATACATAAACAACCATGAGAATTCACTATCAAACAATTCTTTGTTTCCTACCCCCTTGAACCATAACTCTACTTGCTCTTTGTTCAAACATATTGCATCACGTTTGTTCCGCCAACCCAGAAATCTCAAACAAATGGCGCTATCAGTGACTTCTACAACCTCTTCGGGGCCATAGTACTTGGACTCTCCTTTGATCTGGCTGTCGTGTCTTCTGATGAGCGCCCGATCCCCTTTGCTAAATTTTTTGTTAACTGCTTTGTGTACTTTGTCATGATATACTTTAGCTGTGGCTTGGCTATCAACAATCTTTTGCTTGACATGAATTTGTTCATCACCTATAGCAACAGGATCAGGCAAACACAACTCAAACTCTTCTATTTTCGGCACAATCTCATTATCGCATCTTCTCCCCCTCATTAGAAAGAATGGTGAAAACCCAGTTACACTGTTTAGGGTAGTATTGTATGCAAACACTCTGTCCTGTATGAATTTTTTAACAGGAATGTTAGAAGACAAGGCCAATTGGATGCCGTCCTTAATGAAACGATTCACCCTTTCTATCTGTCCATTAGATTTTGGGGAGTATAATGGAGTTTTCTCCTGTCTAATGCCGTGAAATTTCAGGAATTCAGTCATTTTACTGGAAGTAAGTTGCTTCCCGTTGTCCGACACCAGTAAGCGTGGGCTACCTTCAACAGAGAAACATGTGTCCAAAAAGTCAATGACAGAGTCCGAGTCAATGGTTTTGACAAACCTATGGTATATCCATTTACTGTAATAGTCACTCATCACGATGAGAAATCTGGATTCTTGGTCCAACAATTGGAATGGTCCCGCCATGTCGATGGCAATCTTGTACCACAAAGAATTAGGGATGGATACCAACTGCATCTCCTGAATTCTGGGTTTCCAGTGCTTGTCGGATCTGATGCACTCAATACATTTTTCTACCAATAAGTTAACATCCATGTCCATTTGGGGCCACCAATATTGTTCTTTTAGTCTCTTTTTGGCCATAGTGGCACCTAAGTGAGTATTGTGGGCGATAGCTATCAATCTTTTTCTTAGTTTACATGGGGGAACTAATAAGTCACCCCTCAACAGAAACCCATCAACACAACTTAATTCTTCTGAAACCTGGAAGAAAGTTTTAAATTCAGGGGACAAATTACTAACAGGGGGCCACTTCTGGGACATGAAATGTTTGACCTTCAATAACACAGCATCAGATTTCATGGCTTCTAATCAGTCATTTTCTGATATGGCATTACCTGTTGCTTGGAAGCTGGATATGGCTGAGACTACACATTCAGTGTCGTCCTCATTCTGACTTTCAATATTTTCGGTGGGTAGCCTTTAAAGAAAATCTGCTCGAATATTGTCTTTTCCTGATATATGTTTAATGGAAAAATTATATTCCTGCAACTTTGCTAACAGTCTTACCAACCTAGCTGAGGCCTTACCGTTACCTCTTCCGTACCCATCAAACATGAATGTGAGCGGCTTGTGGTCGGTAACTAATTCAAATTCTTTTCTCCATATATACATTTTCAACTTGTCCACCGCCCACACACACACGCTAGAGCTTCGCTCTCAGTAGTACTGTAATTTTTCTCCGCCTCTGTTAGTCTGCGTGAAATAAACGCTACGGAGTGTACTTGTTTGTTAACTTTCTGGGTGAATACTGCGCCTATTCCTACAGAGCTGGCGTCTACAGTAATTATATTGGTTCCCTTAGTGTCGAATGGTTTTAATGTTGGAGCATCTACTATACACTTTTTGATTTCTGCAAAGGATACTTCATGTTGTACATCCCATTTGAATTGCTCACCTTTGCGTAACAGAGCTCTCAACGGTTCCACTAACTCTGCATAGTTTTCTATAAATCTTGAGTAGTACTCGCTAAGCCCTAAAAAGGACCTTAGCACATCTCTGTCTTCAGGTTTAGGGGCCTCAGAGATTGCTTTGATTAAATTCATTTTAGGTTTGATACCTTCTTGACTAATCACATGGCCTAAGTATTCCAATTCAGTTTTTAAAAATTCAAATTTTTTCTTCGAAACTGTCATACCCCTCTCTTGTAACTTACCAAGAACCTTTTCCAGAATGACATTATGTTCACTTACAGTTTCAGCATGGATGAGAATGTCATCCTGAAATTTCTGTACGCCTGTCATCTGCACAAACATATTCTCCATTAGTTTTTGGAAGACGCTAGCTGGGGACGCCAACCCAAACGGTAACCATACATATCTGTAAGCTCCAAGGGGTGTGATAAACGTGGTCAATTCTTTTGACTCATCATCAAGCCTGACTTGGTGGTATGATGATCTGAGGTCGATTAACCCCTTCCATGCTGGTGACGAACCCCAGCCGTCACGCTCTGCGGCGCTCGTGTGCTGATGACGGCTGGGGTTCATCACGGCCCCGCCCTGTTCTTTTGTTTACCGCACAGCGGCGGAAACGGCCCAGCATGGAAGTGGTTAAGGAAAAAAAAATGGAACCTGCTGTGGCTGCAAGGATTTCTTGTATTCTAGGAAGGGGAAAACAATCTACCAGAATATTCTTATTAAGCGACCTCAGATCCGCACACAGGCGGAACTCACCATTTTTTTTCTTCATCATCACTATGCCCGAAACCTATTCTGCAGAATCTGCTGGTTCGATGATTCCTTCATTAACCAATCTTTCTAGAACCAGCTTTAAATCATTCTTGACAGATAATGGGAGATACCTTACTCTATGTCTTACAGGTACTGCATATTTTTTAAGAACTATCTTATGTACAAAGCCTTTTACACAGCCTATCCTATCCTTAAACAGTGATTCATATTTACTGAGAATATTGGTTACGTTTTCATTCTTACATGTTATTGTAGAAACATTTATGCTTGGTACAAATCCCTCATCGAGTACAATGGGGTCTTCTGCCCCTGGTTTCAAGATTATTTTCAATTTCGCTAAGTCTCTCCAACCCACGATGTCCCTACCTCGTACTGCGACATATATTTTTGTATTGATACATCTGCCTTTGATATTTAAGATGTCTACAAAATACCCAAAGATATTGATGTCTGATTCGCCAAAGGCTTTTGGATTAACATCCGACTCAACCAAGTCAATCTTTGGCCAATACTGCAGAAACTTCTTGTCAGACACTATTGTAATAGGCGAACCTGAATCTGCCATAATATTTAGTTAAACTTCTCCTACAGTGGCCACACCTAGCAGGCCCTTCATGTTTTTGTATTCTTCTTCAATGGTAAGTACAATGTTAGAACACATGTTTTCGTCAAATTCTTCTACACAGCTTACTTTAGTAGGTGTACATCGCTTTTGGCCAAAGGTGCCACATACCCCCACAAAATGCCCTACCTTTAAGCATCTTGTGCACTTCTTTCCCAATGCCATGCAATTTGAGGAATCAGCCTTGTGGTTGTGAGAACCTCATCTATAACATAAAAATTGTGACATATTAGTATTAGCATGTGGCTTAAATTTGTTGCTATACACGTTTTCTCTTTTCTTTTTCTCATTTACTAAATACATATTTGAATTTTTGTTTGTGGCTCCAGTTATTTCCCTTGACCCTTCTAACGATCTTTCAATACCTTTTGCAATGTCAATAGCTTCGGATAGAGTGGGTCATTTACATGCCAATAGTCTCTCTTGAATCTTCCTTTCATAACAGTGAAAGACTAATTGGTCGCGTATATATTCATCCACTCTATCTTGATAATCACATTTCGTTGCTAAAACTCTCAACGCTGCTATGTATTCCTCCACATTCGCATTCTCGGATTGCTTTCTCATTGTGAAACGGTGTCTGCCCACCATTATATTTTCCTCCTCATCAAATTGTCTTTCCAATCTCTTAACAGCCTCCTGGAATTCATCTAATGGAATAAATTGACCTGAGGGTGGCTCATACTCAGGCAGACTATAAAAAATGTCCTGCCCTGCTACACCTAACAGCCCAATCAGAATAGCTGATTTCCTTTCTGCGTCGAATCTCTTACCATTTATGGCAATCAAATCGTTTTCAAATGCCCTGTACCAACTGCGCCATTTCATAACTGGTTTACCAGGTTCGTTTAGAAATACTGCAGGAGCATTGAAGTTCAACTCACTAGCCATGTTATCCAGATTGTAATCTGCAGTCTCTTTTTTAATAAATAGATCAATTTTGACTGGTTAACACAAACTGAGCACTTGTAATTATACACGTTCCGATGCGCTGCCTCACTGAAGAGAAACAAAATGGCGCCGCGTAGTTCACGTCGATGACGTTGCTACGTAAACAGCTGCCGTTTGACACACAGCTGAGGAGATTGGATGACAGTTGGTGCGATGTGGAAAGTATGACAGTTAAACTGTAGTGCGTCAAGAAACCTCGAATTTCCTCAAAATCTGCTATACACTGCAGGAAAACACGCAAAACTTTACTTGAGGCATAGAGTAACACGAAAACAAATATCTTGTAACTTGCCTTTTCATTTCTTGAAATCTGCCGTCGGCTCCAATTGCAGTTTTCACGTCTTCTTCGGCTTTTCCACCAACGTGAGAATTCCGGTCAGAGAATGCGGTCGATCCAAAATTTAATAGAAACAATCAAATTAAAATTGTATCAGAATATCTTAGCCAATCGAAATAAACGCACTTGCCTTGACGTTAAGGTTATGACGCTCCGAAGAAAATCCTTTCGCAAGCTCTCCTCCAGAAAACAGGTCCCGAACTCGTCGCCAAATATGTTGTGGAACGGAAGTTCAATGAAATAGGAAACGAAGTGTATAATAAAGTGAAGTATTTTATTTCAATAGACGAGGTCACGTAAGGGAAGGAACAGCTGTAAGGAAGGAAGCCAAGTGACGCAGGGGGGCGTGCCTGTCATAAATATTTACAGAACATTCCAATGTACGTCATGACATTAACCAATAGAGAGGGAGGAGGGAAGGGGAGAAAGGAAAAGGATAACAACTAGACCTGCAACAATGAACTCTCGGGGAGGGGCTCCGGGGGTCACCACTGGCCGGGGGGGCCTGTCTGCAGCGCCCAGAGGTGGGCATGTATGTCTCACCTGTGACGTGTCCAGTGACCCCTGACCCCGAGCTGCATACCCACTGCTCACTGTAGCAGCACACCCGAGGGGCGGCAGGAGACACACCCGAGGGGCAGCAGGAGACACACCCGAGGGGCAGCAGGAGACACACCCGAGGGGCAGCAGGAGACACACCCGAGGGGGAGCAGGAGACACACCCGAGGGGGAGCAGGAGACACACCCGAGGGGGAGCAGGAGACACACCTGAGGGGGAGCAGGAGACACACCTGAGGGGGAGCAGGAGACACACCTGAGGGGGAGCAGGAGACACACCGGAGAGGGAGCAGGAGACACACCGGGGAGGGAGCAGGAGACACACCCGAGGGGGGGGGGGCAGGAGACACACCCGAGGGGGGGGGGGCAGGAGACACACCTGAGGGGGGGGGGGTAGGAGACACACCCGAGGGGGGGGTAGGAGACACACCCGAGGGGGGGGGTAGGAGACACACCCGAGAGGGAGCAGGAGACACACCCGAGAGGGAGCAGGAGACACACCCGAGAGGGAGCAGGAGACACACCCGAGGGAGAGCAGGAGACACACCAGGAGGGGGAGCAGGAGACACACCCGATGGGGGGCAGGAGACACACCCGATGGGGGGCAGGAAACACACCCGATGGGGGGCAGGAGACACACCCGAGGGGGAGCAGGAGACACACCCGAGGGGGAGCAGGAGACCACCCGAGGGGGAGCAGGAGACACACCCGAGGGGGAGCAGGAGACACACCCGAGGGGGAGCTGGAGACACACCCGAGGGGGAGCTGGAGACACACCCGAGGGATGGGGAGCAGGAGACACACCCGAGGGGGGGGTAGGAGACACACCCGAGGGGGGGTAGGAGGCACACCCGAGGGGGGGGTAGGAGGCACACCCGAGGGGGGGGTAGGAGACACACCCGAGAGGGAGCAGGAGACACACCCGAGAGGGAGCAGGAGACACACCCGAGAGGGAGCAGGAGACACACCCGAGAGGGAGCAGTAGACAAACCCGAGTGGGAGCAGGAGACACACCCGAGCGGGAGGAGACACACCCGAGGGGGAGGGCAGGAGACACAACCGAGGGAGAGCAGGAGACACACCCAAGGGGGAGCAGGAGACACACCCGAGGGGGAGCAGGAGACACACCCGATGGGGGGCAGGAAACACTCCCGATGGGGGGCAGGAAATACACCCGATGGGGGGCAGGAGACACACCATGGGGGGGCAGGAGACACACCCGATGGGGGGGGCAGGAGACACACCCGATGGGGGGCAGGAGACGCACCCGAGGGAGAGCAGGAGAAGCACCCGAGGGGGGGAGGGGCAGGAGACACACCCGAGGGGGGGGGCAGGAGAGACACACCCAAGGTGGAGCAGGAGACACACCCGAGGTGGAGCAGGAGACACACCCGAGGTGGAGCAGGAGACACACCCGAGGTGGAGCAGGAGACACACCCGAGGTGGAGCAGGAGACCCACCCGGGGGGGAGCAGGAGACACACCCGAGGGGGAGCAGGAGACACACCCGAGGGGGAGCAGGAGACACACCCGATGGGGGGCAGGAGACACACCCGATGGGGGGCAGGAGACACACCCGATGGGGGGCAGGAGACACACCCGATGGGGGGCAGGAGACACACCCGATGGGGGGCAGGAGACACACCATGGGGGGGGCAGGAGACACACCATGGGGGGGCAGGAGACACACCCGAGGGAGAGCAGGAGAAGCACCCGAGGGGGGGGCAGGAGACACACCCGAGGGGGGGGGCAGGAGAGACACACCCAAGGTGGAGCAGGAGACACACCCGAGGTGGAGCAGGAGACACACCCGAGGTGGAGCAGGAGACACACCCGAGGTGGAGCAGGAGACACACCCGAGGGGGGGCAGGAGACACACCCTAGGGGGGGCAGGAGACACACCCTAGGGGGGGCAGGAGACACACCCGAGGGGGGGCAGGAGACACACCCGAGGGGGAGCAGGAGACACACCCGAGGGAGCAAGAGACCCACCTGAGGGTTTGAGAGCGAGCAGGAGACTCACCCGAGGGGGAGCAGGAGACTCACCCGAGGGGGAGCAGGAGACTCACCCGAGGGGGAGGATAGAGACTCACCCGAGGGGGAGGATAGAGACTCACCCGAGGGGGAGCAGGAGACACACCCGAGGGGGAGCAGGAGACACACCCGAGGGGGAGCAGGAGACACACCCGAGAGAGAGCAGGAGACACACCTGAGATAGAGCAGGAGACACACCTGAGGGCCCGGGAGTGAGCAGGCGACACACCTGAGGGCCCGAGAGGGAGCAGGGGACACACCTGAGGGCGCGAGAGGGAGCAGGGGACACACCTGAGGGCCCGAGAGGGAGCAGGGAACACACCTCATACCTATCAAAGTAAACAGAGCTGGTTATCAAGTCTCCCCATTTTAGTTAGTTTAAGCTTGGGGAAATATCTCCTGTGGAGCACCTTGAGCTGCACAAATCGCAATCTAGAGGATATCGCCACTAATCGTGGGGACTCTAGTGCTTCCTGCCAATCCGTATTGTCTAACTCCCCAATATTTATCTGCCATTTATCACGGAGTCTCACTGTGCGGTCTGTTTGATTATTAATTAATTGCTGGTAGGTTAGAGAGTTAGCCCTCCGGTCAATACGTTCCATAAGTAACCTAGACTCCAGTGATGTAGCCTCAGGGAGGGGAGTACTTACATTTAGTATATTGATGGTAAAGCAAGAGAGACCGTACATATCGCCTGTTGGATGTACATCTATACACATGTTTAATGCTATTGTTGCATGCTCTAATGTGACTCCAAAGTTTGCGTTCTTCCTATAAGTTCTGGTCTGTAACCTACCAGTGTAGTTGCTTAACCAATAACTAAGTCAAACTGGGGTTGGATAGCAGGGATTGGGTTGAGCCCAAGTGGGTGCATTTTACGTGGAGGGTGTTATGTCGTTGGCATGATGAAATTGGGTGTGTGGGGAATGTGGCGGTCTCTTCGGGGGTATTCGGATTTCCTGATGTCTCTGTGGATCTCTCTGGGTTCCGTGATGGCTGGGGGTTCAGGTGGGCCTATTATTCATGAGGATTCTTAGTCTCACAAACTCTGTTCAAATGTCACCACTATGGTCATCCTTGGCCAACAGGCACACATTACCATGACATATCTAGGTAGAACCCCTGAAGGGTACCTTTTGGGTATGTAAGTCTCACATTTTCGCGGGGCAAACCATAGGAGAAAAAGCTTCCAATCCATCAATCAGGTGTTTGTTAAGCACGACTACTCACCCGTAGAGGGGGTCACATGTTCCAGTCCATCAAGCAGGGGCTCTTTCGAAGAGCCAGGTTTTGAGGTTTCTTGCGAAGATGGGGAGCAATGTTGTCTGTCTGAGGTGGAGAGGAAGGTCGTTCAGTCGCTGATGTCCCTGCCTGCAGACACTCCAGCACTCAGTGGTCTGATATCCATTGCAAGTTGTCCAGATCGAAACTAAGACATGGTCTTTTGTTCTCTTCCATCATGAAATGGAGTTGGCTCTTTCCTAGGGAGATTCTTGGCTATACACCTACATACATGCTAGGTACACTTAAGTACATCTAGTTAGGGTTTGCATCGTAGAAGTACTCCTGATTACTGCTGTGTATCTATATACCTGCATATATTCATTGTTTTAGCTCCATGGTAGAATTCTACTTTTTATTTACTCTGTTGGTGCTTATAACCATATACATCTGTTTCTGTCCAATTGTTGTTGCAGCACACATATTTTATACTGGAATGACTAGTTCATGAAATACTGAGTGACTGAGCGAAAAGTACTATACTGTTTCCACGATCCCTGATAAGGCAGGGTTGTTATGTTCGATAGTTGCCAGAAACTATTCGCTACTTGGTAAGGCTGTGGGGCTTATAGTAGCACTGAGAGCTAGCTGGTCTACAGATTAACATATCCTTTGGGGGTGTCTGGAATTAGTATTGACACCAATCCCTTAGTTTATGTTGTCTAAAACATGCAGATCCTAGATAGATTTGTAGGAACTACACTACACAACCAGGGGTCGACAAATGTACTCGACCGCTCGCAAATGCGAGTGAATTTCATGAAGGGCGAGTCAGTTTCAAAGCCTACTTGACCGGCCTGGCGAGTGCTATCTGGCACTGCAGTAGCAGGTGAAGGCTCTAGGGGGCAGCATCACGGCGGCGGCAACGACGGCATTCTGCACGCACCACCTAGCATAGTGGTGGTGGTGCGGTGCGCGGTGAAGGTTCTAGGGGGCAGCATGCACGCACCACCTAACTTAGTGGAATCTAAACGGCCTTAATAATAAAGCAGCGGACACCGACTTCCTACAATACTTGAAATTATTTGACATCATTCTCTTCCAGGAGACATGGCTGGAGGAGCCGGTCCATCTAGAGGGCTATACCTGCCATCATTCCCCAGCCATAAGAAGAAGTAAGTTCGGTCGGTTGGCAGGTGGCCTAGCAACTTACACTAAAATCTCAACTGTTGGCAATGTACAGGTGCTCACCTCCAACTCTCCATCCATAAATACTGTCGAGTTGGTATTAAATCTTGGGGGTAACAAGAAAGAGGTCCAGCTGATCAACACCTACATTAATCCAAAAAAGAAAAAACAAGAGGCAAAGCGTTTAACGGACTATTTACATCATGTCCTGACAACACAAACTACACCCTACCTAATTGTTTCTGGTGACTTCAACCAATGTATTCTAGGGTCATCCCTGAACAGTGAAATTCAGACCCAGTCCTACCATTGGAACATCCCAAACCAAACTTGGAGCAGCCAAGGGAAAACCGCCAAGTCGGCAAAGGTCCTGTTGGAAGACTTAGAACATATGGGCTTGAGGGTCCTAAATGGAAGATTCCCTGAAGACTCTCCACCCACGGCCACGTTCAACTCAGGCTACGTATCCTCGATAATTGACTATACGCTGGTCTCTCTTCCTCTTTTCCATAACATTTTGGGCTTCAATCTAGGGGACAAGGGAGACAGTGACCATCGCCCTCAGGAAGTCTCTCTTTGTGCCCCCCCGGACCTGATACTTCTAAATCCAACAGGCCCACATGCCAGCCACACCATAGACTTTAAACGGATCAAAACCTCAGTCGTCAATACGCCTGAGGTATTACAAGCTGCCAAACACCAACTAAAAAGCATAAACTACCCCACAGGCGATCCTGTAGCAGGCTGGGAACAATTTACGGCCGATTTTGCAAACCAATATTCATCTATCGTACGGCACAGCTCATCTGCTGGCTCCGGTGCCCTAACGAGGATCTCAAGTTCCCAGAAATCAGCCCTAAAAACCCACAAAAAAGAGATTAACAGACAGCTAAGAACGCTAAGAAAAAACCCGGGGGACAAGGTCCTTCTTGCAAAACTTCAGAAGGTTCGGACGGACCTTAAAAAACTGAAATGGAGAGTCAAAAGATCTAACGAAGAGGACCTCTGGGCAAAACTTCATCATGACTCAAAGGGCAACAACAGCTCCCAGTTTTGGTCAACAATAAACAAAATTATAAATCCAAAAAACAGCGGAATAACATCCTATATCACCAAATCTTCATGGGAATCCTTCTTAGACTCGCATTTCAACCAGCAGGTTGCCACCACAAGTAAGCCCCAGGGAGTCCTAGAGGGCCAACCGTCACAAACAATAAAAACTTGGTTAGAATTCGAATCTGGAATCTCCGCGGCTCTGGTTAAGCTAATTGCGAAGGGAAGGAAGGACGGTGCAGCAGGGCCAAACGGGATTCCTCCGGCCCTCTTCAAACTTGAGCCAGAATACTGGGCAAAAACGCTGACCTCTCTTTACATATCTGTGAGTCGATTTAGAACTCTTCCTGCCTCATGGAGGGGTTCAATCATTTCACCAATTTATAAAGCGGGGGATAGAACGCTGCCAAAAAATTATCGGCTGATAGCACTCCTGGACATCGAGGCCAAATATTTTGCGGGGCTCCTGCTGACTCACCTGTGCGAATGGGCAACACACCACAACATAATTCCTTCGAGTCAAACTGGGTTCAGCAGAGAAACGGGAACTACGACAAACTTGCTGGCAATTTCGCAACTTATCGACAAAGAGAGGGTGAATAAACAGGCTCTTCACCTTTGCTTCGTCGACTTTAAGGCGGCGTTTGATAACGTTAACCGGGGTCTCCTCTGGAGAAAATTGGCCTCCTGGGGGATCCCCGACCCCCTTCTGCACTCTTTGATCGAACTGCATACCAATACGTGGTTCCAGGTAAAACTCGGCAACGGCACACACCTCTCCAGGCGCATCCCGACCACTAACGGCCTAAAGCAAGGGTGCGTTTTAGCACCGACCCTCTTCAACTTATTTACAGCCGACTTACCACCCGCCCTAGAAATCTGCAATGGGCACGCCCCACGCTTGGGAGGTAAAGCGTTGCCCAGTATATCTTACGCAGACGACGTGGTCCTGGTCAGCCACACCAAAATAGGTCTCCAAAACCTCATCAACGCACTGCAAGGATATGCCGAAGCGAACCTGTTGGAAATAAATCTTGACAAGACCAAAGTTCTGTCTATAAATGGGAACAAAAAGCTGCATACTTGGTTCCTTGGAACAAAGGTTGTCGCAAACTGTCTAGAATATAAATACCTGGGAATATTGTTTGACAAAGGAGGTCGCTTCTCGAACCAATTAGAGGGAATCAGGAGGAAAGGGATGCTGATAGCGACCACGCTCAAACAGCTAAAGTCTAATCTAAATGGTCCTACTCTACTCCCACTGCTCCGTGTGGTACAAGTTAAGCTAGAGTCATCTATTACATACGGCAGTGAGGCTCTAAAAGGCAAAGACGCGAAACTGCTGGACACAACAATTGCAAAGGCTTATCGACTTCTCTTTAACCTGCCAACCTACACCTCACAGGCCCAGATCCGACTAGAGTTTGGACTGACCTCCCAAAACCTTGCGAGGAGAGGCGCGTACATAAAGTGCTGGCAGAAAATCAAGAACTCGCCAGAAAATTCACTTAACCATCTGCTATGGCTAGACTTAAGCAGCTCTCTTCAATTGCCGGCAAAAACTTTCTTAGAGGAATCCCTGACTGTCACAGGTCTCAAAGAACTATGGGAAACTCCTTTACCGCATGTGCAGTTCAAGCGTGTTGTAAACAAGAGCATAAAAAGTCAATCGCACTTGGAAGATAAAGCGACTTTTTCACAAAGGCGACACGCTTGGATGACTCTGGCCACATATAAATCGCCTGGGCGACAGGCATATTTTAGTCTGGGGTACGGCAGGAAATCAAAAGAAGCCTTTTTAAAATACAGGCTAGGAATTTTACCCTCTATTCCACATCTGCAACCATGGTTGAGAAGGGACTGTGGGACAAAATGCAGGCTGTGTGGGGCAGAAAATGAAGATCTCGAACACCTATTATGTATCTGCCCAAGGCTGAAAGAGGAAAGAGTAGCCCTGTTAAAAACTGCCTTCAACGAACAAAAAATCCGCACATGTAGACAAGCGGTTCTTGCTTGTTTTGACCCAGGCCTTCCCCCACTAAACGGGAAGTTGGTAAAATTCTTGAAATGTCTGGAACTGAAACTAAAAAATCTGGCAGAGAGCACAAGACTGGACTAGTTGAAAATGGCCAAGACTTTACACCATGACCACATACCCGTATCAAAACGTTTTTATTAAGTTCTCTTGTTTTAAAAAAATAATATATTTTTCTTTACAATCTTCTATCTGAATGCATGAACTATCAATGTACTTTTGTAATGGTTTTAATTAACCTAAAAACAATAAAAATACTTACTTACTTACTTACCTAACTTAGTGGTGGTGGTGTGGTGCGCTGCCTATTGTTTCTGTGGGTCCCAGGGCCGTCAATCACATAGCGCGCGAAAGCGCGACCAATGACGGCCCTGGACTGCTGTGCTGCTTAAAGTGCAGCAGTGCGCCACGGAGAAGTGGGCGAAACTGCGATGAATGAAGACGAGACGGAAGACAATGAACATGAGAAAAAGGACCGAGGCTGAACGGGAGCCACCCGGCTGTCTGTATGTCTCCGAGAGCTGCGCTGTTGAACACGCGTGCGAGTGCAGGTGAGAGGTGGACATGTGACAGCCTCCACTGGGGAGGCGCTGGGATGTCAACTCCTGACATCCTGCAGACCTGCCCTGTGACAGCTGCAGATCAAGATCAAGTCGAAGAGGAGGGCGGGGGCAAAGAGACAGAGAACTGGAGGGCAGGTGCTCGAGGATGCACGCGGGGGAGGCCTAGCTATTGACACATCCTCACTGAGCTCCGAGACTCCCTGTTCGCCAGGCAGCCCCCAGCCCCCAAAGCGAAAATCTCACAAACACGAGATGAAATGGCACACGGGGATTGACCTGTGGGGCCACGTGTTAGGTTCTTGGTGTGACGTTGCTTTCTACAAATGCTGCTGTAGCAACCACCAACTTTGTTGCAAATCTCAGCAGAGAGGCCAGTGTCTGGATGGGAATGTGTCGAGAACTCTGTGTCACTCCTTTTGTGATTAGCTGGCACTCGTGGGTTGGTGAGAGGCTGACTCTGCTGGGCAGTGTGAAGAACTGGCACACGTGTACAGGGCCACAGGTTGACCTGTTGTGGCAGTGTGCAGAGGAGTTTGTAAGGGGGTGACACCGGAGGGCTGAGTGAGAGGATGACACTGACAAGCGCTGTGATAGGCGGGCAGAGATGGGCAGCAGCCGCACACGCAGAGGCCGCGAGGCTGTGCTTTGCTGCTCAATAGAGATTTGCCTTCAGGCTGGGCAGCAGGTTTCAGATTTCAGGATTCCCATCATTTGCTTTTAGATTTACCAACAGTCCAAACTCTCAGGTTTTTTTACGTTCTATGATTTGGACCTCTGCTGTGTGCCGAGCCTCCCCCATGGAGTCTCGCCCGCTGTAAGATCTGTTGCATTGAACTATGATATGGAATCTATAGAGCCCACCTGTTAACATAAGGTCAGCTTCCCCTGTACAGCGTGGGGTTAATGTGCTCTGGGCAGGTTGAAGGGGGCACTGTCAGAGTGTGTGTGAGCCCTGGTGTTTGTGTGCATTAGGGTGAATGGTGGAGTGTCTACTGTGCTTTGCTGTACGGCAGCGGTTCCCAATGTGTGCGCCGTCAGAACTATCCAGGGGCGCCGCAAACAGATGCAATTTTTTTTTTATAATTGCATTAAATGTAGATTGTTTTACCATAGCAGCCCATTCTAACAACCTCACGGGGGTGCTGGTGACCACACTATCATCTCCTGACGGTCACATCCTTTCTGATTCATCCGGGCTTGTATTACGTTTTCTCCTGAATTCACCGGTGTAACTAACCTTGTAGGTAGGGACCACCCTCCATACCTGCTGTGAGACATTTCTCACACTGATCCAAACGGCCACGGCTTCCTGACAGTCTTTGAAGTGAAAATAAATGAAACTTAATTGTACCCCGGGACAATGACCTAACAGTGAATGTGTCCCCAGCCCTCCAGCAAAACACACTTTGAATGATCTACAAGGATAGCCTTGTGAAGAAAAGACTTGGGCAAAGTGGGGCCAATACTGTGACAATAAATAGTCTAACATTTACCTGTGCCCATAATCGTTTCAAATAACAGAAAGACTGCCATTATCGGTTTTCTGTCTGTGATCGCTCTTTATTTAAATGTATGTTCAGAGGTTTCATTTTGCATCGATCTATTTATTTTATTTCCATTCTTAGCTGTCTCTATTTTTAACTAAATTTCTGAAAAAAATCAAAATATTCAAGTTTTAATTATGTCACTACTTTGCAAAAGATGTTTTATGACACACAGATTCCGCAGGTGCGTTCCTTTCTTTTTACCATCCTCGTTACCGGGGCTGTGGAGGGACACCAAAGCAGAGCGAGAAAGGAATCAGGCGACTGGCGGGGCTCTGAAATCAAGAGCCAACTCTTTTTGTTACATCTCTCTGAGCTCATGTCATGACGTTATGATGCGTGTGATATAATCAGGAGTTACAGGGGATCAGCTTTTGTTTGCATGCTTGTTACTTCACTTTTACTTCTTGTCTGGCCTAAAAACAAGCACTGGGGACTTTAAAGGGACAAGAGAGGAGAGAGGGGGCACGGTCACATCCAAGAGGGAGCCTGAAGTGAGCAGCACTTTGGCACCCTGATAGAAGCTTCTGTGAATTGCTGTGTGCAACTTTGTGACGAGAATCTATACAAAGTACACCCACCTTCTTTGACCTGAAAGATAAATTGACATTTTAGGCCAATTTTACATCGCCGTTATATGACAAAACTGTTAGAGGAGGTAGAGACATCACAGTTGCAATCATTTGTGCAATCTGTCAAGTAGGTGGATAATCCTCAGGCTGGCTTCAGGCTCAAAAAGAGCTCTATTTCGGCATCATATGTATTTTGCTGTAGAATGACCAGGACAGTATTCTTACAGTGGTTCTCCTGCATTGGTTGATCTATTGGACTGCATCTCACCCCCCAAGCTAGGTCAACACCTGGCACTGCCAGGGCTAATTGAGAACACACGGGCAGTATTTTGTGATGATTGCTTAGTTGGCATCTATCTGTTCTTCATTCATATCATTCACTAGCCTGCAGTGTGGAGTCCCTCAGAGTTCTGCTCCCGCCCCACACTATTTAATACTATCCTCACACACCCATACCTGTTCTTAAACCATTGTGACTTTTTCCCCATAACTATGGTGATGACACTTCACTCTCGATCCACTGCCACCTGTCTGTGGTGCTTCTCCAGACTCCATGCTATCACCAGTGGTGTTTAGCTCCTGTATGACTCCTCACACAGTGGTCCTAAACTCCACAGGTTTATGATATCATATGTATGCTGCTGACTCCCATTACATCTCAAGCTCAAGATTCATGAGAATCCTGAACACTCACTGAAAGTTTCACACTGTCCATCGCAGGTTAGTCGTTGGGGCAGAGAGAGTGGTTATGCATGAGTAGTGAGAAACCACAAGTCCTGCTGCTGGGGTTGGTATCTCTGACCTACAGATCTTTCTTCTGGCCTGAGTTCCTGCCCCCATCCCCTCTGCCATTGATAGAAGTCTGCAATTTTGTGTATAATGGTCGATGGCGAATCTCTCCTTTGTATCTGAAATCAAAGCGGTCTCTACTAGCATCTACTAAAAGGAGTACTTTGATTCTGATACCTCTCCCAGAGTATTTTAATCACCCTCGCAGTGGTGATCTCCTAGATGCACCAACATCTGTGAATGTGCACACTGCTGGCTCTGTGGGGCCTTCAGGCAAGAGGGAAGCCGTATGATTATATTACCTTCATTTTCAAGGAGAAAAATTGAAGTAATCTATAGGCGGGGCTTACATCCCCCACTTGCTGAAAAAAAGTAACATAATGGGGAGCCACGACCAATGGCCAATAGCTCAAGGGAGCCACGGGTCAAAAAGGTTTGGGAACCACTGCTGTACGGGGACAGCAGATCCCGTCATTCAGGAAGGTAGACACATCCCTGGCATCCCTGGAGGTGGACAAAGGCTCCTGTGAGAAGAGGAAGGGATACAGTTACACCCTTTAAAATGTAGGGTCAGTTTCTGTCCTGTTTCTGCTTCATTCTTGCCTAGAGGTTCTACAGCAGACAGCTTTATGTAGCAGCTGGGTGGGAGGGTCTCCTCTCACCCATGCCTTTCTGCGGGGTTCCACGTCAGGGGACACCACGACGCACCTCCTAATCCTGCTGAATTTGAGTAACAACGATCAATTTGTGGGTCGAGTGCATTGCTGTTAGGTCGAGTAGAAAAGTCTTCTTACTCGACCTGCAGGTCAAGTAAGATTTTTTAGATTTGTCGAGCCCTGACAACTTGTGAAATAAAAATACTTTCTACAGTTACACCGAGAGAATTACATTATGAGAAAAGCACAATGGTATAATTAAAACCAATCCGTCCTTCCCTAAATCTGCCCCCATGTACTTCTCTGCAGTAAAATGCTCTGGCCAGACGTTCTTTAGGTGCCATGCCCAGAATATGCAAAATTCTGTGCCGCCACATCATGTGTGGGGGGATTTTATCGGTGGCCCATTGGGAGAGTACTACTTGAAGTGCTGCTCCCAATGCCAAACTAACTAACTTTGAAATTTCAGAGAAAGTGACTTTGAGTTGGGGAGCCCAAATAGGACATGAGATAGAAGCATGGGAGCTGTGTGTCTAGGTGCGTGTTGGTGTCCTTCAGGACTGCGGCCTAATATCTAGTGAGTTTCAGGCATGTCCATATAAGGACATGCGCTATAGGGAAAGGTCGGATGCGGGATGGTAAGTTCCACTCCAGCAATACAACTGCACAATCTCTAGGAGATCGAATCACACAGCTGGCAGAACTAAAAGCTTTATACTAGCACTTCAGTATACAGATCGGGAATTCCTCACACTGACTGTGTGCGTTTCATTTTACTGTGCGGAGTCTTACAATGAATACCTTCACTACTGGGGACAGAATGGGTTTAGAGACACCAAGGATGGCACAAGAAAACACAAATTGTTATGGGAACAAGAGGCAAAGCTGAAACCATGCCTGCCACGGGCTCAAGTTATTCACACCTTGAGTCATCAGCATGTTGGCATACACGTTGAAGGGAATTCACTCGCTGATATAGCCGCCAAGGCGACAGTGAGAGCTGCTGCCATTGCCGCAATCACTCGTTCACACACGAGAATAGACAGAGA
Organism: Lissotriton vulgaris; assembly: GCF_964263255.1. NCBI lineage: Eukaryota > Metazoa > Chordata > Amphibia > Caudata > Salamandridae > Lissotriton > Lissotriton vulgaris. Next base: position 10,661,134 of record NC_141695.1, read on the forward strand.
TATTCTAGTAGCTATCAATGCCTCAAATAACTGCTCACCCGTCCTTCCAAAAGGCTTTCCACTCAAGTACTCCTGCAAGTTAGAAGCACATAACACACCGTATACCCAAATTCCGGAGCGGGGGATAGAGTAATATCAAACAAAGATCGCAGATTAGGTTTAATACTAGCTGCACACGAGGGTCTGGGCTCAACACACGCAGGAGCGCTGCAACAATTTCATTATTGAAGCAACGTTACTGGGGGTCGGGCTGACAAAACAAACTAAAAACTATGTACTGACATGCAATATTTGCCAGCAGATAAAGGTTTCCACCATTCACAAGCCACCACAAACACCATTACTGATTTCAGACAGACCTCTTGCACGTGTCTATTTGGACCACTGCAGCCCCTTAAATTCAGACGGGCTTACAAGCGCATCTTGGCAGTAAATTCATTCTCTGGATTCCTATGGGTTTGGCCCCAGCGCTCGGTTGACGCTCGAGCTGTTTTAAAGGATATAAAGGTACATACACAATTGGCACGTTACATTTCGACCGTGGTCCTGCGGTTAGCTCAAGGACTTACAAGGAAGCCATGGAAAGTATGGGCGTAGTCTTGCGGCACTCCTCTCCCTACCATCTCAATGGAAATTCGGTGGTGGAGAGGAAAAACCAGGACCTTAAAGCAATCCTTAACAGCAAGGGTATTAGGCACAGGCGGTATATGGGTCAATCACCTATATGGGGTCCAGAGGGCCCTCAACAATATGCAAAAAATTCCTTGGCAAGCCGTCCCCCTTATAAAATCCTGTTTGGGACAAGAATGTAGGTACCTGATCTTGATTGTGCTAGCACAGTAGCGGAAGCAAAACCATTTGAACTGAATGACCCTGTGGCTGTTTTACAGGAACTCCATAAATAACAAGTGTTACAAAGCAACGTGCAAGTCAAATGCACTGCCACTGGGGAAGTGAAACCAGTTCCAACACGACCTGCCTGAGTTCAGCAGATTGCAGACCTGGACAGGGAAAAGATCGTGGACAGAGGAGAGTTTGGGCCATCTTACAGAACAGCTGTACCTGTCCTAGCGGTAGTGGGAACAAGAACAGTACTTTTTAATTTTTTTTATTTATTTATTTATTTTTTTACTTCTTCCGCCTCTTGCCAGCAAAAAAGAAAAAAAGATTTGTCTCCATTGATCTGATCTAACCACACCATGTGGCCGATTCTCAACAGTAGGCCGCGTGGGGTCCTGAGTAGCCGCAGATCTCCTCATGCTACTACACAGAGAGTTCAGGTGGAAAGACTGGTAACCTTTCAAGACTCCGCAACACAGAGTGATGGATCAACGAATAGATGAGTACAAATCACACCAGCTGAAATTGAAAAACATCTAGAAGAAATGAAAATGCAAGTTGTAATTCGGACCAACAATGATGTCTACATTAATGTGCCTTTAAACGACACATCTACCAGTTCTACAAAACCTGCTGAGCTACCACAGATAGATCGAACTGCATCTGGTTACTTCATCAACTTTGATGATTTCTCTTCAGAGCCAAGTGAGTCTGATCAAACACCGCCCATTTTCAAAGAAATTAAACATTTTGCCAATTCTATCTTCTGCTCAAAAAGACTTAGAGCATCCTTTGATCCCACTCCTGAGGCGGAAGCCGGGAGCTGGAGGTACGCATAGCACCTATGTTTTTAAAAACTTTGAATGTCATTTCTCTTTGTGTAAATTTTAAAAAGGAAACGAAGCATACCTCATTGATTGCATCTTGAGGCTGAAGCCATTTGTCACATAGCGCACAGCCGATCTGAACGCTGTTGCCCTCACTGCTACTCTAGCGGCCGCCATCGCCGCCGGGCTCGCAGGCCAAGCCCCCCGAGGCCACGCCCCCCCCTACTACGTTAAATATGTGCTTAGAGAGGGAGCGCCGTTTGCGCGCCATTTGCGCACCTAAGGCAAGCCCGTCTGCGCCCGTCCGCGCCAAGATCACGCCAGGCGCAGGTAGCTCTGGACAGGAACCCTCCACTATAAGGTACCAGCCCGACACTCTTCATAGTCTACGCATAGAAGACAGTTGTACTTGTAAGGTAGAAATGAGCAACATCAAAGGGCCCTTTAGCTGCAAGCTCTGCAGGTGGAGCACATCTGGGTCCCCAGCCACTACGATGGACCCCCTAATCGAATTAATCAACGATATGCCACTTTTTAAAGGAGGGCTGATCAACGCTCGCTCCATGTGCAACCACAGCCAAGATATCAAGGATCTTATCCTCGATCTAGATCTTGACTGCCTCTTCATTACCGAAACCTGGCTCACTGATAACAGTAATCCAGACCTAGCCATTGCCCTCCCTCAAGGCTATACCATTCTCAGGCAGGACAGGCTGAAGGGGAGAGGCGGGGGAGTTGCATTGGTGTTAAGAAACCACCTTAAATGCCATACATTCAACTTAGACCCCCTCAAAGGTACAGAAGGACTCCGCTTTTCCATCAAACTGAACGAGACCTCCTCCTTCTCAGGAGGATTAATTTACCGCCCCCGGGCAGTGCAACCAGATTCCTTGATTCTCTTAGTGACTCCCTAGGTCAGCTCCTCATTCGATACCCACACTTTACGCTCCTAGGCGACTTTAATCTGCACCTCTACTCCACAGCAGATCCTCAGGCTCTTAATTTCCGTCAGACCCTAGAAATTTTTAATCTTCAACAAATGGTTACACAGCCCACCCACCAAGCGGGACATATACTAGATGGGGTATGTACGAACTTTCCCCTCCTTGAAACGAAATCTCCTGTCCCTCTCATCTGGACCGACCATAGCTTGATCCCGTTCTGCATCAAAGTCCCACGCCCACAGATCTCAATCAAACCAAATCCACCTTCTGACAACTACGTCAACTGGAAAAAGGTAGAGGAAAATTTTAAGCTAAAACCTATCACCCAGACTCAGACTCTCAGTATGACGGGTAACGTAGAACACGACTCAGATCTCTTCCAAAGCTGGATACAACAAGAGATTAAAGTACGTGCACCTCCCAAACGTTCCCGAAGAAGGGAGGCAAGATGCAAGACAAATGCCCCCTGGTTTACCCCAGATTTAGCTAAAACCCATCTATTATGCAAAAAAGCGAACGCAACTGGCGCAAAACTTACAACACGGCAGACAGAAACTCCTACATCCAGCTGAGGAAGACTTATCATACCAACATAAAAACTGCCAAGAAAGATTTCTATAACAATGCCATCAAAGAATCTAAACAAAAACAAAAAACCTTGTTTTCAATAGTTAAGTCTTTTACCCATCCCAGAGCGTTACAGCCAGAAATACCTCCATCCCAAGAATTCTGCAATCAAATAGCTGAAACTTCTTTGAGGAGAAAATTGTCTCTATACAGAAAAATTTTCCCATACAACAAGTCTCTCATGCTGCTACCCTCTCCAATCAGGGAGAAATTATAATTGGAAGTCTGAAAACCTTCACTCCGGTTAGTCTACCCCTAACTCGTGAAGTAATCCTAGCCTGTAAGTCAGGAGCACCCTCAGACCCCTGCCCCCCTAGAATCCTACATCAGTTAATTGATGTGGTGAATCCAATTATAAATAAGATCGTAAACTCCTCCCTCAATACAGGCATTGTTCCACGAGAATGGAAACAAGGAATCGTTAAATCTCTGATGAAGAAACATAATAAACCTCCTTCAGACCTCTCCAATCTACGCCCAATATCTCTTCTCCCAGTCTTGGGAAAAATCACAGAACAACTGGTCTATAGAGAACTAAAAAGCCACATAGAGAAATAAAACGTCCTCCACCCCCAACAATCAGGATTTCGCCCTCACCACTCCACTGAAACAGCATTAATTCAACTGACAGACTCTATAAAGCTGCTTCAGGATCAAAGAAAGAACACCGTACTGATTCTGCTGGACCTCACAGCGGCGTTCGACACCATCTCCCACTCGATACTGCTGGGCATATTAAAAGACATTGGTATTTCAGACACGGTTCTCGCATGGATAACATCCTTCCTAACAGACAGATCCCAAACCATTGCTTTGGGCCCTTTCCTTTCCAAAGAGAAGAAAGTTCGCTCTGGAGTCCCCCAGGGATCCATCCTGAGTCCTCTACTTTTTAACGTCTACCTAATCCCACTCATCTCTCTGATTGAATCATTCGGCATACTCGTAACTTCGTATGCCGATGACACTCAACTCATTGTGCACTAGAGGAAAACTCTACCAATGCCGAACTCAATCTTAAAAACTGTCTGACGGAAGTTTTCCACTGGATGGAAGTAAATCACCTTAAATGTAACGCCAGCAAGACAGAAATCCTCCCAATGGGAAAAAATGTCAATTTCTGTCCCAGCCTGTGGTGGCCAGAGGGCTCCACCACTCCTCCCCAGACCGTAGCGACAGCAAGGAATCTCTGAGTCCTGTTCGACACCGAGCTATCTTTTGACCAACACGTCAGGAAAGTTGCTGGATGCTGCTTTGGCATCATTAAATCTCTTTAAAAATTCTTCGACTTCCTGCCCACTGACTCAAGAAAGACGGTAGCAGTGGCTCTTATCCTCGCCCGCCTAGACTACTGCAATAGTCTGATGGCAGGAGTTAAAACATCTACACTAAAAAAACTGCAAAGTGTACAATACTCAGCAGCCAGACTAGTTCTAAAATTGCCCAGGAAATCCTCAGCATCTGCTGCTTTAAAAACTCTTCATTGGCTGCCTCTGCATAAAAGAATACTCTTTAAAATTTTAATCACTGCATTTCGGGCATTCCACTGCACAGGCCCTAAATATCTCAGCAGACGCTACCCCCACTACAACCCTCCCAGGACTTTACGATCCTCTAACGACAATCAAATAAAGACAGCTAGGTTTAACCTCAAAACCAAAGGGGGCAAAACCTTGACTTATCTGTCTTCCAGAGCTTGGAACGCCATGCCTAAAAACCTCAGGTCCCTTACTCTAGAATCCCAGTTCAGGAAGCAACTAATCGTGGGGACTCTAGTGCTTCCTGCCAATCCGTATCGTCTAACTCCCCAATATGTATCTGCCATTTATCACGGAGACTCACTGTGCGGTCTGTTTGATTATTAATTAATTGCTGGTAGGTTAGAGAGTTAGCCCTCCGGTCAATACGTTCCATAAGTAACCTAGACTCCAGTGATGTAGCCTCAGGGAGGGGAGTACTTACATTTAGTATATTGATGGTAAAGCAAGAGAGACCGTACATATCGCCTGTTGGATGTACATCTATACACATGTTTAATGCTATTGTTGCATGCTCTAATGTGACTCCAAAGTTTGCGTTCTTCCTATAAGTTCTGGTCTGTAACCTACCAGTGTAGTTGCTTAACCAATAACTAAGTCAAACTGGGGTTGGATAGCAGGGATTGGGTTGAGCCCAAGTGGGTGCATTTTACGTGGTGGGTGTTATGTCGTTGGCATGATGAAATTGGGTGTGTGGGGAATGTGGCGGTCTCTTCGGGGGTATTCGGATTTCCTGATGTCTCTGTGGATCTCTCCGGGTTCCGTGATGGCTGGGGGTTCAGGTGGGGCCTATTATTCATGAGGATTCTTAGTCTCACAAACTCTGTTCAAAAGTCACCACTATGGTCATCCTTGGCCAACAGGCACACAGTACCATAACATATCTAGGTAGAACCCCTGAAGGGTACCTTTTGGGTATGTAAGTCTCACATTTTCGCGGGGCAAACCATAGGAGAAAAAGCTTCCAATCAATCAATCAGGTGTTTGTTAAGCACGACTACTCACCCGTAGAGGGGGTCACAGGTTCCAGTCCATCAAGCAGGGGCTCTTTCGAAGAGCCAGGTTTTGAGGTTTCTTGCGAAGATGGGGAGCAATGTTGTCTGTCTGAGGTGGAGAGGAAGGTCATTCAGTCGCTGATGTCCCTGCCTGCAGACACTCCAGCACTCAGTGGTCTGATATCCATTGCAAGTTGTCCAGATCGAAACTAAGACATGGTCTTTTGTTCTCTTCCATCATGAAATGGAGTTGGCTCTTTCCTAGGGAGATTCTTGGCTATACACCTACATACATGCTAGGTACACTTAGGTACATCTAGTTAGGGTTTGCATCGTAGAAGTACTCCTGATTACTGCTGTGTATCTATATACCTGCATATATTCATTGTTTTAGCTCCATGGTAGAATTCTACTTTTTATTTACTCTGTTGGTGCTTATAACCATATACATCTGTTTCTGTCCAATTGTTGTTGCAGCACACATATTTTATACTGGAATGACTAGTTCATGAAATACTGAGTGACTGAGCGAAAAGTACTATACTGTTTCCACGATCCCTGATAAGGCAGGGTTGTTATGTTCGATAGTTGCCAGAAACTATTCGCTACTTGGTAAGGCTGTGGGGCTTATAGTGGCACTGAGAGCTAGCTGGTCTACAGACTAACATATCCTTTGGGGGTGTCTGGAATTAGTATTGACACCAATCCCTTAGTTTATGTTGTCTAAAACATGCAGATCCTAGATAGATTTGTAGGAACTACACTACACAACTTGTGAAATAAAAATACTTTCTACAGTTACACCGAGAGAATTACATTATGAGAAAAGCACAATGGTATAATTAAAACCAATCTGGCCTTCCCTAAATCTGCCCCATGTACTTCTCTGCAGTAAAATGCTCTGGCCAGACGTTCTTTAGGTGCCATGCCCAGAATATGCAAAATTCTGTGCCGCCACATCATGTGTGGGGGGATTTTATCGGTGGCCCATTGGGAGAGTACTACTTGAAGTGCTGCTCCCAATGCCAAACTAACTAACTTTGAAATTTCAGAGAAAGTGACTTTGGGTTGGGGAGCCCAAATAGGACATGAGATAGAAGCATGGGAGCTGTGTGTCTAGGTGCGTGTTGGTGTCCTTCAGGACTGCGGCCTAATATCTAGTGAGTTTCAGGCATGTCCATATAAGGACATGCGCTATAGGGAAAGGTCGGATGCGGGATGGTAAGTTCCACTCCAGCAATACAACTGCACAATCTCTAGGAGATTGTATCACACAGCTGGCAGAACTAAAAGCTTTATACTAGCACTTCAGTATACAGATCGGGAATTCCTCACACTGACTGTGTGCGTTTCATTTTACTGTGCGGAGTCTTACAATGAATACCTTCACTACTGGGGACAGAATGGGTTTAGAGACACCAAGGATGGCACAAGAAAACACAAATTGTTATGGGAACAAGAGGGAAAGCTGAAACCATGCCTGCCACGGGCTCAAGTTATTCACACCTTGAGTCATCAGCATGTTGGCATACACGTTGAAGGGAATTCACTCGCTGATATAGCCGCCAAGGCGACAGTGAGAGCTGCTGCCATTGCCGCAATCACTCGTTCACACACGAGAATAGACAGAGATATTCTAGTAGCTATCAATGCCTCAAATAACTGCTCACCCGTCCTTCCAAAAGGCTTTCCACTCAAGTACTCCTGCAAGTTAGAAGCACATAACACACCGTATACCCAAATTCCGGAGCGGGGGATAGAGTAATATCAAACAAAGATCGCAGATTAGGTTTAATACTAGCTGCACACGAGGGTCTGGGCTCAACACACGCAGGAGCACTGCAACAATTTCATTATTGAAGCAACGTTACTGGGGGTCGGGCTGACAAAACAAACTAAAAACTATGTACTGACATGCAATATTTGCCAGCAGATAAAGGTTTCCACCATTCACAAGCCACCACAAACACCATTACTGATTTCAGACAGACCTCTTGCACGTGTCTATTTGGACCACTGCAGCCCCTTAAATTCAGACGGGGCTTACAAGCGCATCTTGGCAGTAAATTCATTCTCTGGATTCCTATGGGTTTGGCCCCAGCGCTCGGTTGACGCTCGAGCTGTTTTAAAGGATATAAAGGTACATACACAATTGGCACGTTACATTTCGACCGTGGTCCTGCGGTTAGCTCAAGGACTTACAAGGAAGCCATGGAAAGTATGGGCGTAGTCTTGCGGCACTCCTCTCCCTACCATCTCAATGGAAATTCGGTGGTGGAGAGGAAAAACCAGGACCTTAAAGCAATCCTTAACAGCAAGGGTATTAGGCACAGGCGGTATATGGGTCAATCACCTATATGGGGTCCAGAGGGCCCTCAACAATATGCAAAAAATTCCTTGGCAAGCCGTCCCCCTTATAAAATCCTGTTTGGGACAAGAATGTAGGTACCTGATCTTGATTGTGCTAGCACAGTAGCGGAAGCAAAACCATTTGAACTGAATGACCCTGTGGCTGTTTTACAGGAACTCCATAAATAACAAGTGTTACAAAGCAACGTGCAAGTCAAATGCACTGCCACTGGGGAAGTGAAACCAGTTCCAACACGACCTGCCTGAGTTCAGCAGATTGCAGACCTGGACAGGGAAAAGATCGTGGACAGAGGAGAGTTTGGGCCATCTTACAGAACAGCTGTACCTGTCCTAGCGGTAGTGGGAACAAGAACAGTACTTTTTAATTTTATTTATTTATTTATTTATTTTTTTACTTCTTCCGCCTCTTGCCAGCAAAAAAGAAAAAAAGATTTGTCTCCATTGATCTGATCTAACCACACCATGTGGCCGATTCTCAACAGTAGGCCGCGTGGGGTCCTGAGTAGCCGCAGATCTCCTCATGCTACTACACAGAGAGTTCAGGTGGAAAGACTGGTAACCTTTCAAGACTCCGCAACACAGAGTGATGGATCAACGAATAGATGAGTACAAATCACACCAGCTGAAATTGAAAAACATCTAGAAGAAATGAAAATGCAAGTTGTAATTCGGACCAACAATGATGTCTACATTAATGTGCCTTTAAACGACACATCTACCAGTTCTACAAAACCTGCTGAGCTACCACAGATAGATCGAACTGCATCTGGTTACTTCATCAACTTTGATGATTTCTCTTCAGAGCCAAGTGAGTCTGATCAAACACCGCCCATTTTCAAAGAAATTAAACATTTTGCCAATTCTATCTTCTGCTCAAAAAGACTTAGAGCATCCTTTGATCCCACTCCTGAGGCGGAAGCCGGGAGCTGGAGGTACGCATAGCACCTATGTTTTTAAAAACTTTGAATGTCATTTCTCTTTGTGTAAATTTTAAAAAGGAAACGAAGCATACCTCATTGATTGCATCTTGAGGCTGAAGCCATTTGTCACATAGCGCACAGCCGATCTGAACGCTGTTGCCCTCACTGCTACTCTAGCGGCCGCCATCGCCGCCGGGCTCGCAGGCCAAGCCCCCCGAGGCCACGCCCCCCCCTACTACGTTAAATATGTGCTTAGGGAGGGAGCGCCGTTTGCGCGCCATTTGCGCACCTAAGGCAAGCCCGTCTGCGCCCGTCCGCGCCAAGATCACGCCAGGCGCAGGTAGCTCTGGACAGGAACCCTCCACTATAAGGTACCAGCCCGACACTCTTCATAGTCTACGCATAGAAGACAGTTGTACTTGTAAGGTAGAAATGAGCAACATCAAAGGGCCCTTTAGCTGCAAGCTCTGCAGGTGGAGCACATCTGGGTCCCCAGCCACTACGATGGACCCCCTAATCGAATTAATCAACGATATGCCACTTTTTAAAGGAGGGCTGATCAACGCTCGCTCCATGTGCAACCACAGCCAAGATATCAAGGATCTTATCCTCGATCTAGATCTTGACTGCCTCTTCATTACCGAAACCTGGCTCACTGATAACAGTAATCCAGACCTAGCCATTGCCCTCCCTCAAGGCTATACCATTCTCAGGCAGGACAGGCTGAAGGGGAGAGGCGGGGGAGTTGCATTGGTGTTAAGAAACCACCTTAAATGCCATACATTCAACTTAGACCCCCTCAAAGGTACAGAAGGACTCCGCTTTTCCATCAAACTGAACGAGACCTCCTCCTTCTCAGGAGGATTAATTTACCGCCCCCGGGCAGTGCAACCAGATTCCTTGATTCTCTTAGTGACTCCCTAGGTCAGCTCCTCATTCGATACCCACACTTTACGCTCCTAGGCGACTTTAATCTGCACCTCTACTCCACAGCAGATCCTCAGGCTCTTAATTTCCGTCAGACCCTAGAAATTTTTAATCTTCAACAAATGGTTACACAGCCCACCCACCAAGCGGGACATATACTAGATGGGGTATGTACGAACTTTCCCCTCCTTGAAACGAAATCTCCTGTCCCTCTCATCTGGACCGACCATAGCTTGATCCCGTTCTGCATCAAAGTCCCACGCCCACAGATCTCAATCAAACCAAATCCACCTTCTGACAACTACGTCAACTGGAAAAAGGTAGAGGAAAATTTTAAGCTAAAACCTATCACCCAGACTCAGACTCTCAGTATGACGGGTAACGTAGAACACGACTCAGATCTCTTCCAAAGCTGGATACAACAAGAGATTAAAGTACGTGCACCTCCCAAACGTTCCCGAAGAAGGGAGGCAAGATGCAAGACAAATGCCCCCTGGTTTACCCCAGATTTAGCTAAAACCCATCTATTATGCAAAAAAGCGAACGCAACTGGCGCAAAACTTACAACACGGCAGACAGAAACTCCTACATCCAGCTGAGGAAGACTTATCATACCAACATAAAAACTGCCAAGAAAGATTTCTATAACAATGCCATCAAAGAATCTAAACAAAAACAAAAAACCTTGTTTTCAATAGTTAAGTCTTTTACCCATCCCAGAGCGTTACAGCCAGAAATACCTCCATCCCAAGAATTCTGCAATCAAATAGCTGAAACTTCTTTGAGGAGAAAATTGTCTCTATACAGAAAAATTTTCCCATACAACAAGTCTCTCATGCTGCTACCCTCTCCAATCAGGGAGAAATTATAATTGGAAGTCTGAAAACCTTCACTCCGGTTAGTCTACCCCTAACTCGTGAAGTAATCCTAGCCTGTAAGTCAGGAGCACCCTCAGACCCCTGCCCCCCTAGAATCCTACATCAGTTAATTGATGTGGTGAATCCAATTATAAATAAGATCGTAAACTCCTCCCTCAATACAGGCATTGTTCCACGAGAATGGAAACAAGGAATCGTTAAATCTCTGATGAAGAAACATAATAAACCTCCTTCAGACCTCTCCAATCTACGCCCAATATCTCTTCTCCCAGTCTTGGGAAAAATCACAGAACAACTGGTCTATAGAGAACTAAAAAGCCACATAGAGAAATAAAACGTCCTCCACCCCCAACAATCAGGATTTCGCCCTCACCACTCCACTGAAACAGCATTAATTCAACTGACAGACTCTATAAAGCTGCTTCAGGATCAAAGAAAGAACACCGTACTGATTCTGCTGGACCTCACAGCGGCGTTCGACACCATCTCCCACTCGATACTGCTGGGCATATTAAAAGACATTGGTATTTCAGACACGGTTCTCGCATGGATAACATCCTTCCTAACAGACAGATCCCAAACCATTGCTTTGGGCCCTTTCCTTTCCAAAGAGAAGAAAGTTCGCTCTGGAGTCCCCCAGGGATCCATCCTGAGTCCTCTACTTTTTAACGTCTACCTAATCCCACTCATCTCTCTGATTGAATCATTCGGCATACTCGTAACTTCGTATGCCGATGACACTCAACTCATTGTGCACTAGAGGAAAACTCTACCAATGCCGAACTCAATCTTAAAAACTGTCTGACGGAAGTTTTCCACTGGATGGAAGTAAATCACCTTAAATGTAACGCCAGCAAGACAGAAATCCTCCCAATGGGAAAAAATGTCAATTTCTGTCCCAGCCTGTGGTGGCCAGAGGGCTCCACCACTCCTCCCCAGACCGTAGCGACAGCAAGGAATCTCTGAGTCCTGTTCGACACCGAGCTATCTTTTGACCAACACGTCAGGAAAGTTGCTGGATGCTGCTTTGGCATCATTAAATCTCTTTAAAAATTCTTCGACTTCCTGCCCACTGACTCAAGAAAGACGGTAGCAGTGGCTCTTATCCTCGCCCGCCTAGACTACTGCAATAGTCTGATGGCAGGAGTTAAAACATCTACACTAAAAAAACTGCAAAGTGTACAATACTCAGCAGCCAGACTAGTTCTAAAATTGCCCAGGAAATCCTCAGCATCTGCTGCTTTAAAAACTCTTCATTGGCTGCCTCTGCATAAAAGAATACTCTTTAAAATTTTAATCACTGCATTTCGGGCATTCCACTGCACAGGCCCTAAATATCTCAGCAGACGCTACCCCCACTACAACCCTCCCAGGACTTTACGATCCTCTAACGACAATCAAATAAAGACAGCTAGGTTTAACCTCAAAACCAAAGGGGGCAAAACCTTGACTTATCTGTCTTCCAGAGCTTGGAACGCCATGCCTAAAAACCTCAGGTCCCTTACTCTAGAATCCCAGTTCAGGAAGCAACTAATCGTGGGGACTCTAGTGCTTCCTGCCAATCCGTATCGTCTAACTCCCCAATATGTATCTGCCATTTATCACGGAGACTCACTGTGCGGTCTGTTTGATTATTAATTAATTGCTGGTAGGTTAGAGAGTTAGCCCTCCGGTCAATACGTTCCATAAGTAACCTAGACTCCAGTGATGTAGCCTCAGGGAGGGGAGTACTTACATTTAGTATATTGATGGTAAAGCAAGAGAGACCGTACATATCGCCTGTTGGATGTACATCTATACACATGTTTAATGCTATTGTTGCATGCTCTAATGTGACTCCAAAGTTTGCGTTCTTCCTATAAGTTCTGGTCTGTAACCTACCAGTGTAGTTGCTTAACCAATAACTAAGTCAAACTGGGGTTGGATAGCAGGGATTGGGTTGAGCCCAAGTGGGTGCATTTTACGTGGTGGGTGTTATGTCGTTGGCATGATGAAATTGGGTGTGTGGGGAATGTGGCGGTCTCTTCGGGGGTATTCGGATTTCCTGATGTCTCTGTGGATCTCTCCGGGTTCCGTGATGGCTGGGGGTTCAGGTGGGGCCTATTATTCATGAGGATTCTTAGTCTCACAAACTCTGTTCAAAAGTCACCACTATGGTCATCCTTGGCCAACAGGCACACAGTACCATGACATATCTAGGTAGAACCCCTGAAGGGTACCTTTTGGGTATGTAAGTCTCACATTTTCGCGGGGCAAACCATAGGAGAAAAAGCTTCCAATCAATCAATCAGGTGTTTGTTAAGCACGACTACTCACCCGTAGAGGGGGTCACAGGTTCCAGTCCATCAAGCAGGGGCTCTTTCGAAGAGCCAGGTTTTGAGGTTTCTTGCGAAGATGGGGAGCAATGTTGTCTGTCTGAGGTGGAGAGGAAGGTCATTCAGTCGCTGATGTCCCTGCCTGCAGACACTCCAGCACTCAGTGGTCTGATATCCATTGCAAGTTGTCCAGATCGAAACTAAGACATGGTCTTTTGTTCTCTTCCATCATGAAATGGAGTTGGCTCTTTCCTAGGGAGATTCTTGGCTATACACCTACATACATGCTAGGTACACTTAGGTACATCTAGTTAGGGTTTGCATCGTAGAAGTACTCCTGATTACTGCTGTGTATCTATATACCTGCATATATTCATTGTTTTAGCTCCATGGTAGAATTCTACTTTTTATTTACTCTGTTGGTGCTTATAACCATATACATCTGTTTCTGTCCAATTGTTGTTGCAGCACACATATTTTATACTGGAATGACTAGTTCATGAAATACTGAGTGACTGAGCGAAAAGTACTATACTGTTTCCACGATCCCTGATAAGGCAGGGTTGTTATGTTCGATAGTTGCCAGAAACTATTCGCTACTTGGTAAGGCTGTGGGGCTTATAGTGGCACTGAGAGCTAGCTGGTCTACAGACTAACATATCCTTTGGGGGTGTCTGGAATTAGTATTGACACCAATCCCTTAGTTTATGTTGTCTAAAACATGCAGATCCTAGATAGATTTGTAGGAACTACACTACACAACTTGTGAAATAAAAATACTTTCTACAGTTACACCGAGAGAATTACATTATGAGAAAAGCACAATGGTATAATTAAAACCAATCTGTCCTTCCCTAAATCTGCCCCATGTACTTCTCTGCAGTAAAATGCTCTGGCCAGACGTTCTTTAGGTGCCATGCCCAGAATATGCTAAATTCTGTGCCGCCACATCATGTGTGGGGGGATTTTATCGGTGGCCCATTGGGAGAGTACTACTTGAAGTGCTGCTCCCAATGCCAAACTAACTAACTTTGAAATTTCAGAGAAAGTGACTTTGGGTTGGGGAGCCCAAATAGGACATGAGATAGAAGCATGGGAGCTGTGTGTCTAGGTGCGTGTTGGTGTCCTTCAGGACTGCGGCCTAATATCTAGTGAGTTTCAGGCATGTCCATATAAGGACATGCGCTATAGGGAAAGGTCGGATGCGGGATGGTAAGTTCCACTCCAGCAATACAACTGCACAATCTCTAGGAGATTGTATCACACAGCTGGCAGAACTAAAAGCTTTATACTAGCACTTCAGTATACAGATCGGGAATTCCTCACACTGACTGTGTGCGATTCATTTTACTGTGCGGAGTCTTACAATGAATACCTTCACTACTGGGGACAGAATGGGTTTAGAGACACCAAGGATGGCACAAGAAAACACAAATTGTTATGGGAACAAGAGGGAAAGCTGAAACCATGCCTGCCACGGGCTCAAGTTATTCACACCTTGAGTCATCAGCATGTTGGCATACACGTTGAAGGGAATTCACTCGCTGATATAGCCGCCAAGGCGACAGTGAGAGCTGCCGCCATTGCCGCAATCACTCGTTCACACACGAGAATAGACAGAGATATTCTAGTAGCTATCAACGCCTCAAATAACTGCTCACCCGTCCTTCCAAAAGGCTTTCCACTCAAGTACTCCTGCAAGTTAGAAGCACATAACACACCGTATACCCAAATTCCGGAGCGGGGGATAGAGTAATATCAAACAAAGATCGCAGATTAGGTTTAATACTAGCTGCACACGAGGGTCTGGGCTCAACACACGCAGGAGCACTGCAACAATTTCATTATTGAAGCAACGTTACTGGGGGTCGGGCTGACAAAACAAACTAAAAACTATGTACTGACATGCAATATTTGCCAGCAGATAAAGGTTTCCACCATTCACAAGCCACCACAAACACCATTACTGATTTCAGACAGACGTCTTGCACGTGTCTATTTGGACCACTGCAGCCCCTTAAATTCAGACGGGGCTTACAAGCGCATCTTGGCAGTAAATTCATTCTCTGGATTCCTATGGGTTTGGCCCCAGCGCTCGGTTGACGCTCGAGCTGTTTTAAAGGATATAAAGGTACATACACAATTGGCACGTTACATTTCGACCGTGGTCCTGCGGTTAGCTCAAGGACTTACAAGGAAGCCATGGAAAGTATGGGCGTAGTCTTGCGGTACTCCTCTCCCTACCATCTCAATGGAAATTCGGTGGTGGAGAGGAAAAACCAGGACCTAAAGCAATCCTTAACAGCAAGGGTATTAGGCACAGGCGGTATATGGGTCAATCACCTATATGGGGTCCAGAGGGCCCTCAACAATATGCAAAAAATTCCTTGGCAAGCCGTCCCCCTTATAAAATCCTGTTTGGGACAAGAATGTAGGTACCTGATCTTGATTGTGCTAGCACAGTAGCGGAAGCAAAACCATTTGAACTGAATGACCCTGTGGCTGTTTTACAGGAACTCCATAAATAACAAGTGTTACAAAGCAACGTGCAAGTCAAATGCACTGCCACTGGGGAAGAGAAACCAGTTCCAACACGACCTGCCTGAGTTCAGCAGATTGCAGACCTGGACAGGGAAAAAATCGTGGACAGAGGAGAGTTTGGGACATCTTACAGAACATCTGTACCTGTCCTAGCGGTAGTGGGAACAAGAACAGTACTTTTAAATTTTTTTTATTTATTTATTTTTTTTTTTTACTTCTTCCGCCTCTTGCCAGCAAAAAAGAAAAAAAGATTTGTCTCCATTGATCTGATCTAACCACACCATGTGGCCGATTCTCAACAGTAGTCCGCGTGGGGTCCTGAGTAGCCGCAGATCTCCTCATGCTACTACACAGAGAGTTCAGGTGGAAAGACTGGTAACCTTTCAAGACTCCGCAACACAGAGTGATGGATCAACGAATAGATGAGTACAAATCACACCAGCTGAAATTGAAAAACATCTAGAAGAAATGAAAATGCAAGTTGTAATTCGGACCAACAATGATGTCTACATTAATGTGCCTTTAAACGACACATCTGCCAGTTCTACAAAACCTGCTGAGCTACCACAGATAGATCGAACTGCATCTGGTTACTTCATCAACTTTGATGATTTCTCTTCAGAGCCAAGTGAGTCTGATCAAACACCGCCCATTTCAAAGAAATTAAACATTTTGCCAATTCTATCTTCTGCTCAAAAAGACTTAGAGCATCCTTTGATCCCACTCCTGAGGCGGAAGCCGGGAGCTGGAGGTACGCATAGCACCTACGTTTTTAAAAACTTTGAATGTCATTTCTCTTTGTGTAAATTTTAAAAAGGAAACGAAGCATACCTCATTAATTGCATCTTGAGGCTGAAGCCATTTGTCACATAGCGCACAGCCGATCTGAACGCTGTTGCCCCCACTGCTACTCTAGCGGCCGCCATCGCCGCCGGGCTCGCAGGCCAAGCCCCCCGAGGCCACGCCCCCCCTACTACGTTAAATATGTGCTTAGGGAGGGAGCGCCGATTGCGCGCCGTTTGCGCCCCTAAGGCAAGCCAGTCTGCGCCCGTCCGCGCCAAGATCGCGCCAGGCGCAGGTAGCTCTGGACAGGAACCCTCCACTATAAGGTACCAGCCCGACACTCTTCATAGTCTACGCATAGAAGACAGTTGTACTTGTAAGGTAGAAATGAGCAACATCAAAGGGCCCTTTAGCTGCAAGCTCTGCAGGTGGAGCACATCTGGGTCCCCAGCCACTACGATGGACCCCCTAATCGAATTAATCAACGATATGCCACTTTTTAAAGGAGGGCTGATCAACGCTCGCTCCATGTGCAACCACAGCCAAGATATCAAGGATCTTATCCTCGATCTAGATCTTGACTGCCTCTTCATTACCGAAACCTGGCTCACTGATAACAGTAATCCAGACCTAGCCATTGCCCTCCCTCAAGGCTATACCATTCTCAGGCAGGACAGGCTGAAGGGGAGAGGCGGGGGAGTTGCATTGGTGTTAAGAAACCACCTTAAATGCCATATATTCAACTTAGACCCCCTCAAAGGTACAGAAGGACTCGGCTTTTCCATCAAACTGAACGAGACCTCCTCCTTCTCAGGAGGATTAATTTACCGCCCCCGGGCAGTGCAACCAGATTCCTTGATTCTCTTAGTGACTCCCTAGGTCAGCTCCTCATTCGATACCCACACTTTACGCTCCAAGCCGACTTTAATCTGCACCTCTACTCCACAGCAGATCCTCAGGCTCTTAATTTCCGTCAGACCCTAGAAATTTTTAATCTTCAACAAATGGTTACACAGCCCACCCACCAAGCTGGACATATACTAGATGGGGTATGTACGAACTTTCCCCTCCTTGAAACGAACTCTCCTGTCCCTCTCATCTGGACCGACCATAGCTTGATCCCGTTCTGCATCAAAGTCCCACGCCCACAGATCTCAATCAAACCAAATCCACCTTCTGACAACTACGTCAACTGGAAAAAGGTAGAGGAAAATTTTAAGCTGAAACCTATCACCCAGACTCAGACTCTCAGTATGACGGGTAACGTAGAACACGACTCAGATCTCTTCCAAAGCTGGATACAACAAGAGATTAAAGTACGTGCACCTCCCAAACGTTCCTGAAGAAGGGAGGCAAGATGCAAGACAAATGCCCCCTGGTTTACCCCAGATTTAGCTAAAACCCATCTATTATGCAAAAAAGGCGAACGCAACTGGCGCAAAACTTACAACACGGCAGACAGAAACTCCTACATCCAGCTGAGGAAGACTTATCATACCAACATAAAAACTGCCAAGAAAGATTTCTATAACAATGCCATCAAAGAATCTAAACAAAAACAAAAAACCTTGTTTTCAATAGTTAAGTCTTTTACCCATCCCAGAGCGTTACAGCCAGAAATACCTCCATCCCAAGAATTCTGCAATCAAATAGCTGAAACTTCTTTGAGGAGAAAATTGTCTCTATACAGAAAATTTTTCCCATACAACAAGTCTCTCATGCTGCTACCCTCTCCAATCAGGGAGAAATTATCATTGGAAGTCTGAAAACCTTCACTCCGGTTAGTCTACCCCTAACTCGTGAAGTAATCCTAGCCTGTAAGTCAGGAGCACCCTCAGACCCCTGCCCCCCTAGAATCCTACATCAGTTAATTGATGTGGAGAATCCAATTATAAATAAGATCGTAAACTCCTCCCTCAATACAGGCATTGTTCCACGAGAATGGAAACAAGGAATCGTTAAATCTCTGATGAAGAAACATAATAAACCTCCTTCAGACCTCTCCAATCTACGCCCAATATCTCTTCTCCCAGTCTTGGGAAAAATCACAGAACAACTGGTCTATAGAGAACTAAAAAGCCACATAGAGAAATACAACGTCCTCCACCCCCAACAATCAGGATTTTGCCCTCACCACTCCACTGAAACAGCATTAATTCAACTGACAGACTCTATAAAGCTGCTTCAGGATCAAAGAAAGAACACCGTGCTGATTCTGCTGGACCTCACAGCGGCGTTCGACACCATCTCCCACTCGATACTGCTGGGCATATTAAAAGACATTGGTATTTCAGACACGGTTCTCGCATGGATAACATCCTTCCTAACAGACAGATCCCAAACCATTGCTTTGGGCCCTTTCCTTTCCAAAGAGAAGAAAGTTCGCTCTGGAGTCCCCCAGGGATCCATCCTGAGTCCTCTACTTTTTAACGTCTACCTAATCCCACTCATCTCTCTAATTGAATCATTCGGCATACTCGTAACTTCGTATGCCGATGACACTCAACTCATTGTGCACTAGAGGAAAACTCTACCAATGCCGAACTCAATCTTAAAAACTGTCTGACGGAAGTTTTCCACTGGATGGAAGTAAATCACCTTAAATGTAACGCCAGCAAGACAGAAATCCTCCCAATGGGAAAAAATGTCAATTTCTGTCCCAGCCTGTGGTGGCCAGAGGGCTCCACCACTTCTCCCCAGACCGTAGCGACAGCAAGGAATCTCTGAGTCCTGTTCGACACCGAGCTATCTTTTGACCAACACGTCAGGAAAGTTGCTGGATGCTGCTTTGGCATCATTAAATCTCTTTAAAAATTCTTCGACTTCCTGCCCACTGACTCAAGAAAGACGGTAGCAGTGGCTCTTATCCTCGCCCGCCTAGACTACTGCAATAGTCTGATGGCAGGAGTTAAAAAATCTACACTAAAAAAACTGCAAAGTGTACAATACTCAGCAGCCAGACTAGTTCTAAAATTGCCCAGGAAATCCTCAGCATCTGCTGCTTTAAAAACTCTTCATTGGCTGCCTCTGCATAAAAGAATACTCTTTAAAATTTTAATCACTGCATTTCGGGCATTCCACTGCACAGGCCCTAAATATCTCAGCAGACGCTACCCCCACTACAACCCTCCCAGGACTTTACGATCCTCTAACGACAATCAGATAAAGACAGCTAGGTTTAACCTCAAAACCAAAGGGGGCAAAACCTTGACTTATCTGTCTTCCAGAGCTTGGAACGCCATGCCTACAAACCTCAGGTCCCTTACTCTAGAATCCCAGTTCAGGAAGCAACTAAAAACCTGGATTTTTAATCTTCCAGACGACTATGTCATGGCCGCCATCTAACTCTGCTTACGTAACTGACTGCATACCTCCAGAACAGCGCCAGGATGCTCCTTCCAGAGCGACCGTTGCGCTCTAAGAATACAAATACAAATTTAGTACCACTTTCGTTGCATAAGTGGTTCGCAAAAGGGGTATTATATCTGTTAATTTGGATTGGCACAGTGACTTTTTTTTGCTTCTGAACGGACATTACCTCCCAGAACGCTCTGCAGTATAATCTGTGAATTTGTTCTGGAAACCACACATGTCATCACACCATGAACAAAGAGACTTGTTCCTGGTGAACATTACAGCAACTCCAGCACCTGATGGTATTGTCTGTGATAAAGTATCATTTGATGTGTATGCCCCAATAAACATTTGAAGACTACACATTTGTTTAAAATGTATTTAAATGATTTCATTACCCCAGTACACTATCTGATGATGAGGACATTGGAGCTGTAAATACAACACTCACAGATTTAGAGCAATCTGCTGCATTTTCTTACAGGGAATTGTATGCAGGTACAACTGACTAGAATACCATGTTTTGTTTCCAGCATTATGGGCATCAATTTTTGCATTGAGCAAGTGTACCATGCACTGCTAATGTGTACCATCAATGGGAACATTGCCCGACATCTCCAAAAGGTAGTTGTGCCACATTCGCACCAAAATTTGCATACTTTTCAGGGTTCAACAAATCAGACCCAGAATCATTTTACTACAAACTTGCACAGACTAATGCAACTGTGAAGAAAAGTATGCTGACCAACATAAAGCTGCTAGCTGATATACTCAGCACCTTTTATCTCCCTTCTGTCTATACAGGCTTTCGACTACTGGAGAGACACCATTGACATCAAATCCGTCTGGGGGACAAGAGAGTGGCAGGTTTAGGGAACCAAGCCTTTATTTAGAGCTTGCCTGATACAATTACAGATGATTTTCCTGAACAGAACAGTACAACAGACAAGCTGTTAGGGGTTTGCAAAAACCAAAGACCTCCCCCTTCCACGAACAGTGTAAGGGTATAGCAAATAACACACTAACAAGTGAGGGGACACATGGTACAAAGGTGTACAATTCATTATCTCCTGATTGGAAGGGTTGGTTGGTTTGACCCATCAACACCATTTTGTGTAACTCAAGATTCAAGAATACCACCTAAGGATTTAGTATCCATAGGCCCGACCTACGCTATGTAGTGTTCAGAATGTATGCCTAAAATAGCTAAAAACCATGACACTATCACAGGTGAAACAACACTTGTCCCTTTTGTCTGACAATTTTGTTCTTAGGGATTTCTTCTTATACACGATCTATAATGAGATTTGGAAAATCTCCTAGCAGGAAGCTGCTAAGAGACTTCGTGAAATCGATAGAATTAACATAGAAAAGGCTTTAGCTGTGGTAGACAATGGCAAGACCACACTCTTGTCCCATCTCATATTTACTCACTGGGCAACATTGTGTCCTCAGCTATTGACATACTCGAACAAGATTTGTCTATTCTACAACATGGGCAATCAGTGCAACGTGCTATTATGCTTTTAAGCTGGACGCTTCAATCATTTTTATGTTTGGTTAAAAATTATTTGAGCGCACATACACCGGGCGGTTTCTTGGCGCTAAATACGGGCGGTTGCATTCACAAGACAGTGAGCTCAATGATATGCTTGGGAGAATAACCATGTTTTGAGTAGTTTTCTGAACTGTGCATAAGAAGTGGTCGTACGTAGTTCGAAAGGAAGAAGATTCCAAAATTGAGGAGCCAGAGTCGTAAATCTAAGGCCCCCATGTTTCTTACGTTTGAAGGAGTTGATGGTCAACAGGTTTTTGTTAGAAGAGCATAAGTCTCCAGAGGGGGACGTACCGCTGTAACTTGGAAGCGATAAAAGCAGGGCCACGTCCTAAGAGGACTTTAAAAATGGTGCAGCCTAACTTGAAGAGACAGCATTGGGACGAAGGAAGCCAATGGTGGCTCTTCAACAAAGGTCTAAAATGATGGTGCTTAGGTTGACCAAGGATTGGCATGGCCCCTTGGTCCGCACTAATTGCAGACGATGTAATTTGTATGCTGGTATACCAGCATAAAGGGAATTTGCGTAATCAATACGCAAAATTACCAGGGCAAGGACGACATGGGTAAGAGCCTTGGCGGTCAAGAATCAACTGATCTTCCAGATTCTTCGCAGATGGAAAAAATAAGCGTAGACCACTGAGCTGATCTGGGCCTTCATAGTTAGGTCATTACTGATCACAATTCTCAGGTTTTTGACAGAGCTGACTGGGAGTGGGGGACTCCCTAGTTGTGGGGGCCAGAAGTTAGAATTCCACAGATTGGCTGGCCCACCAGTGAGAATCGGCTCAGTTTTATCAGGATTAAGTTTGAGCTGGTTGACATTCATCCAGTCGCTGATAAAACTCATTGTATATTGAAAGCTCGCCACTGAGGAACAGATGAGTCTCTATTAAACACTAGCTGAAGATCATCAACGTAGTTAAAAGTTACGACCTCTCTCTTACGCAGGGACGGAATCAAGGGCAAGATCTACAGGTTAAAAAGGAGGGGTGAGAGGAAGGAGCCCTGCGGGACCCTGCATGTCAGTTTTCTTTTTTCAGCTGAGAAGTTAGCAAGGCCGACTGCTTGGAAGCAGTTGCTGAGGAAGAAGGAGATCCACTTCAACAATAGGCCCTGGATACCAGCGCTGTCGACACGGTCGATCAGAAGGTGGTGGTCGACCGTGTCAAAGGCGGCCGACAAATCCAGGAGCACGAGATGTAAATGTACAGGAATTTATATAGCGCAAATCACCGAGCGGTTTCTAAGCGCTTGCTTAGGGAACCCGTCCTGGTATTCCCCTGTGAGATAACCCCGGCAGGGTATCCGCAAGGTGAAAGCCAGGCATCCCGCCGCGAGGGGCCGTTGTGGAGATTAAGCAAGCTATTGCGCAGAGTGTGAACCCATGAATCGAGTAGGCACCGGAGCGAGAATTGTCAAGTCCATGGACATTTTAGGACTCAAGACCCCGCCGAGCCGGGAATTGAACCCTGGTCCCGGGCTGACCTCTGCTTCCAGGTCTGCCTCCTCTAATCAGTGAGCCACACTTCTCCAGTAGTAGTCCCTGGTCTGCCCCACTTCTAAGTTTGTCTAAGACTGCTAAGATGACTGACTCAGTGGAATTGTCAGGTCTAAAACCTGCTTGATGGGAGTCCAGTTGGCGACATGGGCTTCTAGAATTTTGCCTAAGTACGGCAACAAGGAGATGGGAAGATAATTGCTGGGTCAGAGCTGGGGTTTTTCAGAATAGGGACAACTTCTTCAGCATTTTTAAATAAGTTAGAAACAGTACCTTGAGCAAGGGAGTTGTTTAGAAGCGATTGGGTGGAGGGTCTGGACGGGAAAGGAAAACTTTCTGAAGGATGTGAGGAGGGCAACTATCCGTAGGGGAGCCAGAACAGACCTTTTCAACACCTTGCGTGCTCATGACGAGCTCAGCTCGTCATGAGGCATGGTGGCGCTGTGCTCATGACGAGCCGAGCTCATCATGACCGTCACAGCGCTCACATGCTGGGATAATTCCCCTGCTGTGCTGAGCGTTCTACAGTAACGGGTGTGGTCATGACAAGCTCAGCTTGTCATGAGCACAGCGACACCGTGCTGCATGACGAGCCAAGCTTATCATGAGCCCCCCCGGCACCGCGCGCGGCCCCCTTCCTCCCCCCGCACCGCGGGTGAATTACCCCTGCGGCGAAGGGGTTAAGTAGGGCAAAGAAAACATCACTATGTGCCCGGGGGCCTTGAGAGGGAGAGCGGCGAGACACCCCTGCAGCCCCGGCTTTGCAGTAAACTCTTCGGAGCTCGAGGGCACGCGCTTTAAACATCACTTTATTCGTTGTACCAGTGCAGGGCGCGCTGCTGGTTATACAAGTGCTAACTTTATCCTTGTTGAAGCGTTTTCTGTCCTCGTCTTGCACACATCAAAGGAATTCAGCTGCACGGCCCACAACATGTATGCAGATTTTTTTTCCCTGTACAAACCAGGAAAAAGTTTGCCCCCTATTGTGCTTTTTCGGTACTTGCCTTAATCCCTATTTGTAGCATCAAATCCCCTTCTCTTGGGCCACTCATAAAAACCCCCAAGCACCCCCCCAAGTTACCATCAGGAGGAACTGGTCAAAACTCCCTTTGGAATCCTGGCTGCACCAACTGGACTCCACCCGCCCCTCACCCTGCCCGGATCCTAATGTGGGAAATGACATCTACAGAGACTGGATCACTCGCTCATTAGACTCTACTCTACCGATGCGTAAATCCTCCTCCAAGAGACCTCATAAATCTGCCCCCTGGTTTTCCGACTCTCTAAAACAGCTTAAACGCACTTGCAGACAACGAGAGAGAGCCTGGCGCCTAGATTTCCTCCCAGAAAAGAAGACCTCTTATAAAGAAGCCATCAAGGTATATAAAGAAGGGATTAGAGCAGCCCAGGCTACCTATTTTTCTGAGAGAATAATGGAAGCGAAGTCTAAACCCAAGGAAATCTGGCAAATCATAAAACAATGCTCTAGCGCCACCACTGCTCCCCCCCTATCAAATCCCAGGAGCAATGCAACGAGCTTGCAGATTTTTTCCATAACAAAGTTTTAAATATCTATTCCACCTTCCCACCTGTAGCCACTCCCCCGGAAGCGCTCAAACCACCTTTTCTCAGACCACTTCCCCGTCCAGGCCAGCCATCGCTCGAGCACTTTCTCCCCCTCGACCTCGACACTTTAAGCAAAGTGGCCCGTGCGGTCAAGTCAGGATCTCCCCGTGACCCTGCCCCTCCAGACATCCTGATGCAGGCAAGCAAAGCCACCTTGCCTGTAATCTTGGATCTCCTGAATACGTCCATTTCTGCATGCTCTGTCCCTACAGCTTGGAAGCAGGCCATGGTACGGGCACTGCTAAAAAAACCTAGCCTAGACCCAAACGACCTGTCAAGTTACCGTCCCATCTCACTCCTTCCTTGGACGAGCAAGGTGCTAGAGAAGCACATAAATGCACAGCTGGTGCAGTTCCTGGAGGACCACTCGCTGTTACACACATCCCAGACAGGCTTTAGACCACAACACGGGACAGAAACCGCCTTATTAGCAGTCACCGAAGACACTAGAAGGATTCTGGACCAAGGAGGATCAGTGGCAGTGATCCTCCTTGATCTAAGTGCCGCCTTCGATACGGTCAGCTATTCCACCTTGCTGGACCGTCTCCATAACATCAGAGTTTCAGGTAACGCTTTAAGGTGGTTTGAATCCTTTCTGTCTGGGAGGTCGTTTCAGATCTTCGACGGTGTAACAGTATCCTCCAGCAAACCCCTGAGCTGCGGAGTACCACAGGGCTACTCCCTGAGCCCTGTGCTGTTTAACGTCTACATGAGGCCGCTGGCAAGTGTCGTCGAACCGCATGGCATTAAAATCGTGTCATACGCCGACGACACCCAGCTGGTTGTCTCGCTGGCCACCGAGAACAGCAAGCACTCCCCAGCCGATCTGCTACACTGCCTAGAGGACATAAAGGGTTGGATGACCAACTCCTCCCTTAAATTAAATGGAGATAAGACGGAGCTCATGCTCCTAGGCCCACCCTCCCCAGTCCCATTCACCTCCCTGTGGCCCAATGCACTGGGTCCCCCCCCCCCACCCCAAAGGAAAGCGTGAAGAGCCTGGGAGTGTGGTTGGATAACAAACTCTCCTTCTCCCCCAGGCCACAAAACTAACTGCCACATGCTTTGGCCTACTAAGAACCTTGAGGAAGGTTCTTCCGCTGCTGCCGCTAGAAGCCAAAAAGGTTGCGGTCCAAGGGCTAATCCAGTCTCGCCTTGACTCGAACAATGCCCTATACATGGGGGCACCTGAGTTTACACTTCGAAAACTACAGGTTGTTCAAAACTGTGCAGCACGTTCCCTGCTAGAAATCCCGCGCACTCAGTCTGCTAAACCTGCTCTAAAAAATCTCCACTGGTTGCCAGTGAGGCAGAGGATAGCCTTCAAAGCACTGTGCCTGGCGCACCGCACCTTCTGGAACACAAGCCCAGCGATCAACAGAAATCTTGTCACCCCCTATCATCCCAACAGGAACCTACGATCAAAGGAGGCCTTCCTTGCCGTCACTCCCAGAGTAAAGCGAGCCAGAGCAGGGGGAAGAATGTTCTCGCTGAATACCGCCAGGCTCTGGAATGACCTTCCCCTTTCACTCCGGTCCAACTCAGATCTTCTCTCATTCCGCAAAAACTTAAAAACATGGCTGTTTGACAAACCCACTGTACCATAGCACCTCCTCCGTCACTTTCTGGTCAGCTCAGCGCTTGGATGCCCACGGGCAGCAATCGCGCTCTACAAATACCGTTACAATTACAATTACAATTACAAATATGCCACCGACTCGCTTTCTCTCTCTCGTTTATCTTCGCTCTTTAGTGCATGATTTGTTTCCCCCAACCCCCAGATAAGCTTTCGACTTTCAATCACAAAATAGAACAGCAGTAACGTTCAAACAACTTTGTTTCATAGTATTTAAATCTGGCCGATTTGCGCTTTTTCCCATTGTACATGTTGTTGTCAGATAATGGAATCGAGGGACATTAGAGCTAAATGGATTTGACCAGGATTACACAGTTTATCCAAGTAGCGAACAAGTGATCCATATAGGGTTATTCGTTTTTTTCGGTGCACAGTTTGGCAATTGGACGCCTCTCTGAGCCTGTTGCTCTGTCAGAGAAAGACTAGAACAAAGCCTGGTAATTAGAGAAAATTCAGCAATGTTCCCTAAACATCTTCTAGGCGTGTGCAAATCTAGACAGATGTGGTTACTTAAAAAGAAGTAGCTTGCCCAGAATCACACATTTCAGTCAAATGGGGCACAGGCTCAGTTCACCAGGACACGTCACCACTGCAGCATGACTATTTCGACTGTGCAGTCTTGGCACTTTACTTTCATTTAACCCGACAAAGGGGGCCAAGGCTTGGTGTATTTTTGAAGTTGCTCTAAAAAAAAGAACTGTGTGTCTCTTTGACATCTGAGAAATGAAAGAGAGTTCAAAGGTGGGGGGCGAGGTTGAGAGTTCAGATGACATAGCTTAGGACTGATATAGCCGAACAGATCTCTGTCCCTAGTTTCTGACTAGCCCCCTCTCTTATACACCTTTCTTCTCTCCTCCCTCCTCTGCTTTGCCGGCTCGCTTCCACGACCGTGCCACCTCTCCCCACCCTGTCCACTTTCCTCTCATCTTGACTCTCTCGCATTTACTGTATCCACCCCCTCTTCATCTTGTCTTCTCCGCCAGCCCTCTCCGCCACCCCCCTGCTCTCCACAACTTCCCTATCCGCCGCTCTCTCCTCTCTATTTCCCGCTTCGCTTCTCTCTCCCTTGTCTGTCTTCTTTTTTTTCTCTCACTCGTATTCAGCCCTCCATACTACCACACCCACCACCACCACCACAACATCCACCACCACAACATCCACCATCACCACCACGTCCATCACCACCACGTCCATCACCACCACGTCCATCACCACCACGTCCATCACCACCACGTCCACAACCACCACGTCCACCACCACCACGTACACCACCACCACACCCACCACATCCACCACCACTACGTCCACCAACACCATGTCCACCACCACCACGTCAACACCCACCTCCACCACGTCCACAACCTCCACCACCATTTCCACCACATCCACCACCAACACCATGTCCACCACAGCCACCACCACGTCTTCCACGAGGCCACCACCACAATGTCTACCTCCACCACCACCACATCCACCACCACCACATCCACCATCACGTCCACCACCACCACCTCCACCACCACCATGTCCACCACCACCACGTCAATCTTCACGTCCACCACCACCACATCCACCACCACCACCACATCCACCACCACCACCACATCCACCACCACCACCACATCCACCACCACTGCATCCACTGCCACAGCGTCCACCACCATGTCCACCACCAACACCACCACCTCCGCCACCACCTCCACAACCACCACCACCATGTCCACCACCACCATGTCCACCACCACCACGTCCTCCACCACCACCACGTCCACCACCACCACACCCACCTCCCCAACTCCCCCCCCCACCACGTCCACCCCCACCACGTCCACCACCACATCCACCACCACCACCACGTCCACCACCACCACATCCACCACATCCACCACATCCACCACATCCACCACCACGTCCACCACGAGGCCACCTCACTCTATCTATCTGTCGCCCTCACTCTATCTATCTGTCGCCCTCACTCTATCTATCTGTCGCCCTCACTCTATCTATCTATCTATCTATCTATCTATCTATCTATCTATCTATCTATCTATCTATCTATCTATCTATCTATCTATCTATCTATCGCCCTGCCTCTATCTATCGATCGCCCTCCATCTATCGCCCTCACTCTATCTATCTACCGCATCACCACAGCATCACTCAGGGGCACCACAACATCACTATGCGCTACCACAGCATCACTGAACGCCCCAGTATCACTCGTCACCACCACAACATCACTCAGCGCCACCACAGCATCAATCTGTGCAACCATTCAACAACTGGTTCAAATATGTTCTCTCAATGTTTTAAGCTTCATTACAAATGTCACAAAAAGATTTTAATATTTCACTTCTGTTCTTGTATTTTCGTCACAATTAAATACACTGAACATAATCTTCACAAAAGTTATTTACAAAAGTTTAAGCTATTGCCATTATAAATTACAATAGCTTTCATTTAAGTATTAATTATTAAAAAAAAATAAAAGCCATTGTTATTTGTAATATCAATACATCTAAGTCACGTAAATACAACACATATTGCATTACAAATGCTATAGGTGTCACATTTGCGAAAGTTAAAACTAGTGGCATTGTAAATGACAAAGCTATTAATTGACTATTTTCAAAAACACATAAATAAAAAATTTGTCATTTACACTACAAATAGCTCAAACTTTCCTAATGCGAGAACTATTGCATTCCAAATGCTTGTTATCGGAGCAATAGTCGCGTCTCCAGCTACGTTCGGCTTGACTCAGAGCCAGTTTCTTCGCTTTTAAGTTGTCAGTGAACCAGCGTCGGGCGTCATGGGGCCTCTTAATTTTAATTTTCCTTAGGTGGGCTATGCTGTCTCTGGGAGATTCAAGCCAGGTGTTGATGTTTCGCCACGGGGGTAATTCCCCCTCGGTGCGGGAGGGAGGGGGACCGTGCGCGGCGCCGGGGTGCTCATGGCGAGCTCTGCTCGTTATGCAGCACGGTGGCGCTGTGCTCATGGCAAGCTGAGCTTGTCATGACCACGCCTGTTTCTGTAGAACGCTCAGCACAGCAGGGGAATTATCCCCATGTGTGAGCGCCGCAATGGTCATGACCAGCCCGGCTCGTCATGAGCACAGCGCCACCGTAGCTCGTCATTAGCACGCAAGGTGTTAAAAAGGTCTGTTCTGGCTCCCCTGCGGATAGTTGTCCTCCTCACATCCTTCAGAAAGTTTTCCTTTCCTGACCCTCCACCCCCAATTGCTTCTAAACAACACCCTTGCTCAAGGTACTGTTTCTAACTTATTTAAAAATGGGTGTGGGAGACTCCTCCTGAGCAGTGGGGGCTGAGGCAGTAAAGCAAGGAGCAAAATTCCTTGATGTCCACCCGACCCCAGTTTCTAGCCCAAACATTTCCTGGCCGAGGAGCTTTAGTAGGGGTGACACCGGAGATGAAAAAGTTGATAAAATAATTGTCTCACCATGTGCAAGGGGAGATCAGCAGGTTGGAGATTTCCAGGTTGGAAGTCCCAACCTGGTCAAGGATGTGCCCCTTGATATGGGTGGCTGCTTTTACATGCTGGATACAGTTCATTCCCGCTAGCAGGTCAGTGAGTTCAATAGAACTCACTGACCTGCGTACATCGTTGGGTCAAAAGTTGAGATCGCCAATTATCAAGATTCTAGAATGATTAACAACCAGTTCAGTGAGCATATCGCCCAACAGCTGGGAGAATGTAGGCATGTGATGCAGGGGTCTATAAAAAAGGGCACAGATAAAGGCAGAATGATGGGATTCAAATTTTAATAAAAGGCTATCGACTGAGGGGATACCTGAAGTCACTAATGAGGTAAGTTGATGTTTCTGGTGTATTATAGCTGCTACCCCTCCTCCGGCTTTACCCGTGGGTCCGTTAGCCTGAAGGATGTAATAGTTATCTGGGTTTGCAGCAAGGGCATCCAAAGCAGATTCCGCCGTCAGCTGTGTCTTGGAGAGGAGAAGAATATCCGATTTATCAACATCTAGGAGATAGAAGATCTCAAGTTGATGTTTTACCATTGAATGGGTATTTAGGTAGCAGATTGAGAGCCCCTCTTGTGCCTGATATATGGGAGTGGTTGGAGCTTGCCGATGCTCATCTTTGTTAAGGCGCTTCTGTTCATGTGGTTTGTAAGAAATTTCAAAGTGAGTATCCCTATGGGTTAATATCCCGAACTTGTCAAGATTAATCCGGGCGCGTCCATTTCCTTGCATTGATTTTAATTCCGAAGCAGAGTAGCGTAACAAATGGGCATAATGCATGGCCCCTGACGGACGCAGACTGGCTTGCCTTAGGCACGCCATCGGAGACGAGAATGGCATGGCATTGATGTAGGCTGCAGGCGTGATGCTAGTGGCTAGGCCCTGCCCCCAACAACCAGAGACAAGTTACTTCCTCTAATCATTGCGTTCTGGCCACGTTCCATGGCGATACATTAGACACAAATCTGTTTTCGGCTTACAATCTGACCGAAAGACAATTGACCATGGCACGCAGAGATGCGAAGTACACCATGCTACACTTGAGAGGTTACCTTTTACTGTAGCTGAGTCACCATCTACGGAATGGTTCATCCATAGCTATATCACACTACCAATCGCAACATTCCAGTTCCAATATTGCCTGAAATAGTACCCTATAGGCAGGTATGAAGCATTGGGTGAAGGGTACATACGAGAAATCTGGGAGTTACCGTACACATATAAGTGCAGGAACAAGGACAATGAAGTTTTTCTAAGTGGTTCAAACTGCAAAAAGGCAGTGAATGGGTCTTTTGTGTGTAAAGAAATATCACTGCACGGAGCATGCAATGCGTCAATAGTGAACTTGTCCTTCTACCTGAAGGGTTCCCCGGCTGCTGTAATACATCTGGTTTTTGAGTTACTTTCAAATGGGAGTTACTTGATGCTCAGTGACCAAGTTTGCTGTGGTATGACACCTGGCACTGCTTATCTGGTGACCGTCAACTCCAGGGTTGTTTGTTGTAGGCAAGTATTGTTTCCCTCGGCTTGAACAGTTAGGGAGGCACCACTGTGACCTTCACAGAATGTATCCAACATAGGGGTTGATTCTCTGAGCAGACTGAAAGCCACGCTGTTTCCGCAAAATGTGGCCTTAACTTCAGCCTGTGAGAACTTTGATCTCCAAGTGTCCTCGTCAGAGATACAGGCTCTGGTCCGTAAGAACTTCCCTCTCCATTTCGGAGAAATGGTCCATCGTATTTTCAACATGTTGATACGAGTGATATTGTACACTTATTTAAGAGCATTGGATCAGGTCTGTTAACAAACTTTCATGCCATTTTCGGAGTAATGCCATCTTTCATACACTCCGAACTTGGAAGTGTTTTTGGAGGCTTCCTTTGGTCCTGCTTTCGGAAGCTGGCATCCTGATTTTACTTATATTACTTAGCAATGGATGTCAGCATCACTCAAGACATGGAGAGAGCACTGCTGGAGCGATGTTGTCGGGAGTGATTGGTGTTCTTCCAGGGTATTCCTCGGCTTCGAGAGTTGAGTGAGCATGCGATCCTGTCTTTCAGACCCGCCTGGCTTGACTGCATTCTGCCAGTATTCCGCTGCCTCTTTTGCAGATTCGGACGCGTGTTGGACCGCTGTCTAACACTTCCATTGGTTGCGACGCCAGACATAGACATGCTCCTGGCGCCTTTACGGGCCCATGTGCACAGTTACAGTGGTCCACATCGTATTTACATGTTGAAGATGGCCTCCATGGGACGCTGCAGCTCCTGTTGGACTGGAGAACAGCTTTGCAACGGATGTGCAAACATCAGTCTCAGGCACACAGGCATCTAATTCTTCCACAACTGCTGCCGTGGTAACTATGATGACCACCTCTGCTCACTCACTGCAGGTGCCATGTTTAGTGATGTTGAGTCTTCAGCACAGGATTCCTAAACAATCTGGCCTCTCCTCTGCTGGGAACTGTTTGGCAGCTTTGTAAACATGTACCAAATTGATGGTCAAACAGACTTTGTTTTTCTTCTGTGCTCTATCTGAACATAAGTGGCTTTCAGGTGCTCAGAAAAACAATGACAATATATTCAAATATACAGAGGACCATTTATGAACACTTTTTAGAGCAGAATGCTTTCGATAAGACCTTATTTTCTGGACATTTAAAAAAAAAAATGTAAAAGTGCTTTTAGTATCCTTTCCTTATAAATGATTTTCATGCCTTCTTTTAGCATTTACTCGATCATTACCAAGCTGACCTTGTTGACCTTTTCATGAACAGTGAGTGTCGTGTCCTTAAGCATAGTCCCATCATGCACATACCATTTACATGCATTTTGTCCCATCCGCACGACATAACGGTATTACATAGGTGACCATTTACCTAGTAGCCTACTTATGTCTCTTCGACATCAGACTCTTGGTACCATAGCTTACTTCCAGTACCTGACGTACATAAACATGTCCCTAGGCACAGTAGATTTATTCTGTACAAGGGTCACCACTTTTTTTTCATCCGTGGCCTGTATTCAGCTATGCATGATCATGTTTGTTTAGCAAACGATTAGCAGGGGATTAGCAAATGTTTTCAAAACATTGATTCTAGAAAACCTCTGAATGACCACTTTAGTATAAAAGACCCTTGCTCCCCTTACACAGCAGAGGATAATTCCTTCCAGGCTGGACCGAGGCTCTGCAGGCTGATCTTTTGACAGCCAGAGACCTGACATCCCTTGTGGGCTGCCAATCTCGGCGCAGAGACGGGGTCCTTCATTCAGAACCATCTGGTGAGAGGTTGGTACTTCCCCGGGGGATTATTGGCTCCATTAGAACGTACCCTAGCACTTACACATATATGCTTCACCTACACCTCTAGGCTAGACACAGTTAGGTAGACTACTTATTGCAGGAGTACGTAAATGCTTTTGTTTTATATAATATGCTTTTATTTATCTTATTAGCACTATGTAGAAATGTATCTACTTTTTTACGATATTGGTGCTAGCGGTTTACATTTGTCTGCTCCTGTCTTTTGATTGTCACAGCTAATATGTTTTATACTAGACTGATGCTTGACCAGTAAATAATTATTGAAACCGTTCCAATCATCATTCTATGTATTCTGAGAAAGGAAAGCACGAGTGACTGAGCGAAAGATACCACATTGTTTCCACGATACCGGAGGAATCAGGTTGTCATGTTTGGTGGTTGCCAGAAACGACATATGCCACTGTAGGAAACTAAGGGATGGTAGTGGCACCGAAGAGCTAGCTGGTCTAACGGCTGACTTAACCTATGGGGGTGTCCAGGGTCTGTCTGCGCACCAAGCCCTCCATTTAGGTCATCCAAAACGTGCAGGTCCTGGGGGATCCTCGGAACTACACAACAAGGCAGAATAGAGATCCTGATCTTTGCGAACAAGAGCTCCCCTTGGGATGACTCCTGATGCCATGAATCAGGTCCCATGCCCAGCCTTCGAGACCAGGCCAGAAACCTCACAATAAGTAAATGGGTCAACACTTTGATTACATCCTGCTGTCTCATCCTCAGAATGCTTTCCAAGATGTGGGAATGGCTCTATATGCACCAAAGACGCATGGTCACTAAGGCCCTCCTAACCAGTAGACGTGACTATTGCAACACACTCTACCTCGGCACCTCCAACCACTCAAGCAAAGATTCAAGACCATCCAAAAACACAGCCACCAGACTCAGCCTAGACATTCTCAGATACGCTCGCCCAGCTCAGAACCTGGCTACATGCAAATTAGTCTGTTCCTGTCCCAGTGCATGATGGGAACAGGGCAAACCAAACCAAACTCGTCCCCAGAAGCTTGTCTCCTTTCTGGTGAAGAATTGGCTTGGTAGTTTGGTCTGCCCTGTTTCCATGATGCACTGGGTCAGGGACAGACTAATTGCATATAGCCAGGTTCTGAGCTGGGATGGTGCAGTGAGCTAAATAACGGTGATGGATCAAGCCCTGATCTTTGGACTGGGTAAGAGTGGTCTGCTTAATTCAGACACTCTGTTCATCACCACCCCCTTTTCTGAACTGTTTTAGCATGTGCACACATCTCTTAAAAGGGGAGATGAGTTGGCCTAACAGCTAGGACGCTCGACCACGGACCTGGGGAACTTGGTTCGAGTCTCGTAATGATGCTAAAACACTCTGTGATTCTGGGCAAATCACTTAATCTCCACATGCCTAAAAAAAAAAAATGAATGTGTGTCCTCATGTAATGTAACTGGTGCTCTATAAAGCGCACTGATACCCGATTCTGATTCGGGTCAAGTTCGCGCTATATAAAACTCTGCAAAAAAAAAAGTGGCTGCAGTAGGGGCCTTGCTCCCTGCCCAACATTGGCTTGTGCTACTACTGGGATTGCTGGCTTTCACCTCTCCTGGTTTTTGGTTGGTGTGCAGCTTCAGCTTGTAGAGCAAATCAATCAATCAAACACAGCATTTATAAAGCACGCTACTCACCCGTGAGGCGACTCACCCGTGAGGGTCTCAAGGTGCTGCGGGGTGGGGAATGCTGCTACTGCTTGAAGAGCCAGGTATTGAGGAGTCTTCTGAAGGTTAGCATGTCTTGGGTCTGCCGTATGTGGGTGGGGAGGGTGTTCCAGGTCTTGGCGGCGAGGTGGGAGAACGATCTGCCGCCGGAGGTCGCTCTACAGAAATGAGAAACTGTGGCGAGGTTGCTGGAGCGGAGCTGGCGAGTGGGGGTGTAGAAGCGGAGTCGTCTGTTTAGGTACGCTATTCCGGTGTTGTGGAGTGCCTTGTATGCGTGGGTGAGGTGCTTGAAGGTTATCCTCTTGTTGATGGGCAGCCAGTGCAGGTTTCTCAGGTGGGGTGTAATGTGGCTGCTGCGGGTGATGTCGAGGATGAGGCGTGCAGAGGCGTTCTGGATGCGTTGAAGCCGTTTCAGGAGTTTGGCCGAGGCTCCTGCGTAGAGGGCGTTTCCTTAGTCCAGCCTGCTGCTGACCAGGGCCTGGGTGACCGTTCTTCTCGTTTCGGTGATCCACTTGTAGGTCTTGCAGAGCATGTGAAGAGTGTTGAAGCAGGAGGAGACGGCATTGACCTGCTTAGTCATGGAGAGAGTGGAGTCGAGGATGACCCCTAGGTTGCGTGCGTGTTTGGTGGGGGTTGGAGCTGTTCCCAGTGTAGTTGTCCCAGGCCAAGGGGGAGGATCCGAGGATGAAGACCTCCGTCGTGTCTGAGTTCAGTTTCAGCCGGCTGTTCTTCATCTATTCGGCCAGGACCTTCATTCCTTCGCCAGCCACTCACTCCTCGCAGTAGGGCTTGATTCTCTGCTCAAGACCACAGGTGGTCTCTCCCTCACCATGTGGCTACTGGCAGCCAGAGACGCTCTGCACTGAGGTTCTAAACAAGGCCCCCAGGTGCAGTTGTCGCCACTCCTCCACTTGTAGCAGGTCTCTCCTGAACGGGCTGCGCTGCTTCAGGCCAGGGCAGCCTCGGACAACCCTCCCGGCATCTTGTGCTGCATGGCCTCGAGCGGCGCTCCCAGGCCACTAGCTTTCCATATGCCAAAGGTAGTTTGCCAGTTCCCCCGTCCCGCCAGCTGGCCTCAGACTGCTCACGCTCTGATCCACTGCTTTGCTGTGTCCTGAAGCTGGCTGAAATAGGTTTTCGTCATGGCGGACTGCCGGAGTAGCCGAGCAACGCGTCTCACATGGTCGCCATCTTGGCTCCACCCCCATCTATCTGATAATTATGTTGTGAAGGAATACTAATAATGTTTTCCACCATTATGCGGTCTCTTAAACATCAGCAATGTGTCTCCTAATCTTCCTATTATTCTCTCAGCTCCTTACAGTCTGTTGTGCGCTCACCTAATTCAAGGTAAGTTGTTGAAATGCTTTCAGTTGGACCCTTTGCGACCTTTATTGTAGTATGGTTATTCCTAAGCCTCTGAACTTTTTCAAGCCTCCGTTGATGCTAATACAGCACAAAGAGCTGGGGTTTTCCTAAGCAAACTTACATTGACCATTCCCTCTATGCAAAAATATTTCATCCTTTGTAGATCGCAAATTATTTTTTACCTTAAATAAATGACAAGACAAGAGGCGTTTGGCAAAACAGCAACAAGTTGGTTGAAACGCTGCAGCCGGGAAAGTATCTATGGGGGCACATCGGAAGACAGTTACAGAGAACAGATACATATTTTGTGGGTACAATAAAACACTTTGACATTTTTTGAAAAGCATCATAGTCCCAAATAAGAAAAAAAAATCCGATGAGGGGGACACAGATGGCTCTCGAACTCTCGGAGAGCTAGTTTAGGCCAGTTTGTGTGTGTCCAGATGTCCAGTGTGCTGAGTGCGTGATAACCTCATGCAGTGTGCTTGTTGTGTCCCGATTGACAAGGCTCCTAACTACCTAGGCATCTAACTTTGTGGTATTTTGCGAACTTACGCCTTTGGCCAAATGTGTTTTATTGAGGCCCATCTCCGAGGTCCTGTTTGTGGTGTTATTGCCTATCTATGGGATCGATCAGGGTTTTCCCTGGATGTGCGGTTGTCTTTGGGCTAAGTGTAACCCCACCTGTGACCTGTCAATCGTTAGGCTTGGTTTTGTGTCGCAGGTTTTGTCTGACTACGTATGTCTGACTTTGGGTTGATGGGGAGGACATCTCGGATGAATCCGACACCAATGATACGAGTTTGTGATTGTGCACGGGTAACATGGCAGTCATTGATACCATATGTGCCGATAATCTCATTATTATACGCACAGTTGTTACATCGTACATCAACATTGCATTCTGTGATATTGATGTCATTATGCGGGCATAAGTTACGGTGTACTTCGACATTGGATTTACTGGTATTGGCATCACTATGCATGCATAGGTCCCAGGGTACATTGGCATTGCGTTTACTGGTATTGATATCATTGTGCGTGCATAGATCACAGCGTAAATCAATATTGCATATATTGGCACTGCTTCTGCTACGCCTGCAATTAATTTGAGAACGGTGTATAGCCAAGTGAAAAGAATTGAGAATTCAAAACTATATATATATATATACAAAAAACCACAAATGAAAGGTGTAAAAATATCACCTAACAGCATGAAGACTCACCACCCAATTAATAAATCAATTATTCATTTTATTATTCATAAATAGTATATATATTTTATCTTTTTATAACATTTTCTTGGTTTTTTTTAGACTTTTGTTCTTGTAAAGCTGATTTGCAATTCATATACAAAGACTATTAAAATCACATAACAAACAACCAATTTGCATTAGACAAGGCAGATGATGGAGGCAATGCGGTAGGGTAGGGTGCTACGCCTGCATACATCAGAATGCACATTGACATCATAAGTATTAATCTCAACACCTGCTCCACAAGGTCCCCAGTGAATTGTGCTTCTACACTTTCCTTAACGTACCACACATTATTTGGATATTAGAGGCATTTTCCCTATGTATGTTTCATCATGTTATTTCTCTGTTCCCCGTTGTAATCGGCAAATAGTATTTTGGATTTCAAATGTATGTGTAACTAGAGTGTTTCTTAATCCTTGGAACCAACTTTGCTTTTTCAGGCCCCTCTCACATTCTGTGATGTGGCCGCCTATTTCTCTGAAGAGGAGTGGACGCTCTTACACAACTGGCAGAAGGAACTTTACAAGAACGTGATGAAGGAAGTCCAGCAAGCCTTCAACTCTTTGGGTGAAGTTACAACCGGTGTCTTTGCTTCTTAGCATACGATGTATGAGTTTCATCCCTGTTCTCTGTGCATTAGTTATGATGAATTAGTTGATGTCCAAGGAATGGGAGAATTTCCACCTACCGCCAGACTCCAAAGGAGGCCCCTTTGACATTTCCACATACCGCCAGACTCCAAAGGAGGCCCCTGTGACATTTCCACATACCGCCAGACTCCAAAGGAGGCCCCTTTGACATTTCCACACACGGCCAGACTCCAAAGGAGGCCCCTTTGACATTTCCACATACCGCCAGACTCCAAAGGAGGCCCCTTTGACATTTCCACATACCGCCAGACTCCAAAGGAGGCCCCTGTGACATTTCCACATACCGCCAGACTCCAAAGGAGGCCCCTTTGACATTTCCACACACGGCCAGACTCCAAAGGAGGCCCCTTTGACATTTCCACATACCGCCAGACTCCAAAGGAGGCCCCTGTGACATTTCCACATACCGCCAGACTCCAAAGGAGGCCCCTTTGACATTTCCACACACGGCCAGACTCCAAAGGAGGCCCCTTTGACATTTCCACATACCGCCAGACTCCAAAGGAGGCCCCTTTGACATTTCCACATACCGCCAGACTCCAAAGGAGGCCCCTTTGACATTTCCACATACCGCCAGACTCCAAAGGAGGCCCCTGTGACATTTCCACATACCGCCAGACTCCAAAGGAGGCCCCTTTGACATTTCCACACACGGCCAGACTCCAAAGGAGGCCCCTTTGACATTTCCACATACCGCCAGACTCCAAAGGAGGCCCCTTTGACATTTCCACACACGGCCAGACTCCAAAGGAGGCCCCTTTGACATTTCCACACACGGCCAGACTCCAAAGGAGGCCCCTTTGACATTTCCACCTACCGCCAGACTCCAAAGGAGGCCCCTGTGACATTTCCACATACCGCCAGACTCCAAAGGAGGCCCCTTTGACATTTCCACACACGGCCAGACTCCAAAGGAGGCCCCTTTGACATTTCCTCATACCGCCAGACTCCAAAGGAGGCCCCTTTGACATTTCCACATACCGCCAGACTCCAAAGGAGGCCCCTTTGACATTTCCACATACCGCCAGACTCCAAAGGAGGCCCCTGTGACATTTCCACATACCGCCAGACTCCAAAGGAGGCCCTTTTGACATTTCCACACACGGCCAGACTCCAAAGGAGGCCCCTTTGACATTTCCACATACCGCCAGACTCCAAAGGAGGCCCCTTTGACATTTCCACATACCGCCAGACTCCAAAGGAGGCCCCTTTGACATTTCCACATACCGCCAGACTCCAAAGGAGGCCCCTGTGACATTTCCACATACCGCCAGACTCCAAAGGAATATTTACAAAAAGGGGTGGTGAGGGACAGAGTCTCTGAATTAAGCAGAAAGCTCTCACCCAGTCAAAAGATCAGGGCTGGATCCAACACCGTTTTTTAGCTCACTGCACCATCCCAGTTTCAGAACCTGGCTGTATGCAAATTAGTCTGTTCCTGTCCCAGTGCATGATGGGAACAGGACAAACCAAACTACAGAAGCCAATTCTTACACTGGGAAGGAAACAAGCTCCCGGGGACCAGTTTCTGGCATTACAGCCGTCTTCGGCCCGGTTTGCTTGAATCCTGATGGTGCAATGAGCAAGGGTCTCACATCTGAGAATACCCTTCCACGCTTAGGGTGGACAAAAATATTTACAAAAAGGGGTGGTGAGGGACAGAGTCTCTGAATTAAGCAGAAAGCTCTCACCCAGTCAAAAGATCAGGGCTGGATCCAACACCGTTTTTTAGCTCACTGCACCATCCCAGTTTCAGAACCTGGCTGTATGCAAATTAGTCTGTTCCTGTCCCAGTGCATGATGGGAACAGGACAAACCAAACTACAGAAGCCAATTCTTACACTGGGAAGGAAACAAGCTCCCGGGGACCGGTTTCTGGCATTACAGCCGTCTTCGGCCCGGTTTGCTTGAATCCTGATGGTGCAATGAGCAAGGGTCTCACATCTGAGAATACCCTTCCACGCTTAGGGTGGACAAAAATATTTACAAAAAGGGGTGGTGAGCGACAGAGTCTCTGAATTAAGCAGAAAGCTCTCACCCAGTCAAAAGATCAGGGCTGGATCCAACACCGTTTTTTAGCTCACTGCACCATCCCAGTTTCAGAACCTGGCTGTATGCAAATTAGTCTGTTCCTGTCCCAGTGCATGATGGGAACAGGACAAACCAAACTACAGAAGCCAATTCTTACACTGGGAAGGAAACAAGCTCCCGGGGACCGGTTTCTGGCATTACAGCCGTCTTCGGCCCGGTTTGCTTGAATCCTGATGGTGCAATGAGCAAGGGTCTCACATCTGAGAATACCCTTCCACGCTTAGGGTGGACAAAAATATTTACAAAAAGGGGTGGTGAGGGACAGAGTCTCTGAATTAAGCAGAAAGCTCTCACCCAGTCAAAAGATCAGGGCTGGATCCAACACCGTTTTTTAGCTCACTGCACCATCCCAGTTTCAGAACCTGGCTGTATGCAAATTAGTCTGTTCCTGTCCCAGTGCATGATGGGAACAGGACAAACCAAACTACAGAAGCCAATTCTTACACTGGGAAGGAAACGAGCTCCCGGGGACCGGTTTCTGGCATTACAGCCGTCTTCGGCCCGGTTTGCTTGAATCCTGATGGTGCAATGAGCAAGGGTCTCACATCTGAGAATACCCTTCCACGCTTAGGGTGGACAAAAATATTTACAAAAAGGGGTGGTGAGGGACAGAGTCTCTGAATTAAGCAGAAAGCTCTCACCCAGTCAAAAGATCAGGGCTGGATCCAACACCGTTTTTTAGCTCACTGCACCATCCCAGTTTCAGAACCTGGCTGTATGCAAATTAGTCTGTTCCTGTCCCAGTGCATGATGGGAACAGGACAAACCAAACTACAGAAGCCAATTCTTACACTGGGAAGGAAACAAGCTCCCGGGGACCGGTTTCTGGCATTACAGCCGTCTTCGGCCCGGTTTGCTTGAATCCTGATGGTGCAATGAGCAAGGGTCTCACATCTGAGAATACTCTTCCACGCTTAGGGTGGACAAAAATATTTACAAAAAGTGGAGGCCCCTTTGACATTTCCACACACGGCCAGACTCCAAAGGAGGCCCCTTTGACATTTCCACATACCGCCAGACTCCAAAGGAGGCCCCTTTGACATTTCCACATACCGCCAGACTCCAAAGGAGGCCCCTTTGACATTTCCACACACCGCCAGACTCCAAAGGAGGCCCCTTTGACATTTCCACATACCGCCAGACTCCAAAGGAGGCCCCTTTGACATTTCCACCTACCGCCAGACTCCAAAGGAGGCCCCTGTGACATTTCCAGGGGTGACAACAAATCTGATTGCATGTGTGGGGCTGACGGATGATGGTGCAAGAGAAGTTGCAGAAGTCCTTTGGAAGGGTGTTACTCTTTTAAATTGCACTTTATAATGTGAGTCATTCACACAAACATGGGAATCAAGAAATGATTTGTCACGGACCTTAGTTATGTTGGACGTTCTTCAGCCGAAGACAGTTGATGAATATAACTTATTGTATGTCTTGTTTTCTTGGATCTTTGGTGTGAGTGGAATAGACCCAGAGATACCTAATGTCTTTTGTAGATTAAGGGGTTTCTTGAGTCTGTCAGCTGATACGTGAATTGCTGGTGGTACTTTGCCATGAGCTTTATCAAGTCTTCAGTCCTCCAGGTTATGTTATTGAATGTGCAAAGAAGTTGTCACTCTATCAATTGTAAGTCATGCCAACAAATTGTCTGCTAATACGTCTGTGCTGAGGATGAGTTAATTGAAGCCGATGGATGTGTGAGTGGGCCCAGACGCCAAGATAAAGAGACTTGAAGCCGTATGCGAGAAGGTGAAAGATATTGTGCTTTTGCATTTGTCGAGACGGCGTAGAGTGTGGAAAGATATCTGAAATGCAAAATTGGAATAGTCAATCAATCAATCAATCATAGACATTTATAGAGCGCACTACTTACCCGTAGGGTCTCAAGGCGCTTGGGGGTGGGCGCTACTGCTCGAACAGCCAGGTCTTGAGCTTCTTCCTGAAGGAGAGGTGGTCTTGGGTCAAGCGCAGGTCGGTCGGGAGGGAGTTCCAGGTCTTGGCGGCCAGGTAGGAGAAGGACCGTCCTTCTGATGTCGCTCTTTGGATGCGGGGGACGGCGGCGAGGGCGTGGCTGGCTGATCGGAGGTGGCGTTTGGGAGCGTAGAAGTTGATTCGGTTGTTGAGGTAGCTCGGGCCTTGATCGTGTAGGGCTTTGTGTGCGTGGGTGAGGAGGCGGAAGGTGATTCTTTTGTTGACGGGGAGCCAGTGAAGGTCTCTCAGGTGTCCGGTGATGTGGCTGGTTCGTGGGATGTCGAGGATGAGTCTGGCTGAGGCATTCTGGATCCGCTGGAGTCTCTTCTGGATCTTGGCGGTGGTACCGGCGCAGAGGGCGTTGCCGTAGTCCAGTCGGCTGGTGACGAGGGCCTGGGTGACGGTCTTCCTGGTCTCGGTGGGGATCCACCAGAAGATCTTCCGTAGCATGCGTAGGATGTTGAAGCAAGACGAGGAGACTGCGTTGACTTGCTTGGTCATGGAGAGGGAGGAGTCCAGGATGAAGCCCAGGTTGCGTGCGTGGTCCGTCGGTTTGGGTGCGATGCCCAGGGCGGGGGGCCACCAGGAGTCGTCCCAGGCGGAGGGCGAGGAGCCCAGGATGAGGACCTCCGTCTTGTCTGAGTTCAGTTTCAGGCGGCTGGTCGTCATCCACT
Source organism: Lissotriton vulgaris (assembly GCF_964263255.1). Taxonomy (NCBI): domain Eukaryota; kingdom Metazoa; phylum Chordata; class Amphibia; order Caudata; family Salamandridae; genus Lissotriton; species Lissotriton vulgaris. The sequence goes on from NC_141695.1 coordinate 10,703,826, forward strand.
CGGCTACATCTTTCATCCCTTCGTGCAGGTTGGCTCTGGCTGCGGCTGGGTCGTTGGTCAGGGAGAGGATCAGCTGGGTGTCGTCGGCGTAGGAGATTATGTTGAGGTTGTGCTGGCGTGCGATGGCCGCGAGGGGGCTCATGTAGACGTTGAAGAGGGTGGGGCTCAGCGAGGATCCTTGAGGGACGCCGCAGATGACTTCGGTGGCCTCTGACTTGTACGGTGGTAGACGGACTCTCTGTGTTCTTCCGTCGAGGAAGGAGACGATCCATTCCAGTGCCTTCTCCTGGATTCCGAAGTTGCTGAGGCGCTGCACTAGGGTGCGGTGGCAGACAGTGTCGAATGCCGCGGAGAGGTCTAGGAGGATGAGGGCCGCTGTTTCTCCGTTGTCCATCATGGCCCTGATGTCGTCGGTGGCGGCGATGAGGGCGGTCTCGGTGCTGTGGTTGGCTCGGAAGCCAGACTGTGAGGGGTCGAGGGATCCATTCGTCTCGAGGAAGGCGGCCAGCTGTTTGTTGACGGTCTTCTCGATGACTTTGGCTGGATACGGGAGGAGCGAGATGGGGCGGTAATTCTTGAGTTCGGTGGGGTCCGCTGTGGGTTTCTTGAGTAGAGCGCTGAGTTCGGTGTGCTTCCAGCTCTCAGGGAAGGTGGCGGTGTCGAAGGAGGTGTTGATAATGCCCCGCAGGTGGGGTGCGATGACAGCGTCGGCCTTGTTGAAGACGTGGTGAGGGCAGGGGTCGGTCGGAGATCCGGAGTGGACGGAGTTCATCATGCGGACGGTGTCTTCGGTGCTGATCGGAGTCCAGGAGCGGGGGGTGGTGGTGGGTGGCGTTGCTGTGGTCGTGGCGTGCGTCGGTTGAATGCTGAAGCTGTTGTGTATGTCCGCGATCTTGTTGTGGAAGTAGGAGGCGAGGGAGTTGCAGAGGTCTTGCGATGGGGTGATGTCGTTGTTTCCGGCGTTGGGGTTGGAGAGCTCTTTCACGATGTTGAAGAGTTCCTTGCAGTTGTGTGCGTTGTTGTCCAGCCGGTCCTTGAATGCAGTTTTCTTGGTGGCGCGGATCAGTTGGTGGTGCTTCCGGGTGGCAAGCTTGAGGGTGGTCATGTTGTCCGGTGTTGGTTCCCTTCTCCAGACTTTCTCGAGGGCTCGGCAGTTCTTCTTGGAGCTCTTGAGTTCGTCGGTGAACCATGTGGCTTTCTTGCTGGCGGGTCTGCTGGGCGGGGTCCTCAGAGGGGCGAGTTCGTCCGCGCAGTTGCTGATCCACTTCGTGAGGTTGTCGGCGGCCTGGCTGGGGTTCCATTCCTGTGGTAACAATGAGGGCTCTTGTATCGCAGTGCCAGGAGATATTTGCTTTGTGGGTGGGGAAGTGTCATTGTGGGTAGCAGGAAAAGGTGTGAGGTAGTGTAAAGAGAAGGAAGCGTTCTTATGATAATGCGCATATGTTCGGTGCAGCCGGATAAGCAGCACCATTGCCTTATGGAGTGACCCTTTCCTGACGGTGTTAGCTGGGAATTCAAGATGGTCAACCTCTTAAGAGGTCTGATGTGGAGGTAAATACATGTATTTATAAACCATGGCAATATGTGCCCCAATGTCTTGTATTGATGAGCTAGAGGAAGTTGGCAAATGAAAGGAGCAAGCACCTCTTGGTGTTGGTGGGAGGGGGGCCCCCAGTGTAACGTAGTTTCAGGGTTCTATTGAAGCCTTTATGAACGCTGTATGAAGAGTTTGTAATTCCAGCAGCTCTACAAACATGTCTCCACTGACTGCAGCAGGCATGTGTTAGTGGAAAGTCCCTTATTCTCCCTGTACGCTGTCCTCGCTCTCAAGGAACTTATTGCCAGGGTCACTGGAATTGAGCAATTCTGAGGCCGTAGCATTTTCCACATAATTTTGGATTTTCTGCATTTGCCACATAATCCTTCATCTACTATATAATCTCAACATTTTAACCAAACATTGTTTCTAGCTCAAATGGATCAAAAGTTAATGAACACGCAGGAACATTTGTTACCCTCGCAGTAGATAGCCCTTCACAAAACTTTTTGGGTCACCTTTCAGTTGCATATTGATGTGTTTGGTTGTTAAATGTATTCTAATGAGGTGAAATGATTACCCATACACTGCTAACATGAGAGAAAACAACAAAATACTGAAGTAATGCTTTGCTTATAATTTGCTGTTTGCTGCTGCATCTGTTGTTCACTATTTCCCTGTTTTCTCGTTTCTCCACTCACCACCGTCTTGCATTAATTACTGTGTACTGTCCACTGCTCTACTGTCTTTTGTTCAGTCCGTTTTTTTAGTGCCCTGTACACTGCTAACATAAATGAAAATAACAAAATAATGAAGTAATGGTTTGCTTATAATTTGCTGTTTGTTGTCTGCTACTGTGTTGGTTGTTCACTATATCCTTGTTTTCTCCTCTTTTTCCACTCGCCGCCTTCTTGCAATACTGTCGACTGCTGTAGAGCCGCTTTATCTGCCTGATTAATAAAGTATTTTTTCCCGGATTCTCCGTTATTTTCTCCTTGCCAGTCCTTCCAGCCTGTTTCTTTCCTCTAGCTTCCTGCTAGCCTCACCCTCTGCCATCCAGCGCCCATTCCTTCTCCTGGGACCAACTTAATGGAGTCTGCAGTGCATCTATGCAGCAGGCGCGCCAAAGGCAAGCCCATCCGTGCCTGGACCGCGTCCAGTTCCAAGAACCCTGGCTCACCCGGCAATACACGCTGACGAGCTCCGTGTCCTGGACCCCAGTCTCTTCAACATCCGCTGCCACACCTTTCCTCATTACACCGTTGGACCATTTTTCTGCCGGCACTCGTTTTTTCTTTCAACACTAGAGCACCTGTACGCACGATGACGACCACCACGCCAACCACGACTGCCCCAGAACAACTCCACTGCCTCCTGCTCAATGCACAATAACTCTGCAAGCCCACCATCGAGAACTGGGACAGTTCCTCCCTCAGCCCGGCTTCACCTTCCTCATCGAGACCTGACTTAACCCAGCTTCCTCACCTAACCACCTCAGCAAGGCCCCTCGGCTTCAAGATAACACACTGAGACCAAATCAACAAATCAACAAACTGCACCACCAAAGCAGACAACACCACCCCCGTCATGGAACAACTATACTTCCAAATTGACGGCAAAAACACCACCAGAAGCACCCTCGCACCCTCGCATACATACCTCCTGAACCTCACCCCAACCTCTGCAACGCCATTCCCAAATTCATTGCCCGCTCCCCATAACTCCAAACATTACATCTTCCTCAGAGACCTCAAATTTCACCTTGACTGCCCCAACGGCACCAGAACCACCAACCTTCTCGAAAGCATGAACAACTAGTCAGTGACCTCACACACCGCAGGACACGCACTCAGCACCATTTTCATTGTCAACGACAGTCAAGTACAGTCATGCCACCAAGCTCACGTGGACAGACCACGCCATTGTCTACTTCATCATTACAGGAGCCCCCAGCACTACCACGAAGCAGCTCAGCACCTCACATTGCAGCTGAAACAAAGTGTCAGAGAGCTAGAGGACCGACCACCTCAGCACCTGCAACCCTGACGCCGCAACCAACCTAGAACAGGCTGTCAAGAACTTCTCCGCCTGGATCACCGAGTGCACCAACCGCGTCGCCCCTGCCAGGCAAACCAAACCCAACAGATCCTCCAAACAGGCCAGTTGGTGCACCATGGAACTCAGAACTACCAAATGCAACTGCAAATGACTGGAAAAGAAATGGCACACCAGCAAGAAGCCCACAGACCAAGCAACATTCAAGGCATCGCTAACAAAATACCACCTTCTCTTGAAGGAGACAAAAATAAGCACTTTTGCCACCCACATTGAAGCATGTTCTAATCACAGCAAAGAACACTTCAACATCGTCAGAGTTCTCCAACCTCTCAGCCAACAAAATCATAATTACTCCCTTCCAGCAACTCTGCAATACCCTGGTGGATTTCTTGACAGCAAGTGCTGCACCAGCTACAAGAACTTTGAACCCTGACTTTCTCAGACATCTCCCTCCCACATATGTTAACACCGACCACCTCCTCACCACCTGGTACCAGCTTGCCACACATGACCCCACAGCCATCATGAACTCCGTCCACTCAAGTACCCACGGACCCCTGTCCCCGACGTGTTTTCAACCTAGGGAGCACGATGATCAGCAACATGCTCACTGCCATCTTCAACGCATTCATCACCTGGCCAGCTTCCCCGAAGAATGGAAACTCAAAAGTCAAACCCCTTCTCAGGAAACCTTCTGCCGACCCCTGCAAACTCATGGAACACCTTCCCATCTCCCTGCACCCCTTTTCCACGAACGTCTTTGAAAAAGCCATCGACTGCCGAACTCCTGAAGAATAACCACCTTCTGGACACCTCCCAAACTGGATTCCCCACCAACCACAGCACTGAAACCGCCCTGATAGCTGCAACAGACTATATCAAAACCCTCCTTGAATGGGGAGAAACAACAGTCCTGATCCTCCACAACCTCAGCAGCATTCAGCACCATGTCCCACCACATCCTCATCAGATGGCTTCCACCACATTGGAATCCAAGGAGACGCCCCCAAATGGATCGCCTCCTTTCTCACCGGTAGAACCCAGAGAATTGACCTACTACCCTTCAACCCAAGAACGTCATCTGCGGCGTCCCTCAAGGCTTGTCCTTCAGCCCTACACTGATCAACACCCACATGACCCCTTGGTTAACATTGTCCGGACATGTGGACGAAACATCATATCCTACGCCAACGACATCCAACTAAACCTCTCGTTATCAGAAGACCACTTCTCCTTGATAGACAACTTCTGCAGGTGCTTGACGAGCAATGCTGATTGGCTGAAAGACAACTACCTAAAACTCAACACTGAAAAAACAGAAGTGCTGATCTTTGGGAACAACACCTCCCCATGGAGCGATGCCTGGTGGCCCTCCAAACTAGGACCCTCACCCACTCCTCATACCATGCCCACAACCTTCGAATCATCCTGAACAGCAAATTCTCAGTGAGAAGCCAGATCAAGGCAGTCTCCTCTGTCTGCTTCAGATCTTCAAATAGCCCTCTGTCCACACCAGACAAACCATCACCCAAGCCCTAGTCACCAGCTGACTTGAATATGGCAATGCACTCTATGTAGGATTCGTCTTGCACCTCCTGAAAAGACTGCAGACCATACTGAATTCAGCTTCCAGACTCGTATTCGATTCGCGAAGTGGACCCACATCAAAAAGAAAGCTCAAATCTCTCCCCATTCAGAAGAGATGTCAGTTCAAGATGCTGATCCACACCTACAAAGCTCTCCACAACCAAGGACCAGCGTACAACAGTCACCGCCTGAATTTCCAGCAAGCCTCCAGCGCTCTGCCTCACTCTCCCGTGCTCACCCCCCGCCCCCCCCATATCTGCCGGGGCAATCAATCAATCAATCGAGCAAATTTGTAAAGCATGCTACTCACCCGCTAGGGTCTCAAGGCGCTGGGAGGGGAGGGATCCGCTACTGCTCGAATAGCCAGGTCTTGAGTTGTTTCCTGAAGGAGAAATGGTCCTGGGTCAGTCGTAGGTGGATGGGGAGGGAGTTCCATGTCTTGGTCGCCAGGTAGGAGAAGGATCTTCCTCCGGCGGTGGCTCTGCGCATGCGTCGGACGGTGGCGAGGGCGACTCTGGTCAAGCGGAGCTGGCTGGCGGGTGGGTGTGTAGAATGTGAGGCGGTTGTTGAGGTACTTGGGGCCCAAGTCGTGGAGAGCCTTATGTGCGTGGGTGAGGAGTCTGAACGTGATTCTCTTGCTGACGGGGAGCCAGTGCAGGTCTCTCAGGTGGGCAGAGATGTGGCTGTGGATGTTCAGGATGAGTCGTGCGGAAGCGTTCTGTATGCGCTGTAGTCTTCTCTGGAGTTTGGCTGTGGCTCTCGCGTAGAGGGTGTTCCCGTAGTCCAGTCGGCAGTTGACGAGGGCCTGGGTGACCGTCTTTCTGGTTTTGGTGGGGATCCATCGGAAGATCTTTCAGAGCATGCGCAGGGTGTTGAAGCAGGATGACGAGACGGCGTTGACTTGTTTGGTCATCGTGAGGGAGGAGTCCAGGATGAAGCCCAGGTTGTGTGCGTGGTCTGTTGGCTTGGGGGCGGTGCCCTGGGCAGGGGGCCACCAGGAGTTGTCCCAGGCGCAGGGGGATGATCCTAGGATGAGGACCTCCGTCTTGTCTGAGTTCAGTTTCAGGCGGCTGGTCTTCATCCACTCTGCGACGCCTTTCATTCCTTCCTGGAGGCTGGCTCTGGCGGTGGCAGGGTTATTGTCAGCGTAGGAAATGATGTTAAGGTTGTGTTGGAGTGCGATGGCTGCGAGGGGGCTCATGTAGACGTTGAAGAGGGTGGGGTTGAGCGAGGATACTTGGGGTTCGCTGCAGATGACTTAGTTGGCCGCGGATCGGAACGGGGGGAGGCGGACTCTCTGGGTTCTTCCGGCGAGGAACGAGATGATCCATTCCAGGGCCTTCCCTTGGATTCCGGTGTTGCTGAGGCGTTGGACTAGGGTGCGGTGGCAGACTGTGTCGAATGCTGCTGAGAGATCCAGGAGGATGAGGGCAGCTGTTTCCCCGTTGTCAAGCAGGGATCTGATGTCGTCTGTAACTGCGATGAGGGCGGTCTCGGTGCAGTGGTTAGCTCGGAAGTCGGACTGTGAGGGGTCGAGGGATCCGTTTGTCTCGAGGAAGGCGGCGGGTTGCTTGTTGACGGTCTTCTCGATGACTTTGGCAGGAAAAGGGAGGAGCGAGATGGGGCGGAAGTTCTTGAGGTCCGTGGGGTCTGCGGTGGGTTTCTTCAGGAGGGCGCTGAGTTTGGCATGTTTCCACTCTCCCGTGCTCACCCTCCGCCCTCCATATCTGCCGGGGCAATCAATCAATCAATCAATCAAATTTGTAAAGCATGCTACTCACCCGCTAGGGTCTCAAGGCGCTGGGAGGGGAGGGATCCGCTACTGCTCGAATAGCCAGGTCTTGAGTTGTTTCCTGAAGGAGAAATGGTCCTGGGTCAGTCGTAGGTGGATGGGGAGGGAGTTCCATGTCTTGGTCGCCAGGTAGGAGAAGGATCTTCCTCCGGCGGTGGCTCTGCGCATGCGCCGGACGGTGGCGAGGGCGACTCTGGTCAAGCGGAGCTGGCTGGCGGGTGGGTGTGTAGAATGTGAGGCGGTTGTTGAGGTACTTGGGGCCCAAGTCGTGGAGAGCCTTATGTGCGTGGGTGAGGAGTCTGAACGTGATTCTCTTGCTGACGGGGAGCCAGTGCAGGTCTCTCAGGTGGGCAGAGATGTGGCTGTGGATGTTCAGGATGAGTCGTGCGGAAGCGTTCTGTATGCGCTGTAGTCTTCTCTGGAGTTTGGCTGTGGTTCTCGCGTAGAGGGTGTTCCCGTAGTCCAGTCGGCTGTTGACGAGGGCCTGGGTGACCGTCTTTCTGGTTTCGGTGGAGATCCATCGGAAGATCTTTCAGAGCATGCGCAGGGTGTTGAAGCAGGATGACGAGACGGCGTTGACTTGTTTGGTCATCGTGAGGGAGGAGTCCAGGATGAAGCCCAGGTTGTGTGCGTTGTCTGTTGGCAGGGGGCCACGAGGAGTTGTCCCAGGCGGAAGGGGATGATCCTAGGATGAGGACCTCCGTCTTGTCTGAGTTCAGTTTCAGGCGGCTGGTCTTCATCCACTCTGCGACGCCTTTCATTCCTTCCTGGAGGCTGGCTCTGGCAGGGTCGTTGTCTGCGTAGGAAATGATGTTAAGGTTGTGTTGGAGTGCGATGGCTGCGAGGGGGCTCATGTAGACGTTGAAGAGGGTGGGGCTGAGCGAGGATACTTGGGGTTCGCTGCAGATGACTTCGTGGGCCGCGGATCGGAACGGGGGGAGGCGGACTCTCTGGGTTCTTCCGGCGAGGAACGAGATGATCCATTCCAGGGCCTTCCCTTAGATTCCGGTGTTGCTGAGGCGTTGGACTAGGGTGCGGTGGCAGACTGTGTCGAATGCTGCTGAGAGATCCAGGAGGATGAGGGCAGCTGTTTCCCCGTTGTCAAGCAGGGATCTGATGTCGTCGGTAACTGCGATGAGGGCGGTCTCGGTGCAGTGGTTAGCTCGGAAGTCGGACTGTGAGGGGTCGAGGGATCCGTTTGTCTCGAGGAAGGCGGCGAGTTGCTTGTTGACGGTCTTCTCGATGACTTTGGCAGGAAAAGGGAGGAGCGAGATGGGGCGGAAGTTCTTGAGGTCCGTGGGGTCTGCGGTGGGTTTCTTCAGGAGGGCGCTGAGTTTGGCATGTTTCCAGCTCTCCGAAGGAAATGTTGATGATGTCCCGGAGTTGGGGTGTGATGATGGAGTCGGCCTTGTTGTAGACATGGTGGGGGCAGGTTTTGGTTGGTGATCCGGTAGTGGATGGTGTTCATCGTGCGGGTGGTGTCTTCGGTGCTGACCGGGGTCCAGTTGCAAACGGTGGTGGTCGGGGGCGCTGGTTTGGTGGTTGGGTGCGTGGTCTGTGTGCCGAAGCTGTTGTGTATGTCGGCGATCTTGCGGTGGAAGAACGAGGCGAGTGAGTTGCAGAGGTCTTGCGAGGGTGTGATGTCGTTGTTGCTGGTGCTGAGGTTGGAGAGCTCTTTGACGATGCTGAAGAGTTCCTTGCAGTTGTGGGTGTTGTTGTCCAGTCGTTCTTTGAATGTTGCCCTTTTGGTGGTGCAGATCAGCTGGTGGTGTATGCGGCTGGCATTCTTGAGGGCTGTCATGTTTTCTGTAGTCTGATCGTAACGCCAGGCTTTCTCGAGGGTGCGGCAGTTTTTCTTGGAGTTTTTAAAGTTAGTTGGTTAACCACAAGGTTTTCTTGCTGCCGGGTCTGCTGGGAGGGTTCTTCAGTGGTGGGAAGTCATGGGCGCAGTTGGTGAGCTACTGTGTGAAGTTGTGGGCTGCTTCGTTGGGGTCCGTTGTGTTAGCGGGAGGGTTCTGGCTGAGGGAGGAGGTGAGCTGGTCGGCGGTGATCTTGCTCCAGCTCCTGCGGGGAACTTGTTGCGGGTGGTGGTGGGTCGTGGTTTTCCTGTAGTTGAATTGGACTTAGCTGTGATCAGTCCAGTGTAGTCCGGTGTAGTGGCTGAAGGAGATGTGCTTGCTGGAGGAAAAGATGGGGTCTAGCGTGTGGACGGCGTAGTGGGTGGGGGTGTTCACCAGTTGTTTGAGTCCTAGGTTGGCGAGGTTGTCCAGCAGGGCGGCGGTGTTGCTGTCAATGTTGTTCTCCAGGTGGAAGTTGAGGTCCCCTAGGAGGATGTCGTCTGGGGAGGTGAGGGCGTGCGGGCTGATAAAGTCTGCGATGGCTTCGCTGAATTGTGTGCGTGGTCCCGGGGATCTGTAGATGGGAGTGCCTCTGAGGGTGGTCTTGGGGTCGGTGTGTATCTGGAAGTGAAGGTGCTCGGCGGCGGTGAGGGTGTCGTCAGAGTTGGTTGTGATGCGGATGGTGTTTCTGTGGACGATGGCGATGCCTCCTCCGGTTTGGTTGATGTGGTCCCTACGGGTGATCATTTAGCCTTCCGGGATGGCTATGGCGATGTCGGGGGCTGAGGAGGCGTTCATTCAGGTTTCCGTGAGGAAAGTGACGTCTGGTGATGTGTGTCGAGAAGGTTCCAGAGCTCGACGGCGTGTCTGTGGACGGAGCGGGTGTTGAGCAGGATGCACTTAAGGTGATTGTTGCTGGTGGCTGGCCATGCGGGTGCGGTGCAGGTAAATGTAAAATATAAATTGTAAATTGATACTTGTATAGCACACTACTCGCCCGCAAGGGTCTCAAGGCGCTTGTACGAATACCGCTGTGGAACCCATCCTGGCTTTTCCCTGTGAGGCTACCACTCCTGGGCACCCCCAAGGTGGAGGCCAGGCATCCTTAGCATTGTGGGGGCCGTTGTGGAGATTAAGCAAGCTATTGCCCAGAGTTGCAGAGTGAAACTCCATGATTGGAATAGGCACCGAGGCGAGAATGATCAGGCCCGTGGAATTTTTGAGCCCAAGACCCGCCGAGGCGGGGAATTGAACCCTGGTCCCGGGCTAGACCTCTGCATCAGGGTCTGCTGCTCTAACCATTGAGCCACACTTCTCCACTCTCCACAGGTCCGGAGGCAGGTGAACTTGCAGGCTTGGCAGGTGAAGGGTCCGTGGGTGCGTTTCGGGGTGGCTCGGTAGCAGGCGGGGTTCCGGCTGGGTTTGAGTGCGTTGAGGGTGGCGGCGTCGTAAGTCCGTCGTGTGGGCTGGCATCGTCGGGGGCCAGGGGTCCTGGCGCTGTCCAGGTGCGGACTGGCGCAGACGGGCTTGCCTTTGGCGCGCCCGCTGCGCGCGTCGTGCAGCGGTCGCCATAAGAGGGAGGAGGGGAGGAGTGGTCAGCTGGGAGGCGGAAGGGAAGAGCCAATGGGTGGGGTGGGGGGGGAGAGGGCGGGGCGGGCCGCACGCGAGGCAGCGGCTGGAAAGACGGGGGAAGCGGGAGGGGAAAAAGGAATAGAGGGGTGTCACACGGGGCACTCACTCAGAAATGCGGGGTACAGAAAAAAAGAGGCAAGGGGGGCAGGCACACGAGCAGGCGCACGAGAAGCACCAAGTCAGGCCAGGCGGCGATCGAGTAGGGCGCTGATCTGGGGCTGATCTGGCGGCAGGCGGGCAGGCAGGCGGAGCTGCAGCGGTGGAGAAGTGACCTACCCGAGGGTCAAGGCAACAGGGGAAGGCCTTCCTTCTACCTTCTGCGAAGTCCTGGAACGGCCTCCCTCTAACTCCTGACCTCATCTCTCTGCTGGAATTCAGGAAGACTCCTGACTTCATGTTCACCTGAACCCGCCCTTCCCACAGCAGCAGGGTTCTCTTCCAGGGGATCCTCATCAATAGTCATAAGCACTGAATATTCCCGCCCATGTGCGGGACCCCGGAAACAATATAAAAATATATATGTAAAAAACACATATATCTCGCTCCACATATATGTATGTACATATACTATTTTTCTCACCACAATGCAGCTCCATAACTGAGGGTAAAAACAATGTAAACACATATACATGCACTGCAATTATTTAGGAAACAAAAGAAAACAAACACATTAGGTCAAATAATCTTTGAACTTTGTGTTTTAATGAGTAAACCACTCATAAATCCTGAAAATTGCTTATAAATAGACATTGTTAGCCCTCAGGCTGCATAGTAAAAACAATAGCATAGAAAATGAAACCATTTTCAACAAAAACTGGCACCGTGCCTTTAAGGCAGCCATGACCCCAAGCTTCCCATCATGCCTCAGGGGTGACAGTTAGGCCAGTTGTTCTTTCCGGCTCCTTCAGTCAGGACCCTGGTGAAACAGCTCCTTTCTTTTTTGACTTTCTGTCAAAAAATATTACAACTAATCTACAATTTTTGCTTTCACTCGACGTCTTTTAGACATAGGGTGTTGCTTAAACCTTTTTTAGGCTTAAAAAATGTGTTTTTCCTGTCAAAGATGCCATCTCTTTTTGACAAATGTCCTTCATGTGGAAGGAAGATGGCCAAGACAGACACTCATTCTGTCTGTATCCTGTGCTTACCAGATTCTCATTCCTCTAAAACCTGTGAACACTGCCAGGTTTTAACTCCCAGGACTCTTAAGGAACGTGAGAGGATTCGAGTTTATGGGCTTTCTGAGAGGGGAAGATCTCCCAAGAAGCAGAAAAGTCGGAAGGCGCGGTCGACGTCGAGAGAAGCCCCGACTGGTTCACATTTGACGTCGGGATCGGCTTTGGAGAAGCAGTCGACGGCGACGAAGAAGATGTCTCAGCGTCTACATCTAAGGTACCTCCGCTACAGTCAGCATCGAGGGATGGATCCCCGTCGAAGCGGAAGAGCTCGACAGCGAGTCATATGACGTCGAAGCAGCATCGTCATGCTATGACGTCGAGGCATTCTCCGTCGACGCCGGGCCATCGGCGTTCGACGTCGAGTCATCCTCCGTCGACGGCTAGTCATGGTCGTTCGGCGTCGAGGGAGCCTCTGTCGACACATCATCGGTCGACGTCGATGCAGCCAACGTCGACGCCTGGTCAAGAGCGTTCGACGTCGAAGCGTCATTCGGATTCGAGGCCCGCCCAGTCGCCGACGAAACAACGGCGATCGGCGTCGAAACAGCCTCCATCGACGTCGAGCAAACAACCTTCAACGTCGAAGGACCGTCATCGTCACCCGAGGTCGACTTTACAGAAAGCACGGTCAACGTCGAGAGAGCGTCTGCCTGCTCAGCGCTCGACGTCGTTACGGCCACCGTCGATGGATCAGCAAAGATCCAGGGAACGGAGCTCTTCGCAGCCAGAGAACATTTCTCCTGCAAGATCAAAGGAGACGTCGCCTTTGACACAGGTGGTTCAGGACAAAGAAAGTGGCTCATTGGACCAGGCTCAGGTCCTAGGACCACAGTTGAGTTCTCCAGGTTCAGCATCGGCTGCGGAGGTGGAACAATCTCCAGTGCAGGATCCCCCTGCCAAGAGATGGAGGATTGCGGAAGAGAGATCTCGGTCGAGCCCTTCCTCTGGATCTCTAGTGAGTCTTTCCTCATCTTCCTCATCATCTCGCAGTGGCAGATACTCGGATGGACAAAGCTGCGCATCGAATAGGGAGAGGTCCAAATCTCCTGCAAGATCGCAACAGGATCGGACGGATCGACCTCCACGGTCACGTTCACCAGTGAAGGATCCCATCCACAAATCTCCTTCTATTCATCTTTCCCCAAGGTGGAATAGACCTCTTCACCACTGGGCAAAGGACAAGGAGACGGCAGATCGCCTAAAAAGATATCGAGACCAACCTCCTCCCCGCAGAGAACGGTCTTGTTCTAAGCATTCAAGCAAGAGACATTCTCGTCACAGAGAGCGTTCTCGTTCTAAAACGCGGACAAGCAGAAGATCTAGGTCCAGGAGGTCACATAGTTCTTCAAGTTCTTCGAGGACCCGTTCTCACAGAGCTTACTCTCCGACCCTTACAAGCAGCCCCCGCTCGAGGGTATCTCCAATTGAAGATATTTTCTCGTTCCAGGATATCTTGGGCAGGGGAGCCTTGAAGCTGGGAGTACCGATGACAGCTCCACAAATCAAGACGACTGTCATATTTGAAACCCTGCAACACAGAACAGCACCCAAACCATTGTTGCCGATGGTTCCGGGTATAATGGAACCCGTGAACGAAGTCTTCCTCACTCCGGCAATGGTGAAGTCCGTTCCAGCGAGGATTCTCAAAAAGTATAGCCCTCCGAAGGAGGATCCTCTGTTCCTCAAGGCTGATCCCCCGCCAGATTCAGTAATCATTGCGGCGGCTAGAAAATTCTATGCGGTAGCTTCCTCGTCCACGGTACCTCCGGATAAGGATAGCAAGGTGCAAGACTCATGGGGGAGGAGAGTTTGTAACACCTCAGCCTCTTTCCTCAAAGTCTCCAATGCGGAAGCACTGCTCGGCAGGTATGACAGAGCTCTGTGGGACTCTCTTCAGAGATTTACTGCTAAACTTCCTCAGGAAGATAAAAAGGACTTTGAGGAGGTTCTGATGGAGGGCGGTCAAGTCTCCAATCAGATTATAGGAGCGGCGGCAGATGGGGCAACGCTGGCTGGACATGGCTACGTACATGGAATCACATCAAGGAGAACCTCTTGGTTACGCCTCACAGCATTGAAACCAGAGGCTCAAGCTAGAATCCTAAATCTTCCTTTTTCAGGCACATCTCTTTTTGGAGCAAGTGCGGATGAGGAGATGCAACGCATGAAGACTGAGTTGGACACCCTCAAAGCCGTGGGGCTTGAGAAGAAAAAGGAATTCAGGAAGAAATTCCGTTCGAACAACAAGGGTTCTTCGAAGCAGAGGGTTCAAACCCTTCACTGGCAGAAAGGCCAGAACCAGCAGAGCCAACAAAAGTCTCAATACAAGGGCAAGGGCAATTCCAAGGGAAATGGAAATCAGCGCCAAGGCAACAACTTCAATAAATCTCAGCAGAAGCAATGAGTCTTCACTTCCCCCAGCGCCGTTACCCACTCCAGTGGGGGGAAGCTTTGCGCATCACAGGACAGAGTGGCAGGCCATCACAAAAGATCAATGGGTGTTGTCTACGCTGCAGAATGGGTACTGTCTTCGTTTCCATCGTCTACCTCCACCCGTTTCCCCAATGTCAACATCAAGTCACCAGCTACAAAGGTTAAAGAAGGAAGTAGCTACACTCCTCGAAAAAGAAGCCATCGAGAGAGTGCCGGTGTCCCAAAGAGGGAAAGGAGTGTACTCGTGGTATTTTCTGGTCAGAAAAAAGGGCCAAAAGGAAGAATACAGGCCCATTCTGGACTTGAGAGCACTCAATCTGCATGTACGAAAAGAAAGGTTTCGAATGTTGGCGCTTCACCAAATATATCCACATCTCGGGAAGGGGGATTGGATGTGTTCGATGGACCTTCAAGATGCGTACTTTCATATACCAATACGGCCCGATCACAGGAGATTCCTTCGGTTCCGGGTGGGGACCTCCCACTACCAGTTCAAAGTCCTTCCGTTTGGGTTGAAGTCGACTCCCAGGGTGTTCACAAAGTGTGTCGCAGTGGTGGCGGCAGCTCTACGCCGCAGGGGAGTCTTCGTATACCCATACTTAGACGATTGGCTGTTGAAAGGTCCAACTCCAGACAACGTAATGCATAGAACTGTGTCGGCGTCTTGGACTGCATGCCAATTACAGCAAGTCTGTTTCTCAACCCACTCAGAAGATCCACTTCCTAGGAGCTCTGCTAGACTCCGAGCTAGGAAAAGTGTTTCCTTCGGAGGAGAGACAGTTTTCGATAGCCCTCAAATGCCAGACAATTCTTCGCCACAGGTCTCAGAAGGTGCGGAAGATAGCCTCACTCTTGGGGTCGATGACTTCCTGCATTTTCCTGGTACCGAACGCCAGACTTCGGATGCGTCCTCTTCAGCAGGATCTGGAGGACAAATGGGACCAATACTCCGATCGATGGGACGATCAGATCACTTTGTCGGAGGTAGCTCAATCTTCCCTCAAGTGGTGGACGAAGAGACAGAACATGCAGGTGGGGATTCTGTTCCATCAACCTCCTCCCACGCAAACGATCATCACAGACGCATCGTTACAAGGATGGGGGGCGCACATGGGTCCTCTACAAGTGCAGGGTCTGTGGTCTTCCAAAGAAAGCACATATCACATCAACTTGCTGGAATTGAGAGCGGTTCACCTGGCTCTCAAAGCGTTCCTTCCCTCGCTTCAGGAGAAAATGGTTCTAGTACAGACGGACAACACCACCACGATGTACTATTTGAACAAGCAGGGAGGAACACGATCAAGGACTCTGTCTCTGGAAGCTCAGCGCATCTGGCATTGGCTTCTGGCTCGCAAGTTGTCGGTTCAGGCAGTCCACCTCCCAGGAGAGCAGAACGTGAGGGCGGACGCACTAAGTCGGCACTTCGAAGACAAAGAAGACTGGGTTCTCAACGACGAAGTGCTAGACGACATTTTCCAGTCATGGGGTCGTCCTTCCATAGATCTCTTCGCGGACGACGAAAACACCAAATGCCCAAGCTTCGCCTCCAGGTTCTATCGACCAGGAACGAGAGGGAATGCTCTTTTAATCGACTGGTCAGGGCAGTTTGTGTACGCCTTTCCACCCCTTCCGCTGATCCCGAAGGTGGTGAGCAAGCTGAACAACTCGTGCACAACAATGATCCTGATTGCCCCCGAGGCAATGGTGGTACACGGACCTACTTCACCTGTCAGTGTCTCCTCACAAGAGGCTTCCATGCAGGCAGGACCTGTTATCGAAGATGAACGGGAGGATTCACCATCCCAACCTTCCGTCACTGAGCTTGGCAGCATGGCTCCTGAGGTCATTCAGTACGGCCATCTAGAACTGCCACAGGACTGCATGTCCATTCTGAAAGAAGCACGACGGCCTTCCACAAGACATTCTTATGCATGCAAGTGGAAGAGATTCTATATGTGGTGCATGCAGAATGGTCACAATCCGGTAAAGAGTCAGGAAGAAGCAATTCTCCCATATTTGTTTGTACCTGACTAAAGCAGGTTTGAAGTTTAACTCCATTAAGGTGCATTTAGCCGCCATAACAGCTTATAGGCGATCACCTTCACAAACTTCTTTTTTTCAGCTTCCAGCAGTCAAAGATTTCCTGCAAGGTCTAAAAAAGGTGTACCCTCCTGTACGGCCTCCTGCTCCGCCCTGGGAGCTGAACCTAGTTCTATCAAAATTGATGGACCCTCCTTTTGAGCCCATTCATAAAGCTACTTTACAGCATATTTCCTGGAAAGCATCTTTTTTGGTAGCGATTACGTCAGCCCGTAGGGTGAGCGAAATTCAAGCTCTCTGTACTAAAGAACCGTATACAGTTTTTCATTTGAACAGAGTGGTGCTTAGAACGCACCCTTCTTTCCTGCCGAAAGTGGTATCAGATTTTCATGTCAATCAGACTATCTCTTTACCCACTTTCTTTCCTAATCCCTCTACACCAGCTGAGAGGGCGTTACACTCTTTGGACCTGAAAAGGGTTTTAAAGTTCTATCTGGACAGGTCCAAGTCTATTCAACATTCTGATCAATTGTTTGTTAACTACGGATCGATCAGAACTGGTCATGCTGCCTCGAAACGTTCTATCTACAGGTGGATCGTTTCGTGTATCAAGCTTGCTTACCAATTGGCGCAGAGGCTTTAGGGGGTTCTCCTAAGGCGCATTCCACTAGAGGTAGAGCAGCCACGGCAGCTTACTTGCATGATGTGCCCATGTCTGAGATTTGTAAAGCGGCGACCTGGAGGTCCGTCCATACATTTACCAGACATTACTGTCTAGATTCTGACACGAGAGCAGATACCCAGGTGGGTCAGGCCTCCCTGAGGAATCTGTTTAACAGCTGAGTTATTGGCTGTTATGATGTGGTTGGGTCATGTACTTCTCATTTACCTGCAGGTGGTTGATGGGCTTGCTATTCTATTCAGTGCTTATGACTATTGATGAGGATCCCCTGGAAGAGAAGGATAAGTTACTTACCTGTAATCCTAGTTCTCTTCCAGGGGTATCCTCATCAAAGTCATAAGCAACCCACCCGCCTCCCCAGGTAAATGAGATTCAGTACTGTTTGTTTCAATCTTGTGGTTGAGCCCTGTCTTCAGGGTTATGCAAAGAACAACTGGCCTAACTGTCACCCCTGAGGCATGATGGGAAGCTTGGGGTCATGGCTGCCTTAAAGGCACGGTGCCAGTTTTTGTTGAAAATGGTTTCATTTTCTATGCTATTGTTTTTACAATGCAGCCTGAGGGCTAACAATGTCTATTTATAAGCAATTTTCAGGATTTATGAGTGGTTTACTCATTAAAACACAAAGTTCAAAGATTATTTGACCTAATGTGTTTGTTTTCTTTTGTTTCCTAAATAATTGCAGTGCATGTATATGTGTTTACATTGTTTTTACCCTCAGTTATGGAGCTGCATTGTGGTGAGAAAAATAGTATATGTACATACATATATGTGGAGCGAGATACATGTGTTTTTTACATATATATTTTTATATTGTTTCCGGGGTCCCCCACATGGGCGGGAATATTCAGTGCTTATGACTTTGAGGATACCCGTGGAAGAGAACTAGGATTACAGGTAAGTAACTTATCCTTCTTTGCGCATGGATACTCTCATGGGTGATTAGCAGCTGCTTGGACAAAATGTGCGGCATTGCACCTCATCATTTGCCAGTTGTTGCCACATTTTATAGCCATCCTGCTGCAAAGTGTGGTACTCCCCTGCTGCATTATTGCAGTGTACTGCTTATCGC